>NW_027175887.1:680000-687500 GCF_023055335.1 Clinocottus analis
GGTGTTGGGTGTCAGCAGGACGATCTTTGCCGCCGTTAAGAGGACTAATGGTGGTAATCGTGTTGTGTAGTTGTTACAACTCACACACTTGGTAGCAAAGCAACACTGAAACATTTATAAACAGTGATGTTCAGCAGAAACTCAGCTCTGTTGTTCCCGGTTAGAACGGTTCACTTTGGTGCTGGTGTGAAACTATGAATCAAACCCTGGTGCGGACCCACAACTGAAATCGAGGACTCTTGAAAAGGTGGATCTGGGTCCGCTTCCCAGAGGACTCTGGTGAGGTTTGAGTATGTGGCGAAGCAAACGGACCAACCGCATGCTTTTATGATAGCAGGTGATCTGAGCATGACTTGTGGGTGACAGTGGCTCAGTGATGAGCAGGTTGTCCTTGAATCAGTGGATTAGCGGTTCAATCCCTGGCTCCGATAGTCCATGTCGATGTGTCCTTGGTCAAGCAAAAAATTGCTCGTGTGTGTCATGATGGGCAGTTGGCACCTTAGCTCTTCCCATCAGTGTATGGATGAATGATGTCAAGTCGTGTGAAAGTCCTTTGAGTGGACAATAGAAAAGCACTATACAAGTCCATTTACTTCAAAATCCAAACTACCGATAAATCCATATGCTTATCAGTTTAGTAATCATTATAAATGCATATGTATGAAAATCAGCACAGATATTTCCCTTCGACAAGTCAAAAGCTTTTAAAAACTTCTCTGCTTCTTCCCGACTCTGTATTTCTCCAGTTTAGGAAGTCCATTAAAAAGTGTGGGGAGCAAGCTCGCGGTAATAAACACAGAATCATTGCTCTCCAAGATGCCTCATGCGCCCGTCGGCATGCTCCTAGACATGCACACACATCTGGGAGCATGTGAATGGGCTTTAGTACAATCCTGTTACTCATTTATTGCCACAACATGTGGTCAATTTGCAGTCTAATACTATTAATGGGAATAATCTGTTATTTCTTCGAGAGCTTTTTGTGAAACCAAAAGAAAATGATCAGAAGCATGGAAGTGATGCATGAACTCCTGTTACACAGCAGAATTGTATTTCCCCTCGTGAGTCTTGGTGATACATGATAGAAATGGCCGGGACGCTCCAATAAACGGGTTACAAGTCAGTGTGACATGAACCAAACCAGAACTGCAACGCCACATCCATCCATCCATCCATTTTCATCCACTTTATCCGAGGTCGGGTGGCGATGGCAGCAGGTCCAGCAGGATAACCCAGGTTTCCCTCTCACCTGCAACATTTACCAGCTCATTCTGGGGCATCCTGAGGAGTTCAACAGGCCGGCTGAGAGATATAATCCCTCCAACGTGTCCTTGGTCCTCGCCCGAACCACCTCAGCTGATCCCTTTTGACATAAAGGAGCAGGAGCTCAACTCCAAACCCCCTCCTGATGTCCTATCTCCTGACCCTTTCTCCAAGGCCCGGCTACCTTACGGAGGAAACTCATTTCAGCCGCTTGTATCCGAGATCTTGTTCATTCGGTCACGACCCAGAGTTTGTCATCAATGCAACAATCTGCTTTTGGTTTAGGCTGGGCCCAAGTGCCGACATAGGCAAGGTAAAACTAGGAATGGGGAATGGGTATTATTGAAAGAACTGATGATTTGATAGGGCAGGAGGTGAATGTGGGTGGAGCAGTGTAGTACGGTGCGCAGCGGCGGCTGGGCATAGCTAAGTGCCGGCACGGGATTCGCACAGGGAGCAGGAGTTAGTAAGCGGTCAATATGATAAAATCACAAGTGCTCTGAGTCGTTGAAAAGATTCATGCGGCGTTCACACCAAAACAGTTGCAATTTTAACTCGCTCAACTTTATGTGGTAAATTTGCTTCATTCACTTTTTCGCGGCGGACTCGGGGGGGTTGAAATATTTCAACTGTTTATAAAAAATCTGCTTTTTCACAACCATTTCCATCTGTGCATTGACTTTACATGTTGTAATTTACGTGTACTCCTTTGGCGTGAACGCACCATTACAGAGGCCGAGAGTCACACAACCACTGAGATCGCAAAAGAATCTGGCGCCACAAGAGGAAATTCGATGAGACAATTGTAGGCAGGATAGGTCGTGACAATATCACTGAAATCACTTATGTAATATCACTTATAATATGTAACGTGCAGTACTCTTGCTAGTTTCTCAAGATGACCAACCCTGTTGCTATGTTGTTTCAGGGTTGTTCTTTTTTTCATCCACCAGACTTTTGTGACGGTTTATTAAAAGAAGTTGCTTGAAGTTGCACCGTGCGTCTATCAATGAGAAAAACAACCAAGGACAGAGAAAGTGGGTGGTCTCTCTCCCTCTCTCTATGCCAGCTTTCGGCCTGCAGTTTGTCCATCATTACAAATACTCAAAATAGACCACACACACACACATTGTAACAATCTGCAGCATGTCTATCAGTATGTGCCGCCCGAGACTAAAACAATACAAAGGAAAGTGTGTGCCAGAGTAAGGATATGTGTGTGTGGATGTCCAGCAGTAGCCTCTGTCTGACCTCACCACGACCCCTGCGACCATAACCCCTCCGACCATCACCAAGGCGACCATTGGGGTCAGCCAGACAAAGGTCAACCAGAGGTCAGCAGACTGAGCACTCTCTTCCTCCCTCTCTTCCTCTCTTTGCTATCGCTTTCTCTCACTCCATATCTCTTTGGCTTTCTCGGTCTCTCGGTTTTAACATCCTTTCTCTCACACACACACTGACCCAGTCAAAAGGTCAAAGTTCACCCTGACATCACTATATGCTCGCTCTCACTCTCTCCATCAACTGAACAAGCTTCTATTGTGGAATAAGTCAAGTCAATTTTATTCATATCGCCCAATACCACAGATTTGCCTCTAATGTTTATGCCAGGTGTGTCTGCTTTAATGTTTAGTTCTGTTAGCTGTTAGCTCTGTTAGCCTAATAAACTGTAAGAACTCCCACTGGCTCCTAACATCTGGTTTCTGCTCCTGATGACATGCGATGCCTTTTTTATGTGTTGGGAAGCTGACAGCAAAGCCTAACTTGACTTTACTCAATAAAAGGGGAAATGTGCTACCCCTCGTCCTGAAGTGGTCCGAAATCAATACTTGAGAACTTCCTTCTTTAAAGAATATAGTGTAGAAGTCTAATCTGCCTCTCTGAATACTTGCTAACCCTGCAAACCCCACCCTGAGAGTTCCTGTACTTTCAGGGTGTAGTAGTTCCCTCGAGACCTTTTTTAAAAAAAAATCAGTGTGTGCAATACAGGTGGTCTCCGGTTGATTGACATATGAGACCACAAGATTTCAGGGAGGGCTCTAAAATCATAAGACAATTAGTTTTCACGGGCAATTGTCACTAAAAGGTATTTTCAATGATGCCCAGCGGTTTTCTTTATCTACACTGCAAAACATGTATTCACAAATCTGAATAGTGAGTGCCAGAGATGCTTTTCATCAATTTTAGCCAGGTTGGGCAAAAGCGAGCTTGTCTTTCCTTCGGTTTGTGCACTTAAATAGACCCCCTTAGTGCCTTTTACGGTAACCTGGATTAATGCATCAAGCAACAATGCCATCAAAGTCAATGCCATGATGGACGGGACCCTGACAACTCTGTCACCTTTTATATATTTATATTATGATCAGTTCTCACAACAGCATGAACCTGAAGGCTTCCTGTTACGTGACTGAAAGTTAATTTAATGCCAAGAGTAATCGTGGGTTCGTGCGCATACTGTTCATCCAATACCTTCCAGGTCTTTTTTTGGCGAAACTGTTATGCACCATTGACCTCACTTGGCATGCAAACACACTTTTGATAGTAGAAATCAGTCGCCATGCTAACATGCTGTTGGTATTCAAAGCCCTTGCTTTGCATGTCAGAGTCCATCAGCTCACCCGTGAATACAGCCCTATTCAAAGCAAGAGACACATGTGCCAACACCCTCTGGACAGCAGACTGTCAGCTAAATATAAACTGTATATGCAAACTGCTGTTATTGTTGAGGTCCTCTAGCTCACACAGAGGAAAACATTTGCCGAAACTTGAGATGGCAGACAGGCGACTTTAATGGCAGCATCCTGTGTTAGTTTACGTGTCTTATTTACTCTACAGCTTTGGTTTTCATAAACGTATCATCTTCCCCTCTGTGTCGTTGGTCTACCAGGTGCAGCAAAGTCGGTACACTCAGTAAATAATGGTTCACCTTTACACCTTCTCGTGTTGTGATGACAGGGTTACTCTGCTCTATTGGATGGATCGCCATGTGAAATTTGGTACAGGCATTCATGGTCCTCATCGGATGACTTCTAATGACCTTGGTGGACCGTCCTCTTATCTAGTGTGACCATGAGGGTGACTCCTTGGATGGATTGCTGTAAAAAAAAAAAATTGGAACAGGCCATTAATGTATTACCCTTCTAAGGCAGGTGGATTCCCGCGAGATCACAAGCTCACTAGAGAGTCCGGGCTCGTGACAAGTCTGTGTCCAAACCACCAGGGTCGAGACCAATCGGGGTCTCGCAAGGAGCTACTGGCAGCCACAGGTGTCGTCAAAACAACGATGTTCATAGGGAGGTTGTTGTTGCAGTTCTAGCACAACTGGAGAGTATTGCTTCATTGCAAGAAAGAAAATATCGTCCCCAATCCGGCCTCTCCCGAGTGGATCCGGCAAAACTTTGATTGATCACCTTCAAAGTATTCTTTTGAGAGTGCCCTTTTCCAAACAGTTTTTAATGACGGCTTCTCAGATGATTTTGTGAGGCTGAGGTTAGTATTGGTCACCATAAAAATACCATTGTTTTTAGTTTCCACCGACTTTTCAATTAAAGCTACCTGGTCACTGACTATCTTTTATCCAGTGAATTGGCGTCTTACATATACCTGTTAGATCAGAACCTACTTTGGGACAGCCATTCATGTTCATTCAATAGCTAATAAACATCAGCTCCAGCTGACAACAGTCTCATAGAACTGCTAGACTCTGTGACCACATTTACACCACATCAGGCAATCAGGTGTTGCTGGAAAAAAAAAATGCACCGGTCCGTGGTGGGAAAGTTGAAACAGACTCAATGTTTGGCCTATAATGTAATGAGCAGGTATGTGACCTAGTGAGACTCTATCTGCCTCTTACTGGGAATACAAATACGTTTAGTATAAAAAACCTTTTAAAAAAACGCAAGTGTGCTTGTTGGGGGCAATACTGGAGGGAATTCGCTGTTGTGTTTTCGATAACAAGAACCAGCAACCACACACACACAACTCCCACACCGCTGTACAACCCTGTGTGGTATACTCTAACACAAATCCTAGTATTTCGCTTCTTGCAAAAAGATGTCTGTTTGTATATAGATCTGTGAGAAAATGACTCTACTTCTCTCTTGATACATTACCTCAGTAAACATTGTAAACATGTGTGTATGGCCTCAAAATCTATATTCAAGTCTTATTCAATACAACATAGTGTTTATTTCGCAAATTATGGTCCTTTTTAAAATAGAACATAAAGCGGAGAATAAAGACAGGGCTTGTTTTGATTGACAGCTCGTGGCCGCTGCCAGAGCCGCATATGGCTGCTGTACATTACTCCAAATTCCAAATACGGTAACTTTTCTTCATTGTTTGGAAAAAAAAATAAGATGGTGATGGTGAAATACCTTGAGCATCCAAAACGTCATTCCACAAACAGGTGACGTCATGAAGATTATGTCCACTTCTTAAATTCAGTCTATGGTTACAACGTGGGTTTAGTTGGTGTTTAGGGTTACTTGTGCAACAAAAGTACTTGGTTAGGCTGAAGAAAAGATTGTGTTTTTGGTAAAGATAAGTAGTAGTGGTAGTTTCTTCAGTGAAATGAGTATGCATTGCGTAACTGGCGTTAAGTAGACAAACAAAACTACAGTAGAATCAGTCAACATCGACTGGGTCTTTTACGGCACACTAACTGTGGTCTCCTGGGTCAAAATCCTGAGCTATGTTACTTAAAGGAACACCATGGAGATTTTAGCCGTTTGTGTCACTGTGGAGCAATGGAAACGTGAATGAGCGTCCTGTTTGGTCAACCTCCGCTGGATGGACTGAGGTATTATGAAAAAACCTGTTGCTTCACTATAACACAGATCACACCCCATGTCAGAGCCTCATGTTCCCACAGTTTGTCATCCGGTACATCCTTCAGACTGACTGAGGCCATTTTGTGTGTGTGTGTGTGTGTGTGTGTGTGTGTGTGTGTGTGTGTGTGTGTGTGTGTGTGTGTGTGTGTGTGCAGCAGCTGCACAAGAAGGCAAACACCACTCGTCCCCATTCAAATCAGTGTTTCTTCAGCAGTTCAAAGCTCGCTGGCTGTTTGGGCCAAACAGTCAAATCAGCAGGCAGTGCGTTTGCATCTGCTACCTATTGTGCAGTTTGCATGGTACTAAGCAAACAGAGTGTGCTGCCATGAGGGAGACTGTGGTGTGTTCGGGGGGTGTAGTAAAAGTAAACACTCACTCATGTATGGCCTTTTAGTATGACTTTATGGGTCTTAATTGTGGTTGCACTTTTTTTGTGAATGTGACTTTTACGATGTGAAGCGCCAGATCGGACCTCAGCTGCGTCCACACGCGTGTTTGTCCACCCGTGACACTTCATTGCAAGCTGCCTGATCAGATAGTGCTCGGATATACTTTGTGGTAAAAGAAGAATCTGTAAAACTGAAAAAAAACATGTAATTTCCAATAAATTCCTAGCAAAAAAAAGTCCCCAATATCAGTAGACTTTACTTTGCTGCTTAATCTTCCTCAATTCAGTATTAGTGACTTGTTTTAGTGAAGAATAGCTGCTAACATAGCTACGCTCGTTTGGCGATAGACACAGTTCCCTATAAATTCTTCACATTAAGTAAGTAAGGTTTTCATCAGCAGTAACAGGACTCAAACTGCAGGTTCCAGCTGTGCTCCAGTCCCTGTTTGGCTCCACTCTCCCCTGTGGGAGTTCAACTCCCATGTCTAAAGTAAATAAATTCTCCCTATTGTGCCCACATGCTGTCCACACCTCACTGTTATACCCAACTCATTGCGAGCCAGCCCACCTCGGCATGTTTTCTGGCTGATCTGATAGCAACGCGAGCATGATCCGGTCTTGGAGTGTGTAGATTTGATCGTTAAGGCGTCCTGACGTGATCGGATGACAAAAAAGGTGCACGGTCTGTAAGTAGCAGCACTCTATCAGCTTTGAACACGTGGTCCATTATCATCGTTAATCTGAAAACTCCAGCCGCACAGCACACACATATTTTCGTGTAGTAACAAGTGCCGACACAATAATATGGTCATAGTGATCATATAAATACATTTGATTTCAAACACTTTGATATTAAGTGTATAAAGGTGTTTTTCAATGACAGTGCGGTCTGCCCTGGTGCAGGTAAACTAGTGGAAGGGACTTCTTTAATATTACAGACCTAATAAAGCAACAGTGTGTCGCATTGAGGGGGAGATATTGCAGAAAGAGAACACCACAGTATTAATAAATATG
>NW_027175887.1:692500-712500 GCF_023055335.1 Clinocottus analis
ACCGCCCTCATTCTCCCCACAAAGGGAAGAAGGCCATTGCTGCTACTGAGGGGAAGTCCTTTGTAATTATTCTGAGAAATATTATTATTGTTTTGTTTTTTACACATTCACATTCCCAGAACTCAAATCATTTTTGAGTAGCATGTACAGAATTACTTGTGTAAATGCACAAAAAAGAAGAAAAAACGAGCTGCTCAGCCCAGCTAGCTTGCTAGTTCACTGTATTTGCTGTTTATATTGCTTCTAATTGGGATGGAGAAAACTTCTGTTGAGTATTTTAACATACAATAATAACCCAATAATACAGCGGGTCCAACAGACCCACAACACCTGCTGAGTAACAGAAAAATGTACAACATACAAGGGTTACACAAATACATACGAAGCAGAACAGATTCAGAAGCACTGATGCATTCCAGACCTCCGTACTTTCTAGAATCTAAAGGATAAATTGTCAGGAATCATCGTGGAGAACAAATGCCGACTGACAGCGATGTGTGCTGCTGTCACTTTGTCTGCTGCCTTTCATGATGTCATGCTTGATTCCCCCCTTCATCTACTCCCTTAATGTTGCTTTAATGCAACATCAGACTTACTGATTTAATAAACCGTTATATCTCATATAATATTATGATATCTCGGCTCGCAGCGTGGTTCCACGCTCATGTGTTCCCTTGTGGAAGCTACAGTTTACTCTGTTTCCTTTTGTTTTTAGGTTGCTCTGTTCCTTTTTCTTTATTGTGTCTCTTCCTCCATTCGTTAAAGGAATATAATAATTCCTCCTTGATACACAAATAAATAATGATTTTTTTGTCCAACAAAAATTATTATTTGAAGAAAAAAGTTGTGTTAATTTTATATCGATGAATATATATATATATATATATGTATATATATATATATATATATATATATATATATATATATATATATATATATATTCATATATATATATATATTTATAATCTCTACTTTGATCTATTCTCTACCACCCCATTTCCTCTTTTCTGCTTTTCTGTTATTTGACCTCTCTCTCTCTCTCTCTCTCTCTCTCTCTCTCTCTCTCTCTCTCTCTCTCTCTCTCTCTCTCTCTCTCTCTCTCACTCTCACACACACACACACACACACACACACACGCACATGTCGTTCATTTTTCTCTCCGGTCTAAATAGGAAGTGATCCGTCATTGGCTGAGGGGAAGAGACGGTGAACTCCTTCTGAACTCTGACCTCCCTGTAACCTTTGAAAGAGGAGGAGAGAGAGGAAAAGGCAGAAGAGGAGGTGAAGAGACGGCAGGACAAAGAGACCGTATGGGCCAAAAACAATGGGGAAAGGAAATAGGAAAAGAGAGGAACGAGAAAGGAAAGGACGTGCAGACGCCGAAAGGATGGAAGAAAAGGAATGGCGGACAAATAAAGGAGGGGATGAAGTGATGAGGAGAGAAGCGTGGTCTGGAGGAGGACAATGGAAAGGTAAAGGTAAACACAAAGTCCAGTCATGCACTCAAAGGCCATATTTGCGTTTGGGGAAAGGAAGAACAAAGGCGACATTTTGCGACGGAGGAAGTGTCGACCATTCAGACCAGACGCCAGGGGGCAGTGTTGGGACGAGCTTGGTCGCAGCGAGGGAGGAAACAGGGTTTGGGGTGGGGGGGTAGTGGGAGGAGTCTCGAATCCCCCTCCTTTTCGAAAGAATGACGCAAATCTGAGATTACAAAAAATGAAACAAAAACCCCGGACGATCCCATTGGTCGGCCTGTTTGGCGTTCGAGAGGCGACAGGCTTGGCGAGGGGGAGGAGCGATGCACGATGATGTCGTTGCAACACGCACACATCCGCACATGCCATGGCGACATCTAATCCTGGCTAACAGACCCCGCCCTGTTCGCTAACAAACACACACACACACACACACACACACACACACACACACACACACACACGCACACAGACACACCTACACAAAAATACACAGACGTACACACTCGTGACCGATCTATGTACAGCTATACAAATACACTCAACCGTAGCGGCGCACACAGAAACACATTCATATCAATACTGAGGCTTTGCCTTTGTGTGTGTGTGTGTGTGTGTGTGTGTGTGTGTGTTTATTTATATGCTTTTTGTGATGGGCGGAGCCTATTAATGAGTGTCAGGCGTTGTTTATATGTGTGTGTTTGTGTGTGTCTGCTTCATACTGGTCTTCTTCCAGTGACCTGACTCAACAGAAACATAAAATAAATATAGATGAGACAACTTTTCCCTGAGTGCCGCACCATTGCCATAGCAACAACCTGAGCCGAAATGATCACATTGAAAAGGGTCAGCTAAAGGTTGCAACTCCCTTTCTTTCACTGATCCACCTGGCAAACACACAGACAAACACACTGTTCTTAAGTCTGCTTGACACCTGGCTGGCCCTGTTTCCACCCCGAGGCGAAGGTGTGGTCACATGACTCGGCAGAATGCGATCAAAGGTCGGAGGGACACGAGCACATTGCCGCTCATTGAAGACTCTCCCCACCTTCAACCTGCGGACGAGAAGCAAACCTCTGATCGGACTGCGGGTCAGAGTGGGCGTGGCCTGACCCGTGACGCAAAGAAGTTTTTGATGAAGGGATTCCATCTCACCGCCATGTCGTCAGGAGGCCACAGCGAGGTCACGACGGGGTCACAGCGAGGTCAAGGCGGGGTCACAGTGGAGGTCACGATGGGGTCACAGTGGAGGTCACGGTGAAGTCAGAGAGTCACAGTGAGGTCACAGTCGCTGGCTCTGATCATTCCAGCAGTTACTTTGGGCAAAGTAAAGCGTTTTGTTTGCTCTCTTGGAGTGGTTATTAAAGTCCCAACCTCATGCAGTTACAGAGGAAGAAGTAGAATCAAACGGAGGAGTTTGTCTTCAGGCCTTCTCATGCTTTCCTAAGCACAGGCTGGCACAACGAAATGCACGCTGTTTGCCTTCCTGCCACACAGACACTATTTACTATTTGTGGAGGATAAGCTGAGCGGTGTCACGGCATGAGGAAGCGGCAGGCAGGCGGCAGCAGGGGGAACAGGAAGTGACCGCGGTGGGTATTGTCTTTTAATATCCTTGCGCAGGCGCCTCACCTCACCAATATCACTGATAATTTTGAATGAATGATGTTCTGGGCGGGTTTAATCACTCGCCGCAGAGCCTTCCCGCCTAGTGCAATATTGACCTGTGATACGGTTCCCCCCTCTCATCATTGCTCTTTATGTCCATGGTAAGCCCATGAAGCGCATTGAGCTATGAATACGCATATGGTTCATCATTTCAGTTGGAGATGTGTATGAGTTTGAAATCTGACAAAAGTGAGGGAATAATTGTCTCTTAAAGTCCATGTGAAGTGAATTTTGGAGAGAAAAAATCGACAACGATCCGTTCTATTAGACGGACGGGTGAGGCAATAAATGTGTTCACCAAAATTTGCAAGAAAATCATTGAAATCACAACACAAATCACAACATCTATCAATAACATATTATAAACATGTGTATATTGCCCAGGGCACCGTTGATGCTGAGGCCGTGACATTCAATCATGGTTGAAGGAGGATGCTCATGAATTTACTCTTTAATGTGGAATGCTGGTGCGAAGAAAATGTGATCGCGAAGGATTGATAAACGTTATTACTTTATATTGCTGTCTATTTCTTAAAATCAAACTAGAGTCGCTGGGAAACACAGGATCACACGGCCACTAAGAAAATGCTTTTAAAATAGCTTTATAAAAATGATTCAAGAGAAACATTAGCTCTCAATACCTTTTTAGGCTTACGTGTCATATTTCTGCCCATTGATTCTAAGATTGTTTTTTTAAACACCACTCATAGACACATTTATACAATATAAATGTAATAAAGGCTTAGTAATTTCCTAAAACAGCTGGTCTACTGTGTTCTTTTTTGGGGGGGTCGGGGTGGGGGGGCATTTGTTAATGAAACAGGAGGAGTGGATTAGTCTACGTTTGGTGCTCTTGAGTATTTTTGGCAGCAGGACGGAGGCGGAGTAAAATGAATTGCAGCGAGCATGTTCACGATGAAGAAGGAAACATGTCACCCGGTGCAACAGTTCGGCTCGCTGATGTGTTTTTAATTGTTTTTTCTGCAACAATGGAGCTCTATGACACAGAGGAAGACGATTTATCAGGCTTTGACACGCACACAATACATGTTATAGATACATCAACCATGACTTAAAGGAACAGTGAGGAGCATTTAGGGGGACATATTGGCAAAAATACATTGAATATATAAATATATATATATATATATATATATATATATATATATATATATATATATATATATATATATATATATATGTTAATCAGCATGAAAAAAACATGAATCGTTTTCGTAACCCCAGATTGAGACTTTATATGATCAGGAGGGGTTCACGGACAAGATACGGTCATTCACGTTTCCCCTGGAGTTCCCCTAAACGCTCGGGACACCGCTGACCCCTCACCGCTAGTCCACCAAATCCTACACACCAGCCACTTCAGAATGCCGTTACGTTCCTCTCCACGCACAGGTACTGTGAGAGTCAGACACGGGAGCTCATTTCATCAGATTTTATCAGGACACGTCACACAAATTCAGTCAAACGACAACAGAGTTATCTTGGTGAAACGGTGAAAGTCAGAGGTTACAAGGTCACAGCAAACAACTCCTGAGATAAAGATTGAACACAGATAATCAACAGAGGCGATGGAACCAGTAGCAGTAATATCTGACCTGCACATCCCATATTGAATTCTGTTGTATTTGATGTGGCCACACAGCTGGTGGAGGCTGGAGGGCTGATTAGCTCTGTTTCCCCTCCTCATTCCCTGGGGGGGATTAGGAGGAGTAGGTGGGAGCTAGGAGGGGCGGTGCAGGGGTATCATGGGGAGATCATGGCGAGGTCAATGAGGGGTCATGGCAGGGTCGCGGAGAGTTCGCAGTGAGGTCTCAGCCAATTGTTTATCAGGAGAGAACTGGGATTGTGCCTCAGAATAAGATGCTGCAAAACACACTACACTCTACACACACACACACACACACACACACACACACACACACACACACACACACACACACACACACACACACACCCATTAAGTATTTTAATTCAAAGTTTTTAAAACTTGTTTTAGTTTTTCTTTGATCTCACAGGCAATTTTGACGTGCTACATACAACCAGGGCCGCACAAGTGGTGCAGTATTTGGCAAAGCATCAACACTTCAATACTGCCAACACAACATAACGCTGTCAGCAGACACATTAACACAGTGTATGTGTGTTTGAATGTACAGTACATTATTAACAACTCAATAGTGTCAACAGTAAATGTCCTCGTTGTTGGCCGAGCAAGAAGTGTAGTTACGGTGTGTTTTCATATCAATCAGGCGGTTTAATAGTGCAGCGCCACCCCTCTGGGACGCCGTGTGTTTATAGAGCAAGCTCCCCCAGAGGTATATAATGAGCTACTGAGGCAATAGGGATACGGAGAGGAGGAGAATGATGACGGAGAAAGCAAAACAAAAATAAAAGTGAGGGAATTAAAGAGTGATCAAGGGACAAAAGGGAAGAAGGGACAACCAGTAAAGTAGGAGAGAAAGAAATGAATGGAAGGAGGGATGATGAAGGCTCCATTATGAAAAACAAGTGGTGTGGAGTAAAGGCTGGAGGGACAGCTGCCAAGTTTCTATGAATGGAGTCTTCTGTGCAAGACGAAAGTATGCCCTGTTTTTATAAGGTAGCATGAGAGAGAGAGAGAGAGAGAGAGAGAGAGAGAGAGAGAGAGAGAGAGAGAGAGAGAGAGAGAGAGAGGCTGACGAAAGAAAAGTTGATGGATATACATATAAAAAGACACAGCAGCCCAGTATTAAACTTCTACTCTGCTCTCGTCCACATACTCTCACGCAGTCGTTTCAGGCCGTCTTCCTCTTCGGCTGGTCCAGTGGATTTGGAGCTCGTTGTGGTTAAACGTTGTGTAATGGTCGCCCAGAGAGGTTCGTCACATGACCATATAAAAACCTGAGAACACTGGCAGAGCATGTCCGCAAGACGTTAAACTAGCGTTAGCGCTTCTGTGCTGTACTAGCTTCAGAATGTATGCTGAATACACATGCTGCTACAGGAACAATGTTGTGATGTGGAGCTTCTCTTTTAACCGTGATCTGTCGCTTCAGCTTCTCTCTTTATCTTGTTTCACTGACGCTCAGCCTGTTTGACATCCTTGATATATCCTTAAAAGACAACTTGTTGACGCTTCTGTCTGCTTCTCTCTGAAATCTGTTTCTTCATGCAGTGCAGTTAGTGACACTGTGGGCTACATGCTAGCTCCGACAGCTTTAATTAGCTAACGGCAATGTTGTGTTGTTTCACAAGCAGGTAAAAGTTCCCCATGGTAACTCAAACTCTAACTGCATATATCTTCTGAAGGATGAACATTGTGATTTAGATGGTAGCGCACATATTTACAGTGAGTCATATGATTTATTACACTTTATACCTCTTTAAATCTAACTTCCCCTCATAAAATGGCCCTGGTTCCGAATTATACTTATATCATTATTTGAGGAAAACAAAATATTTTGCATTAACCATTGACCTCTCCTCCTAAATTTGAATTAAAGTGAATGTTTTTATGTATTTATTGACGACACCTGATCTGGTCAGTGTGCAGTGAATCAGTGAACTATTAGATATTAACCTGCTCAATAGAGCCAGAGAGGAAGAGACAGAAAGAGAGTGGAGGAGAGCTGCTGGCATAAAAAAAGGAGTGGGGAAATGAAGGAGAGGAGGAGAAGTAGGTAAACTCATGTTCCCATTCATCTGTCAATCACACACTAACCCCTCACCCCCCAACACACACACACGCACACACACACACACCTACACACACACACTCCTTCATGGTTAAGTTAACAGCACCACACCCAATTCCAAAGCTGTGAGTCATGAACACCACCACCACCACCACCACCACCGCTTGGGAAAATATAGCGTAACCATGACGATAGGTCTGAGACCATGTGAAAGCTCGGTCTGAGACATGGCAACATGGCGAACAAATTCAGTCCAGGAGTAAACCTGGCACAAAGAGGCATGCCACTGAAAAACAAAGCATACACATTCACACACACACACACACACACACACACACACACACACACACACACACACACACACAAACACACACATCTCTCAGCTGTTCCGTCTCTGGGATTCCTGATTGGCTGCCTGGAAGAGAAAGACCAGCCCGGTGGGAGCGGATGAGAACAAGGCTGTGATGCGCTGCACGGAAGTTCCTCTGGTTGAACTGAGGGGGGCAGTGCAGCGTGACAGACTGTGCTGTGTGTGTGTGTGTGTGTGTGTGTGTGTGTGTGTGTGTGTGTGTGTGTGTGTGTGTGTGTGTGTGTGTGTGTGTGTGTGTGTAAATACATAACTCTTTCCATAGCCACTGGTGGGATTTTTGGGGGAATCCATCCATCTCATTTTTCTGTCTTAAGTCTGAGAGAGCGCCGATCAAGACACAATTTATGTTCAGACGCACACATGAGCGCACACACACACACACACACACACACACACACACACACATACACGTACACGCACACACACACACACACACACACACACACACACACACACACACAGACAAACACACACGTACACACGTACACACACACACACACACACACACACACACACACACACACACAGCCAGCCAGCCACTAGGGGCAGTGTGGTCCAGCGTTGGCAGTGAGCTCAGTGAGGATGAGGAGCCGTTGATGATACATGGAACAGGAAAGAATCATAATTCTCACGTCTTTTTTCTTGTGAAATACTGTATCGTCTCCAGCCTCTATGTCTGAACATCAAACGTTACAACTTTAAAGGAGACAATCAGGTAGTTTCATGAGCAGTCTGCAGGGAGGGGCGTTGATAAGAACCACTGGTGTATGCTATAATTCATATTTTACATGAGTGCAATAGGCAAAAGTCGTACATCCACCTCACTCATGTGGACAGAAGTAGAAAAAAACATCCCCATCATAGACAAACAATAGGACATGTATGGTTTGCTTAATACAGTGAAAACATACAGTACATTCTGATGTATTTATATTTTTTGTTTCCTTGATTTTTGTTCTGTTTGTCATGGCAATACTTTATAATAACTGCTCACTATTTAGCATTAGTAAAACATGAATAAAGACTTAATTTATAATTTATAAAGCATTGCTCCAACCTGAACACTCATTAGTAACTCATATGCAATTCATCAATACAGTTATGAATGTTTCATTTTTGATTATTAATAAGCTTGACAATTATGCGCTTCATGGTTGGGTTTTCATAAGAAATGTAAACTAAGGACTTATATATGATTAATAAGATCATTTATAAAGGGTTAGTAAATGATAAAAACATTATTTAAATGTAATTTATTCACACATTTATTTATACAGTATGTTCTGTGACCCATCCAACGCAAACCGCAAACTCTCTGACAGGTGGTGTTGCGATGCCGTGTGTGGTCTCACGGCTCACCACAGAACCACAGAACTCCACAACGACGGCAAAACCAAGCCGGGGACTTCTGCAACATCGTATTGAATAAATTAGGGCATCAACGTTCAGTACTGAAAATGATCCATTTTCAAGTTTTTTTAAAAGCTACTTCCTCACACAAACAGCAATAATACGCAGGGAAAACCGAGCAAATAAGAAATCACCACACAACACGATGTAGTGAATGTAACATTGACACAAGCAGAATGTAACGAGCGGATTGGGTAACAATTATTATAATAACAATATGAGCTTGTCAGTGCCCAAAACAAGCACTTCAGTTGGCAGTGAGGACTCCCTCTGACCGATAACATTGCCGCAACTTTAGCAGAGTCAACCGGTCAGCTTATCGTCACGCAAGGGCTCGTATGATACCCTACAAAATGGTACTCCTTATTGGGAAGGCTTTTTTCCAAAAGCCTTCAACGCGAGTCCATTCTCACTCCCACGGTCTCTTCATGAAAAAGCTTCTGTCCTCACAGACGTTTAAGTTTATGAGACAAGTCTACACGGTTGGGTTGAGAAATAGAATGTCAATCGGGTTGACAAAGTGCTGCTGCTGAAGGATGCAAGTCACGTGACAAAAACATCAACGTGGTCTTCTCGTTACACTGCATGATCCTCGTTTTTTGGACCCATCCATGCTCTCTTCCCGCCTTCCCTGCGAGTCATTGAGCGGTCTTCTTCATGCGTCCTTCTTTAATCCTTCCCTTAATCACTTAAACAAATAATTGAAATATACCAAAGTTACCCTTAAGACATATTGATTGGTGCAGCTGCATTGAGTCTGTGTTTTTGAAAACAACTAAAAACCTGAAACTAGACCTGGAGAGGATAAGGCCCCCACCAATATGGCCCCCAAAGGAGCTTGACGTCATTTTAAAGCGATCTACAAGGCTGGCAACCGACGCTCAGAGGATGTCTTCACACGGACAGCGGGTCAGAGTGTGTGAGCGTGAGATGTCGCTGTGACACCGAGGTTCTAATGCAGTCACAGCAAAGTCGCCTCTCTCTCATTGGCTGTTCCCTCAGTGTTTGTCTGTTCCTGGTTACAGCGTTGCCGAGGAAGCAACATTTTACACCTGGTCGCTAACGCTCTGGCATTGTACGCAGCCAGGGAAAACACACACACACACACACACACACACACACACACACACACACACACAAGGTCTGTAAGTCTTAGTTAAACACTTGAATGTGGAATTACCTCCCCCCCTCGCTCTTACACAAACACACACAAATGGCTGCAGGCAAATATTACTTCATCCTAAGTATTTTCAAATCGGGTGATGACAGAAATAAAGAGGGAAAACGACGCGCACAACCGTTGTGGTTTTCGGGATGAGTTGTGTGTGTGTGTGTGTGTGTGTGTGTGTGTGTGTGTGTGTGTGTGTGTGTGTGTGTGTGTGTGTGTGTGTGAGGTTAACGAGCTCTCACAACCTCGTTATCAGGCTGATGATGGACGAAAAGATTAAAAAGCTGAGGATTGAAAGACAGAAAAATGGGTGTGATCGTTTGCTTTTCTTTACAAAAGGCAGTTAAATAAACCTGTGTGTGTGTATGTGTGTGTGCATGGGTGCGTGTGTGTGTGTGTGTGTGTGTGTGTGTGCGTGTGTGTGTATGTGTGTGAGTGAGTGTGTGTGTATGTGTGTGTGAGCGTGGGTGCGTGTGTGTGTGTGTGTGTGTGTGTGTGTGTGTGCGTGTGTGTGTATGTGTGTGAGTGAGTGTGTGTGAGTGTGTGTATGTGTGTGTGTGCGTGTGTGTATGTGTGTTAATAATCCTGGTCATAACTCAACCAGATGAGGAGACATTTTCATCTGTCTTCGTCTGTACAGTTTCTCATTCAAATTATTTTGAGAAATTCTTATTATGTTGAGGTCTTGAGGGTGAGCCGCGTTTTCAACATGGAGTTTTAAGTTGTTCAGTTACTTTACTGCTAAACTGATGTTCACAAGATGTAGGGTTTTTCATACTTTCATATTTTTATATGTTATTCTTCTTTTACCAAAGGTTTTTTGCTCAAATGTTCTGTAGGAGATAGAATGTTACCTCAGAATCAGAAAGGTTGGTTTTTCCCTCTGTAACCCCAATAATAAGACAATGACGCTACTTTAGATAAGGCTCCCTCTCCACGGATGGACAGAAACAATATATGTCATGTTTACAGAATGAGCAAAGTAACAGAGTTACAGCACATTCAATGAATATGACACCAAATATTCATACAAAGAGTAGTAGGCATGGACCACGATCCAGATAACCACGATCCATGTCAGCAGAAGGAGAGCGGAGGAGGAGACTACTATGCAACGTGCCATCTGCGCGTCACCAGCAACTCGGGTGGTTAAGTGCCTTGCCCAAGGACACGGCAATGTGGACTGGAGGAGCCAGGGATCGATCTTGTGATTAGAAGACGACCGCCTCATGTGTTGCCGTGGTTATAATGTCATAACAATGCGGTTCAACAATGCTGCGATGGGCGACAGGTCATTTGGGTCAAAGCCCTTAAAGCAACAGACTGGCCAAAATGAGCCACGGTGGCACACGGAATAAAGAGGAAACCAAAAATGAAAATATATATATATATATATATATATATATTATTTTGCAGGACGATGAGAGGTAGAGCATACAAGAGGACGAAAGAGCAATGTCACCAGGAGATAGAGGGGCAACAGTATACAAATATGTGAACTTTGTGAAGTCATAATGATATTATTATCGCACCATGAACATAAATCTGTTTGGTCATTTTTCACCACCAATAGAAGGCTTTACCTGCTGCATTGACAACATGCTCTGGTGGAATTGTCCCACAAGTATCGACAATGTTACTGTGTTAAAAATGCGATATAACAAATAGTAAAATGTGTTATTTTTCAGATTTTGCATTTGTGCAAAGGAGTTGTATTTATGACACATAATTGAAATGCTGCTCATTAATAGTTGAACTCTTGTTAAGGTGTAGTTACAGTGAGCTAAATAAAGGGTTGGTTAAGGTGTAATTTGCAGGTCTATAACGGGACAAACGCCTCCAGCATGGCGGTCAGGTGCTGCAGCCACTGTGAACACGCGTGTGGAATTGTCCGGTATGAATGTATTTTGAATGGCAGCTTTATAAGATTTTCATTTAATTTAGGCCAGAATTCAAGGCATAAACCTCTGTACGTTGAAGTTTCCTAACCGTGACCGTAAGTTGCTGTTCTTTAACACATTGAAGGTTTTTTCCCACTTCTATGTCTGGCAACTGTGCTGTTGATATCAATAATTCATCAGCACATTCTGTAACAAGGAGTCTACAGCTGCCGAGGACTGTTACAGTCAGAGCACATATTGTGAATAAGCACTTTGTGTTTACGTAGCAAAGCATTAGAGGGCTCAATATCTCGAGTTTCCTATTCTGTGAAGGGAAACAAACAACGTTCACACTCGACAACACTGGACAAGGAGAGTCAGATGACACTTTAGATGATGTTCACGAGGACAGTGTTGTGTTGGACAAGGGGTGTGCTGTTGACGATGGTGTCAAAGAAGTACTTTACTGTGAAAGTTAAGTGCTGTCAAGTAATTGATTTAGAGACGGATAGATGGCTGAACCTTATCGTCCCAGAGGGGGACGTTGGCACAGTGTTGCACTGTGTCGCCATCTCGTCCGGTCCTGTCGAGTGAAGATGATGAGGAAGAGGCTTCAGCATCAGTGCATTGCTAAGCTTTCGATGGATGAGGAGATGATGTCATCATGCAAAACAAGATAGGTCAAGTCGCATGGGAAAACGTTTTTACAAGGAATTGTCATGGCCTTTGAACATTTTTGGAAGACATTAAAAAAAAAAGACAACAATAGCAGCGAAAGGGGACGAACCAGAGTGTCTGCTTTTACCACAGTCAGCCAATGGGGGGCAGTGCAGCGTGTAAGGTTTTTAGACCGTAAGTGTGTGTGTGTGTGTGTGTGTGTGTGTGTGTGTGTGTGTGTGTGTGTGTGTGTGTGTGTGTGTGTGTGTGTGTGTGTGTGTGGTAATTTGCAATCTCAGATGTCTCTCCGCTTCACAGCATGCAACACGTATCCAAACTACATCGCTGCTGATTCAGACTCCGTTACGTCTGCCATCACGGAACCAGCGACAGATAACAAGAACAAAACCGGTTTCATTTGTTCCTCCTGCTCTGCAATAACACAATAACACAGCAGCCGTGTGCAAGACGTGGTGGAATAACGCTCGTTGATGTACGTTATGGAGCTTAGCTCAGTTTGACCAACCCGCTAATTGAAAACTGATGGCAGGGGCTAACAGTGACTGGTGTACCACACACACACACACACACACACACACACACACACACACACACACACACACACACACACACACACACAGCTGGGATCGTGAGCAGTGTGTTTTTGGCAAGACTCCAAAGAGGTACTGACAGATCTGCTCAGTAAAACCTCCCCTGCTCACAGCCGCACACACACACACACACACACACACACACGCACACACACACAGAAACCTCCTCCCTCCTCCTCCCTCTCTTCACACTCTGGGTGACCCTGACATCAGCCCTGCACTCTCTCCATCACCGCGTTGCCACGGCAACGGGCCCCAGGGTACGGCTGTGCAGTAAAGTAGTGTGAAGCGTTGGAGAGTGCGGTCGAAATCGGCGAACCGCTTCTTTCTTTCCTCCCTCGTTTGTATTTCTATCCGCTACTAACGTGCAGAGATTATAATGTTTTATAAAAGTCATTCTACTATTAAGTTAAATCTACTAAATGGGCCGTCCTACCAAATTAGTGTAAAGTCAGGTTGGTAATATATATATATATATATATATATATATATATATATATATATATATATATATATATATATATATATATATATATATATATATACATATATATATATATATATATATATATATATATATATATTTTCCCGTATGTATATTGTACCATATCTAAAGTACACATATCTAGTAAAAGAACCCTCAGTTTTTACATTCTATTTTCAGATTGCGTTGAAATGTCTTTCCTTTCCCAAAAGTTGTCACGACGACACATCGTGATAAACTCTAGTTAAACAGTATTATTATTAACCTGTTGAGATTGTGTTTCCTTCCATTCTAGGTTTGTATTTTTTAAATATTTATTAAAGATTCTCACAATTAAATCAATAAAAATGATTTTTTTTTACCAAATTTCTAATTCATTAAAATCGAAATGCAATATTTCTTTGTAAAATGCATAATACTGATCACTTTGATTCCAGAGTTGATGATTGATTAGATTGAACGTAGGTTAAACCAATGAGTGTCATAACATTTTAGTTGATAACTCAATATACTTTATTTTTTACAAAACATCCAGTGTTTTGGTAGTGACTGTACTGTTTCGGTTGTGACCACAGTATTTGGTCTGCAAGGTTGTATCATATTTCCTCAACCTTATTGTTTAATCTTAACTCATAACTCTCTGTTGGATAAATCTCTGATACATTTGAACTTTCCTTCCTCCTTTCGTTTCATATTTCTTTCTCGTTCCTTCCTTAAATATTCGTGTTGTTTCACTGGGTCGTCCTCACTCTTTGTCTGTATTCTCTCTGCTCCACTTTTTCTAATTCCTTTTGGCATTTTGGTGTCAACATTATCTACATGTTTATCATTTAGTCCATACAACATATTTACTTCTAAATGATGGGATTGAACTACTCACCATTCAATTTTCTCACTCCCGAAACATGTGGTAGCGTTTCCGTAGAGACATGATCATTTCTGTTTCGGTAGTGACAATTCTAGCTAATGTTGAGCATAACTAAAGAATGCTAGCACGTGGATGGTTTCACATATCTGAAGCAACTCTGTCTCCTACAAATGACGTTCCCCCAGAACTAAAACGTATTTTCAATTACAATGACTCGAAACATATTTTCACCCTGATTACGTCGGTGTTTGACGTATTACAAACACGTTGATTATGCCCGTATACTTTGCTTATACACATATTTTAGTTTTATTGTTTATTAAAAATACGTTTATAATCGTGTGCTTGTGTTATTGTTTTTTGCTTTCCCGCTGAATTTAAGCATATTTGAAATTCTAGAGTCTGCGGAGGAAAAGAAAAGGGGCGGTGTGAAGCCGGAGTGAAGTTGATGATGTGCCGGTAACGACCCGGGGCCGGTCCGAAGACCGCTTGCCCAAAGGTGCCGGAAACGGCCCGCGTCGCACCGGGGTCCGGGACGGTAACAGGTCTTCGCTTGGTCGGGTTGTCAGCTGCAGCTGACACTGACGTGAAACATATTCAAACGAGCGGAAAGAGCCACGGGACACAACATCCGGTTTTCAAAGTAGTGACTGATATGGATGTGTTTGGAACATTTCTGACCATCATCATCTTAACTGTACCAGTACGTTTGTGTTTAACATATTAAAACATTTCTGTATGACCACGAGAGTTAAAATGTTTGGATGTGGTCAGAAATGTTCTGAACACATCTATTGAATACCCTATGAATGATGATTTTGTATGTATTTAGCTTATCAGTTTCTAATTTAATGCCGTGAGCTTAAATAGACCATAACATATTCTGACTGAATATCTATGTTCAAATTCCTAATTGTTTTGTTAAATAGTTTTTTTTTGTTGGGGGACAGCACTTTGCACGAATTCGGTAGAATGGCCCATATACAACACATGTCATTGTGTATTTATACATTGCTAATGTGGTAAACTACATTTTACTTCTGATGAATTACTTTTATACATCAGAAAACTCCTCAAGAGGTCATGAACTGGCTGATACCTGCTGGCTGTGAGTGTGTAGCCACAATATGAGCTATAGTTTAGGGAGTTTGTGTGTGTGTGTGTGTGTGTGTGTGTGTGTGTGTGTGTGTGTGTGTGTGTGTGTGTGTGTGTGTGTGTGTGTGTGTGTGTGACAGTGAAGAGGAGATAGCCCCTTGACTTCCCTGAGTGCTGTCAGTGAGTAGGAGGCTTAACAAGTCATACACGCTCACACACACACACACACACACACACACACACACACACACACACACACACACACACACACAAACACACACACATACACACAAACTGACACACACATCTATCCAGTCTCGGTCACAGCCCCCTCCTGCAGTACACTATGAGCAACACTAGGGGGCAATCTGTACTGTGTCTGGATTTGGAGGCAGGTCCTGACTGTGTGTTGTAATGTTATTTACGGGGTTGTAAATCAGGTGACATCAGGTGCACTAAACAAAGAAAACTGGCATAATGTGATTACATTGCCGGTGTCAGAAGACAAGGAAATCAACTCAAACTGCATGCACCAAAGAGCAGCAATTTTAGACTTGAATCGAGAAAGAATCCCCAAAATACCTAAAAAAAAGTTTTCAATTATATTTAAAAAAGTAATTGAAGCTAATTTATTTCTTGAAGTCCAAATCCATCGGGTCAGCTTGACCAGCACACGGTGAACAGAGATCCGGCTTCACTGCCGCTCTGAGCCTGCACTGGGAAGCTCCTGCAGCGCCTCGTCCTCCGGCCAGCAGCATGAGTTTCGCCTCGTTGCTCCACCGGTCCCCGACAGCGACACCACGCCACTGGAGATCCAGGCCCACTGGAGATCCAGGCCCCCTGGAGATCCAGGCCCACTGGAGATCCAGGCCCACTGGAGATCCAGGCCCACTGGAGATCCAGGCCGTGCGGGCCCGCTGGAGGGAAGGGAGGCACTGGAGATCTAGCAGACTGAGCCTGGCAGACATGCTGCAGTAAAATGAAAGGTTTTCTAAAGGGAGGCTGGTGCTCTGTCAAAATGTTTTTCTATGCACTGTGGCACCTTATTTACATCAAAGGTAAAAACAAATTCCCATCAATAATCAATTTGTTTTCATATTTGAATCAGGAAATGGTCACCCGACACCTGAGCAACAATGGAGCAACAAATATGATATAAATGGTCAAACCCTCCATTGAGGCCGAGAGGAGCCGTGGTCTTTGACCTGCTCTGCAGCTCGGCAATAAAGAATCCCCGTCTCCATCACATACAGACAGGTTAACCTTCTCACTCCCCATACATCAAAGGGTGGAGATGTGATGAATGGCTCCAGTGAAACGAGCGGTAACTGGCTAGCTTACCGTTTTGCACCTCACAGTGATGTAACGTAGGGCCGAGCGGAGCTCAGCACAGTCCTTAAACCCCAGCCATCGACACTGGGTTTTTTCAAGCTATTTGATGATAGAACGTCGAAAAATCTGTGCAACATTTGGGGGAAAACATAGGAGTTGCCAGGAAAAGAAAACCTCATCTTCATCATTCTGAAAGCTCAACAAGACAGATGTTGTGAAATGATATATGGTCATACCTGTGTCCTGAAAAGAGCATTCTTTGATCTTACTATTTGTTAAGTTAAATACCATACAGTTCACAGAATCAAGGTCTAGCGGACAAATCTGCTACATTTGAATCTATTCCATAATAATATAGGCCGCTCTGATTGCAAATCAAGGATCCCCAACAATGTCAAATGACTGCAATCACAACATGCGCACCTTTTCTTTAGGGGTCGGTGGTAGAAGCATAGAGCAACCCCCACCATGACATTGGGCAGACACAGATGTCAATGTTTTTTTCCCAGTGAAATAACTTTGGTTCCGTTCCTGTTCAGGAACACAAAGTCAAAGGTTTTTTAAAAACCTAAAATAGGTGAGGCTTTTGAGAAAACATTCGGGGGCCGGAGCTGCAGCTATTCTGACGTCTGACTCCCTTTACACCACCAGGACAAGTGATTACTAACTTAACAACAACAAAAGATTGTGATTGGATTTTTTTTTTTCCCAGAGACGCGACGCCTGAAATAAATCCATTTGTACTGCACGGCATGTGCAATGCCATCAGGCTAACAGATGTTGCAAGAACTCAATCTGTTGGAACAAATTGGAGTTTACCAATTTGGGGATAGGGCAACGAGAAAAACACAACATGTGAAGTTACAAAGTCCATCTTTCTATCTACCTATCTACCTATCTATCTATCTATCTATCTATCTATCTATCTATCTATCTATCTATCTGTCTGTCTGTCTGTCTGTCTGTCTGTCTGTCTGTCTGTCTGTCTGTCTGTCTATCTATCTATCTGTCTACCTGTCTGTCTGTCTGTCTGTCTGTCTGTCTGTCTGTCTGTCTATCTATCTATCTGTCTGTCTGTCTGTCTGTCTGTCTGTCTGTCTGTCTGTCTGTCTATCTATCTATCTGTTTGACTCTCTCTGTTGCTGTAACTGCATGGTTGCTATGGTTACAGCGTTGGCCCGGGGTCGGGACCTGACGGGATGCGACTGTAAATGAGGGGTGAGAGGGTGGGGGGGGGGCTTTGATAGGAATGGGTGAGAGGCTCTCTGTTGCTACGGTAACAGTGGATTCAGTGCCATCCCTCCTCACTGTTTCTTCACCTCCTCTTTTGTTCTTCCCCCCATTCCGTCTTGAAAAAAAGAGTGAATGAAGTACGGCGAGAGGGAGGTCAATGGTTTGGATCCCCGGTTGGGAAGAACACCCGACGTGTTGAAGGTGGACATGAAGATGCATCGAAGCACCGTTTTAGTTACTGTTAGACTCCAATGAAAACCCACCGGTGTCATTACGAAACACTCAGAGCAACAGATGACAAAAACCAAGATGGCGAGGGACGAAATGCCGTACTTGATGAATGCCACGGTGATTACTTCCACTCCTACAGTCTCCACAAAGGACACAACACCACTGCGTCACAAGATGTAACGGCAGTATTTTACATCAGGGTACAAGCGTAGCTATTTCAACCCAAACCATATTGTTTTCCATAACCCTAACTAAGTACTTGTGTTGCCTAAACCAGAGCGTTTCAAGGTGTGCAAACTGGGAGGCTGCAAAGAGTTTTAGGTGGAGGTTGAAAAATAATTTAAAAAAATACATTAGTTATCAAAAGAATAGCATGGAGAATGGCCGAAATATGATTTGGTCAAAGAGATATCTCAGAGATTATTTTTTTTTAATTCATGCCAATGTTAGGCTATCTTGGTCCAAATGTTGACTGGCTAAGTGATCATATTTGATCACTTAGCCAGTCAACAATTGTATTACATAATCATAATAGCATATAAGCCTCAAGGGATTGAGTGAAACTATGTAAGCAAACAATGGGGGTGTGACAGGGGCCATATATTAGCAATAACATGCTACAACGCTAACTATGTGCTGAGACTTTACGCTGAAAAAAGTCTTCCTTCGACCCGAGTGGCACTACAGCTAATAGGGATGAGATGTGTTCGAGAAGAATTCCTTCCCTCAATCAAGTATCGTTGTTTCCATTATTTTGAAAAAGCACACATCCAAAAAGCATCACTGCTGACTCTTTTCTTTGTATCAGTAGGCCGTGACCTGGAAGTGACAGACCCAAATGGAATGCAGCCGTCCTCAATGCCATTATTATTACAGCGGCCGCCTTTGAAGTTCTGACAAGTAAAAAGGTCCGTAGAGAAGAGAGCGTCCTGCTGGACTTTGAGAAAGGCTGTGAAATATGGAGTGTCGTACTGCTGGTACTAAGAAGGTTGTAGGTTTAAAACCCGAGCTTGGACACTGAGTGACGGGTCAACTTCACCAGGAATGTTCTGGAAAAGTAACCTTCCTTTCGCCAAACCCATCAGCTATGTGTGTGTGTGTGTGTGTGTGTGTGTGTGTGTGTGTGTGTGTGTGTGTGTGTGTGTGTGTGTGTGTGTGTGTGTGTGTGTGAGTGAGTGACATCTCTGGGATGGTGTCATCTCATTTCACCATTGATCCAGACTAAAGTAATCGTCCACAGCACTATAACAGACCCACAAACACACGCACACACACACACACACACACACACACACACACACACACACACACACACACACACACACACACACACACACTCAGACACACATATTAGCATGTAAATTAAGCTCCATTCAAGCGCGATGCAGCAGCCTTCTTCTTTCATTTGACCATACATCAATCCACAGGTCCACACACACACACGCACACACACACAAACACACAAACAAACACGCGATGGCCTTTCAGGCTCAGTGTTAATTGTGTGTGTGAATGCATTAACATTAGATCATCTTTCTCCATTTCCTCTCTCTGCCCGTCCTCATCCTCACTGACTTTTGCTCACCTCGCCTCCCTCCTCTTTCCTCCCTCTTACCGGAGGAGAGAGAGAATGTTTGTATTCTAAAACATGTGACAGCTTTTGTCCACGTAACCCTCTCTTATAGACCAGAACACCCCAATATGCCCAAACGACTTGGATATGAATGTTTATCTTAAAGGGATGATCTAGTTTTTAGATGTGCTCCATAGCTGTCCACGTCCAGCTGTTCTTCTGTGATCCCCAAGAGATACGGACCCTT
>NW_027175887.1:717500-725000 GCF_023055335.1 Clinocottus analis
AATAAGGTGCACAATATGTTGAATAGTTACCAGGAAGGAAATGAGGAGCCCACTAACTATTGAACTGTTAACGAACAACCCTTGAGTAACTCAAAATCCAATTTTATAGAATGGTTAATGATTACTTTTTTTTTTGGAAAGAACTACTATAATGTGAATTAATTGATATGTAATTAATTGGTAACAAGAAAGGTTCTCTTATTGCACGCCAAATGAACAAGGGATTGTTGTGTCATTCGGACGTTAAAATGGTCCTTTCCTCTAAGCTAGGGTTGGTATTTTACTATCAAAGTCCCTAAATCTTGAGAGAAAGTCACCAGGTCGGCAACACTGACGTCCCTAGAAAGCCACTTGATATGAAAGTAAAGACGTCAAAGTTAACTTAAAAACTGAGCATTGTTAGTTCTCACAGCTGTGGTGCTCGTGGCTTGTGGAAGATTAGCGCACATGTGCAGGCAGGTCAGCCCAGAATCATGGCCGTGCATGAAATAGTCCCGAACTGCAATCTGCTGGTTTCGTGGACACAAAATATTCATGTATTTTGTGTTGTCACTATGAAAACAAGAGTCAATTAGGATCCTTTTCTGTAGTGGAGCCACAAATGAAATGCATCTGTCATATCACGTGACGTGGAACCTATATATCCAGAACTGTACGCAGTCATTTTAAGCCCAATCATGATGTTTTCTTCCGAAACCTAACTAAGTGGTTTTGACCCAAAAATAAATAGACCATTCTTTTCCATGTACACAAAACCAATATACTATTTCCCAAACTGCCAGGAGACTGTTAGGCGGGTCGGTGGACGACCACATCATCACCATCATAGCATGTATCAGATTTCAGATTTCCAACTGAATATCCATTGAATCTTAAAAGTATTGCACTTTCATATCTTCAGGTTGGTGGATTAGCTTTGGTTTGTTGTCTGGCATGTTGGACCCGATCAACAACACACATGTCACTACCAGAGCTGATAGAGCGCTCTCAGCTCCACTCAGGTATTGTACACATTTACACACAGGCCTGAGACCGCGAGACCCAACAGGACCTTAATCAGACCGGGCCGGGTCTCAGTTACCAGGAACCAATTGGACACAAGATTGCTGCTTGCTTACTAGCTAGTTGAAAAAATACAGAATACAGTAGCAACCAGTTGTTTTTTTCTCCTGTAGTCTCCAAACAGCCATATAGCTAAACACTGCTGAGACCCACGACGGCGAGGCACAATGGCTTAACCCCTCATCCTGGCAGCGTTTGTGTCACATAGAAGGTTTAATTTATCACACGGCCAATTCTTCATGTGTAGAAATCTCTGTGTTTCACAATTGTTAAACCATTTATCTCCTGAAAAACAACTGACATTGACTCCCAGTGTTCTTCACCTCCGGGCTAACGAACAGAATGGACTCTGTGTTATGGGTGAGCAGGGTTGTCAGTGTGACCGCATGGCACTGTGTGGGAGTACAACAGCCCGCTGTGTGTGTATGTGCGTGTGTGTGTGTGTGTGTGTGTGTGTGTGTGTGTGTGTGTGTGTGTGTGTGTGTGTGTGTGTGTGTGAGCCTCAGGCGGACAGCAGGAATGTGTCAGCAAGGTGATGAATGAAGCCGAGGCCACAGAGCCCCGTGGATGAGCTGCACTGTGGGGCTCACCTGCACCGCGGGGCTCACCTGCCTCGGGGCAAACGCAAACTCCTTCCGTGGCGTTTGTGTCCCGCGTGCCAGCAGGGCTGCTCGGCGGTAAACGAGCACGATGGATGCTGCGGCGCCAGGGAGAGCTGGCATCCCGCACGCCGTGCTGGATGGATCGTTGTGAGAGGCAGCAGCTGCCGTAGGCTTATACTTGTGTTATTTTGCTGGTCAACCGTCACGTCTGAATCCTTGAGGGGAAACTTGAATGTCCACTTTTAAGCTCTGAAGCCTGGTTTTGGAAAGTAAAGACATTAAATGAGCAACTATATTAATCAAATTAAGCAGCTATAAGTCCCTGACAAAGAATCTAAATAATTTGAAGATTTGAAGAAAGGAGCCAGGAAAACCAATCAGCGGCCTGTCAGGAGCTCGGGTCGTGGCTTAGCCAATAGACAACAAGTAATATATCTGTATAGATGTTCCTGTTTTCTACTGTGTAGCATTTATATCACTTCTTTTGTTTTTTTTACTATGTCTCTTGTCTGCACTTCACCCTGTTTGCTGCTGTAATCCTGAAATGTCCCTACTGCAGGACTAACAAAGGAATATCTAATCTAATCTAATTAGATTTACAAACTCAGACTACAAACACAAAATGACACGAGGGAAGAGAAGTGTTGAGAAGATCACTGATTGATTTGCAGCCTTTAAAAGTCTCACACAGTAGTGTTGTCTCACAGTAGACATAGCAGTGTTAGTCCGCCACTAAAGTAGTCCCCCGACAAATGCACTTCCTCCTGTTTGAGTAAGGATTGTTAGAATACTACTGCTTTAGAAAATTACTAAGACAATAAAAAGAGTTTGTCAGTCGGAAAATCAGGAACTACGGAGGGACGGACGAACACATTGTTGGTTTTGGTTTGATTCATGGGATTTATTAAGAGTAAGAAAAGTATATAATAACAATAATCTTATTCTTTAATGTTCAGATGCACATTTTGAGTATATTTCATTGCAAACACAGCAAGTGTTGAATGTGAACACTGTTCAAGAGAAATTAACTATTTTGCGGTATATAGACTCTAGGAAATTCCAATAAAATAACAAAGTGGGCTATTTCTTTCTATCGTCATCTCCTCAAGACTCCTTTTAAAAACCTGACCCTTGTGGTTTCAATGAGCTTTCACTAAAGTTACCTTTGTACATTTTAAAAGAGGAGCCAACAAAAACCCAGCACATCCTGAGACAAAGACAGAAAAAAGATGAACTACTCTATGATGTTAATTAAAACATCTTAAAACAGCGTTAGAACTAAATAATAATTCATTAACCTCCTAACCTCTCTCCTACCCGCTCTCCCTCTGTCCTGCCACCTCCTTCACTGACACCCCCCTCCACCCCCACCACACCTCCACGCCCACCTTACCCCCCCCCCACCCCCCACACCACACACACACACACACACACACACACACACACACACACACACACACACACTCATTCCAGTCTCAGATAACCCACGATCACGATGGTGATGACAAGCTAACCTCTCCCTCTCTCTGTTCTCATATTTCCCACCATGCCGTGCTGCAGACAAGATGCGGCGTCACCTCTGCCTGTCCTCCCCACAACCTCTCATACTCTGACCCCTGAACACACGCACACACACACACACACACACACACACACACACACACACACACACTACAGGCCGACACCTCGCCATGTCAGCCCCCCACTCATTCCACAGGTAGAGTTGGGCCGTGTGTGTGTGTGTGTGTGTGTGTGTGTGTGTGTGTGTGTGTGTGTGTGTGTGTGTGTGTGTGTGTGTGTGTGTCTGTGGGTGTGTGGGTGTGTGTGTGCATGAATTCTGATACATCACACATGATGGTACATTTGTCAGATTAGCTGCTCTTAAATCATAAACACATCTGGTGCTCAAGATTGTTCAATTTATTTCGGGGGGGCATGCCAGACAGAGTATTCTGAAATATTTTCCACTGCAGACTCCTTGATAAGAGATTCAGATACTAATGTGTAACTTGAAAGGGTTATTAGTTGTTGTAAAACTATAGACTGTGTATAAGAAGCGGTTTGTGGGTTGATGTTTTGAAGCTTTGAGTTTGGGGATTTAACATCATAGCTATGATGTTCAGGCCCTTTTATCCTTATCTATTATTGTCATCATTTTAAATATTTTAGCATATGTCCCAGTCATAGCTTACAATTGGCGTCATGATAATATCCATATCATGACGCAACACTTTTAGGTTTCACTGTTCTTAACTTAGCTTCTCCCACCAATTTCCAGTGCCATACCATTGGACTCTTTACCCGATTCCTCGATTTTCTCCTTAATACACCGCGAGAAAAATATTATATATTTCCTTCAATTAAGAAAAGGGGGTGTAGCAGTATGTTGATCGTAGATAGCCACGCCTCTCAATTTAGAATGAGTCCATTTCCTACATGGTGGTAAGAACCAACTTATCCAGTGTACGTATCAAAAGGTTATTTTCGCATGAATCAAAAGGTTATTTTTTGTTGAATGAGTCCTTGCTGAACTGCGGTGGAGGGATACATCATTACAGTCCATTGCATGGTTCTCAAACCTTTTCTGACCTTAACCTGTTAACGGCATAACGTAAACATTTCCACGACAGTACAGGCGTATTTATTAATGACTTTTTATGAATGTGTAATTTGTACTTTTGTACTATGTGAAGATGTAATGTTCACAAGGAGAGTGTTCATCCTGAAACCACAAGGTAGCTTGTTCAATCCCTTTTCTGCCCGTAGTTTGCATGTTGAAGTGTGCTTGAGCAAGACACTGAAGACCCAGAGCTTCACGGCAGCACACTGCTCCTTAATTACTAAGGATGCGTAAAATGCAGAGAAAAATTTCCCCACTGTGGGATTAATAAATAATTATTTAAAAATAAAATAAAAAAGAGGGTTGCGCCTCACAGTTTGAGAACCACTGTGATGGTCGTATGTGGACCTGTAAAACTACATTTTTATGCAAATCAAATAACAAAAGAAATGCAAATTTTACATTTCCTTTTATTATCTTTTAATATTAAAAATATTAATGATACGCAAAATGTATATTCATAATATTAGTCACATGTTTTAACTGAATTCTGAATTTGAGACTACCCAGTTGCTGTTTGATGAACTTCTCTCCTTTCTCCTTTTAAGGAAGTTGCAAATGAAAGTTTACCTGCTGTCTTGAATGTGCAAGTTGACTCAACTTCTCCGAATCAAAAACATAAACGACATTATAATAGACTATAAAAAACTTTTTTTCAGACTGGATCTATGAATTTGATTTCCTTCTCTCTGTTCAGTGTGTGGTTTTGGAGGGTTTGTGCACACTAGATAGAGGACTAAACATTGTGGCATGGTGTTCACATACCAATGCGACTCATAATAGTGCCAGCTCTGCTGCAGTACAACTACCATTGTCAGCTCAACCAATTGTAATAAAGACAGCTTATGAATGCAAAAATGTTAAGTTAATAGTATAGTTTTAGAGAGTCCTCATTAAAAATCCCTAAAACAAAAAAGGTGAAGGAGACTTTATTGAAAAGGTAGTTTGCAATTTGACAAAATCTCTGTAAAAATGAGTGTGGCTTCATAAAGCTTATGCAACTTGAGTATAGAATATCTTTTCAATTTCTAAAAATCTTAAAGAAAAACAGGGATCAAGCAATTTTAAAGCAAAAATACTTTAAAGTAAAACAGTAAAAAGCAACTATTAACTATACATCAAAATATACATCAAATTCTTGAATACACTTTCAGTGAGTTTATTGGGTTAGCTAAAACGTGCCATGCAAGAGTTTCAACCTTGATGTTTAAAATATTCGTAGCTTTATTTTGGTAGTGTTAACAACTGAAATCCATCCTGTCACGATGTTAGCTCTGTGGGGTCATTCGTTTAAAACGGTCTCTGCTGTCAGCACACTGTAACCTGCATAACACACATAACTGATGGCCATAAATAAAGATGTGTGGCACAGCTCCCACACACACACACACACACACACACACACACACACACACACACACACACAGAGACACACACACACACACACACACACACACACACACACACACACACACACACACACACAGACACACATTTGTGTTTTCATCACTTTAAGACATCACATTGACTTACATTCACTTCCTGGAGACTCACTATGAAGTGAAACTCTAAATCTAATGCTAAATATAAAGATTTATGACTTACAATGTGTCCCCAAAAGAAATCTGAGTCCCCATAATGTGAGTGTGTAAAGACTGTTATGTCCCCACTATATGTGTAAATCACACCACAGTAACACACTCACACACACACAAAGACACATTCACACACACATTCACACACACACACACACACACACACACATACACACATTCACACACACACACACACACACACACACATACACACATTCACACACACACACACACACACACTCCGGTTATGTGCTGGGTCAGGTGTTGAACAGAGAAATGTCAAGAATCTCTTGGCCCAACCTCACTGTGACCCCAGCAAAGGTCAACAGGGGTCAAAGTAACCTGATTCAGAGAAGCTATCTCTGCACACACACATGCACACACACACACACACACACACACACACACACAGATGGAGGGTGGTGGTGATTCGGTCAGGACAGGGTGTCAGGTCAACTGCTGAAAGAGGACACACGGGCTGAGAGAGGCCTGCGTCCCATGTTTGGAACTGTTGTTGCTAAATAAACATTTACTTTTTTAATGTTGTCTTCCTTTTGTACGTGCTTTGAATGCCATGAAGCCCTTTTGGTGCTATATTGTTTACTTTTACCTACAGGGATCTTCTATTTTGTCTTTTTAGATCAGTAAAAAATACTTTTTAAATATGTAATCAATTGCTGTATTATTAGTCGCAGTGACGGGTGAAGCTACAAAACGGAAGGACAACAAGAATGTTGAATGGACAGTAAAAAGAAAGAATAGCTAAGAAAATAAGACAGAACGATGGGGCGGATGTTTGAGCACCTTTAACCTTCTGTCCTCGCTCTCGTTTTGTCTCCGTCTTCCAGGTCAAGTTGGTCATTTTTTTACAGTTTCCTTTTACGACCCCGCTGCCTGTTGTGCACGTCCCAGCATTCATTTTTCTGAGTATTGTCTCTTTAAGCATTACTGTTGACCTTTCTTTGACCTGAAGTCGTCATAGTAGAACAAGATAGCGTTTCACCTCCTGTACAAATCAGCCAGACTGTTATAAAGTGTTATCTGGGGTCCGCGGGTTAAACTTGAACACACATTTCTATTAGTTACAGGCAACATTGGGGAGGATTTTCACTTATCAAACTTTAGAGGTGTTATGTGATTAAACTAGACTTTTATTTATTTCAATATGCAGTTTAAACATGGCTATGCTGTTGCATAACATTTCAGAAAACTTGAAATATAAAAAATAATTGTCTAAATGATCAATTGGGGAAGATTCACTTTGATACCTTCGAAAGATCACAAGCGTCTGCCTCAGATACAGCACTGAAGGAAATGAAACCTTTGTTTGTTTATTTTCTTGTAATTAAGACAGTACTGTACAGTATGTTATCGGCGGCCTGAAAAAACGGATTGAATGGGATCCTTTTTTTTAATTAATATTAATTTTGTTTCTCCGCTGTGTGTGCGTATATAAGGGGCCCGGGAGGATGTGACGGGAGGGTTTGTTGTGTTTTGGGAAAGGGATTGTTGTTTGTTTCTAATCCTCTGTTTCTTGTGTCACATTTAATTTAGCTAGAGTGTATTTCCTCAATGAAAGACCTGCACTTTTCTCAATGAAAAACATATGTTTGCTGTTCTC
>NW_027175887.1:732500-770000 GCF_023055335.1 Clinocottus analis
CTGCATGTGTGTGTGGGTCAACCAGAGGGCATGCGGCCATTAGGATGCGAGAGGCCTGAATGCTCATTGAAATGCATGAAGTTCCCTGGATGTCGTGTTCCTTTGATCTCCTTTTCCGGCAAACAAAAGACAGTTGTTGTTTCACGCAGGAGAGCGATAACGAGAACACAACGTATCCCCGTACTTAGGTCAGTCAAGTCAGATCATAACCCAAACCACCATCTTTACCTGACCCTGAATAATGGTTTTGGGTCAACATAACCGTGCGGATCTCCTCCAGCGTTTGGAAGCTTTGCCCACGGAAAATATCCCGTTACTCACCAGAAATACACAAAATGTGTTTTAAGTGTTATTCACGTAAGTTATAAAAGAAAGAAGATGATGAAGAAATCATGAGAAGTCAATGTTGATTTGATTGTTGATTTGAAGCGGCGAGCTAGGAGCTTTATCTGAAGCTGAGTAGTTTCTTGTGAAGACAACATGCATAAAACAAGCAAAAAACAATCCATGCTTTTTAGCTTTGGAAGGAAAACACACCAGATATGAGGAGTAACTTTTCATAACTTATCAAACTAACCGCTGCATTACTTTGACTTTCGGCCTCTGGCCCTCAGTTCTCAGTAGTTAAATGAATGGATTTATATGATATTTATATGATGTAAAATGGGACACGGTGTAAAGAAGACAACGGCGAGAGTGCAAATGCAGAGGATTGACAGAAGAGTCTTTAATTGAGGTAGCTTTGAGTAGAAAAAGACAGACGGGACCATGATTGGGAGGAGTGTATCTAAGGCAGCGCAACTGATAAAACTCAGCCGGTCCGCTCTCATTTCAAAACAACAGACGTCATCGTGATAAAAAGACTCAGTTCAGTTCACAGTGGAGGCCGTCCTCTAAATCCGCACGCGGCGACATTTCCTCCTGTGGTGTTTTTACTAGATCTCATTGAGAGCAGGACCGTTCACATGAAGTCATTTTGTCAGCTTTTTGTCAGCTATCACGGTTTTCAGCAGAAACAAGAAAATATGTCCCCCTCACATACACACACTTTTACTTTTCTGCCCATAATCTAGAATCAGAAACATAGAATGCATTCAATAAGTTATTCTCACGGGGGAACAAGCAGGCAGGAAAACATTATCTCCCCCAATTCTCCCATTTCACAGGCTTCAGCTTTCTTCTTCAGTAGTTTTCTTTACTCCCCCTGTTCCCCTTCCATCTCCCACAAGCGCGTGCACACACACACACACACACACACACACACACACATACCAAACTAGCCCCTGAGTCTAACTAACATGTTGAAAACACAATCCTGTAAATCACCATTCAAAGTGAGAGAACGTTCCAGGTGAATGTATGCGTTTTAGCGGTTTGTCCCTAAAGGTACCCTGTAGTCACACAATGCAAAGGCCTGAGCTGCAGGGGGGGGGGGGGGGGTGGCGCTTCCAGTGTTATAGTGTCCAGTGTCAAAATACATTGTTTTAAAGATTCTAAAAGCAGAATGAAAATAGCTGCAGGTACAGAAGACGTAGGTGTGTGTTTGCCTCCAGAGGCTCCCTGTATTCCTGATCCTAAGGCTCATTTGTGACACTGGTGCGTGTGTTCAAGATGGACCAAATACGTGTTTTACATCATTTATTTATGTGTTGTTGTTTTTTGTGGAATTGTCATGTCAGCACAGCTGTGTATCCCTGAGTTTCTTTCCATAGACATCAATAACGAAGGCTTTCACTGGGGTTTTAGCATCCCATAATGAGTTAAATACGTCATGAGGATTTGTTTTTACAAAAAAAAACATACAAAATATTGAAAATGTAAAATAAAAAATCTGAAACAATGTAAACCGTAAATAACCCACAACCAGTTAAACCCTGTAAACCAGACATTGTATGAAGATTGAAAAGTTCATCCCATCATCATCATCGTTTCCCTGTACACTATGTTCATCTACCGTCACATTAAAAGTAGATCATCTCAAAAATATACGTCCCCTCCAGGCATCAGGACTCTTAGCAGGTTTTTGACCAACAACAGTTCAGAAAACATTTCAGCACAACGAGCAGGTCCTTCATCGGTGAGAGGACCGGTGTGAGAGGACGCCTCCTGAGGACGCCTCATTCTTAAACAAAGGGTTCACCTTCTGGCAGGGGCGTTGTTTGCTGCTAAAATGTCAAAGAGTTTGGCCACTGGGTCAGTTTTCCTTCTAAGATTGTTCATTATAAAGATTTGTAGAGGCCTAAAGATGTAAACATATCCAATACTTCAACCACATCAGAAAGGCCAAACAAACAATAATTTTGCGAACCAAATGAATGTATTCTTTTCTTTACTTAAGGGTCTTTAACTCTACCTGCAGACTTATCTTTGGACCCCATGGCGGGGGCCCTAACCCCAAGGTGGGAACCACTTGTTTGTCTTGTGCATGACATGCGTGGTCCCGTGCCAGAGCGTGGACAATGTCACCCACTTGACATCCCAGATAAGTGGCGGGAGCTTTATCTGTGTTTTGTTTTTTTCATTATTATTGTTATTGCTAAGATTTTCTCCCAGTCTGGACTCGTTGCATTGCCAGTCTTTATCAGTCCTGCCATGTGTGTGCTGGTGCTGATGTGTTCCATCAGAGCAGCTCTTGAGGACCAAAGATCCACTATCAAGGGTTCTAAATGCTGCTTTAGTGCTTTTGGAATAATTGTGGTTCCTATTCGAAGGAAACATGTTTATTATCTGTATAAAAACTACTGCAGAGCAGCAAATAGACCAGGAACTCCTCCGGGTGGAATAAAAAGGCATTCTGGGACATGTAGGAAGTCAGTGACCAATGTACAGGTAGATGCTGACGACTTGAACACAGATAGCATCCCTTAGTGCCACGTCACAGATTCAGCGGAACACAGTCACATCGTTCCACCGAACTACGTCTCCGAGCTCGGGGACGCGCCCGGTGACGTGGACGCGGAGGAGTGATCCGTGTCTTCCGGGTCCTTGCTGAAGCCTCCGTCGGCCCCGGAGGAGGAAGAGGAGGAGGAGGAAGAGGAGCGCGCCGTGGCGGTGGCGCCCTCGCGCTCGCGCTTCTTCTGCTTCATGCGCCGGTTCTGGAACCAGATCTTCACCTGCGTCTCGTTGAGCTCGAGCGTGGCGGCGATCTCCACGCGCCGCGCCCGCGTCAGGTACTTGCTGAAGTGGAACTCCTTCTCCAGCTCCGTGAGCTGCCGCGTGCTGAAGTTGGTGCGCATGGCGTTGTTGTGCGCGCCCGCGAGGCCGAAGTCCGACACTTTGACTGCGGAGGAGGAAAGAGGAGAGAGGAGAGAGAACTAATGTGTTAATATGAATACATGGTAGATGTTCTTATGATTACAATGCAGAACACATAGTGTGGCCCTGTTTGGAAGCTGCTGCTGTATTTTACCCAGCATGCCTTTTAAGTTTAACGTGAATCCGGAAGTAAACTGCTCCTCTGGCCAAGAGGCCCCTTCTCTTCTCTTTTTGTGCTTTGATGTGTGTTTGTGTTTTTTTGTATTCATATGTACTAATGATAATGTCCATCTATTTAGTTTAGTAGCTTGTATATTATGTGTGTTGTTTCCGCGTGTTTCATTGCCTGTGAATCCTTTTTTTTAAAAGCAAAATACGTTTAAAATCAAGAGGGAATACAAAGGAGGGGGAGGGATGGAGAGGTGGTGTGTAATGGAGGAGGGAGCGGGTAAAAGATAACAGAGCAGGACAGACTTCCTAGGGTGATGTAACCGTCTGCTATGTCCATTAAGAGAGAGAGAGAGAGAGAGAGAGAGAGAGAGAGAGAGAGAGAGAGAGAGAGAGAGAGAGAGACCCGCCATCTGACCTGAGATACAACTGCCGACTGAATAAGTCCTGAAAACACACGTCTTTTATTATTCTTTTTATTTTACTTTCAACCAAACGAAACGTCACAATGAGAACAAATTAATGTACGACGTTCCATCAGGAACATCACTGTAAGAAAAACCTACAGGCCGTGTTACGTTTCCATTACTGCACAGTCTGTTTTTTTTTTTTTACTTGAAATGTATTCAGCAAAGAAAAAGTCATTTTAAAATAATAATTAATTCGATGTATTTCTTGCAGAGCAGAAGTGTTCACAGTGAAACTGGAGCCACGCGGCCGTTACTGGTGAAAGGTTTCAGGCCAACATGTTTTATGTTGACATTAAATCACAATACTCCGTGATATGATAAATGCCATGCATTTATGTTATACAGTGTTTGCGAACTGTCTTGATGTTGGACAACTAGAAAAGAAGAAAATAAAACCAATGTGCACCACACAACTGTTCTTTTTTGTTCCTAAAGATTTACAGTGAAACGAATTGAGACTTGAGTGAAAAGAAAAGCGAAGAATAGCCTGAAAGTATATTTACATTAGAAAAGCCTGACATATGTGTGTGTGTGTGTGTGTGTGTGTGTGTGTGTGTGTGTGTGTGTGTGTGTGTGTGTGTGTGTGTGTGTGTGTGTGTCTACAAAAACACTAAAAAGGCCTGCTGGAAAAATAAATAAATAAATTAGGCTAACATTAATTTTGTTATTCTTGAAAAGTGGTGAAATGCTGCTGTTTCAGTCACATGCAATCAGTTGAAAATCCTCTTCTTTTTCATATTGTATTGTTTACCGTAGGCCACATGTGTGTGTGTCCCTCGTCTCAGCTGTTAATTTAAGATATAAAAAAAAAAGTAAAAAGCTTCCTTTAGATAATTTTTGGCTGCCACATTTCATGAGGTGATGAACGCAAACGAGGCCGCGGTCGCGCGTCTCCAATGCTGCATATAATCTCCAACGCAGGCCCCGAGCCGCTGAGGCTGAAACTGTAAAGATTCCCCATCATCCATACCTGTTTTAGGCGGGTTCCTCTTCACCTTCATCCAGTCGAAGGTCTGCCCTTGCCCGGCCTGCTGGCCCTCCTCGTCTCCCCTCTCTCGGTCCTGGGAGACCGGCAGCTCCCCGTAACCTCCCCCGTGTTGAAGCCCCAGGTAGCCCGCTGCGTCCAGACCCCCGCCGAGCTGCTGCGGGTACTGTGGCCCGGCCAGAGCGCCCTGAGGCCCGCAGTAGGCCCCGGCCAGGGCCCCGTAGCTGGGGCCGACGGTGGGGGCCGAGCTGGTGAAGGTTGATTGATGATAGTAGGAGGAGGCTACGGGCTCCTCCATGAAATACTGGGGGTGCACGGTGTTGGGAGGGCCTATAGCGTTGGAATACTCCGGGTTTGTGGCGCACGCCTGACCCATATAGGCCCCGGTGTTTCCGCTAGTCCCGGTATTATATGCAGACAGTGTTCCGCTTTGTAAGCCCTGGGTCGGGTGAAGCTGATGGTAGCCGTTGTGCGTCTGCTGATGCTGCTGCTGTTCATGATGGTGATGTTGCTGATGCTGCTGCTGCTGCTGCTGCTGCTGTTGCTGCTGCGTCGCCGCCGCCCCGTGCGCTCCAGAGCCCCCGTACAGTCGCGCATCCCCAGTGAACGTCGCTCCCACGGCGCCGCTGTCACCTCTCGTCCCTTTACCGAGAGGCGGAGAGCCGGTGGGCCCGGTGTGGAAAGGCCCGGAGGTCACCGGGAAGTGCTGCTGCTGCTGCTGCTGCTGCTCCAGAGGATGGTGATGCAGATGGTGATGATACGGGTTGTAACCAGATTTCGGCGCCGCGTACGCGCCGGTCCCCGGTCGGTTACAAATGGAGTACTCCACAAACGAGTTCATGTTGTCCATGAGACAGCGCAGTTAAAAATGATCAGCAAGAAACACAGACGCAGTCAGCAGAATGGGGTTAGAAAAAAAAACATCAACAAATCACACGGAGAAAAAAAAGAAGACACATTTTAAAAATCTCCACAATAAAATAAAAATAGTTCTGTAAAATAGTTACTCAAAAATATTGAATACAAACAGCAGAAATTCCCAAAGCGGAGTAAAGGAAACACACACGAGTCACGCGCGCGGCCGTGGTGCGCCTGTGTGCGTAACGGGAGGCCTTTGCGCTGTCAACGGCTCCTCAACCCGCGCGTCTCCGTCGCAAAACACCGCGAGAAGACGGGAAAGAGCCGAGTCACCTCTTTCACCTCCGCGCAGGTCGCACTCCGTCCTCCTCCATTCTGTGTTGTCCGATTTCTCTGTAGTCACTCTCCGCCGATGTCTCTCTCCCCTCTCTCTCTCTTCCGTGTTCTTTTCTTACCTCCGCGCGGGTCACGTGGCTCGTCGTCACGTCGCCTGTGGTGACCGGAGGACAGAAGTTTGTCAGCCGGTCAGGGGGGTGGTGGTGGTGGTGGTGTGGTGAGGGGGGGGGGACCCCATGTGTATATGTAAGGGAGGGGAGGGGACCCTTCGGTTCAGGAGTGTATAGTTGTTGCGCGCGCGCGCGTTTGCGCCGACGCACGCGCCTCATCCATCACTCGCCGTGACATTAGCGCGACAAAGGGACTTCAATCAAACGGGCCCATCAATCTGATATCAGCGCGGATCTGTCAGAGCGGAGAGAGAAGGGGAGCAGTGTGAGCCGGCCCGCTGCTCCACAGCTCCAGAGCGCGCTGCAGGAGCAGAAAGCTGCTCATGTTCTGAGACTGGAGGAGCTGTGAGTGCTGCTGCTGCTGCTGCTGCTCGTTTTAAACAGCTCCACACAAAAAACATGACGTTGTTCTACGACTACTCCTCATGGAAGACAATTATTTATGACTTGATTTTAATGTCAGATGTCAAGTCACTTCCCTCCTCGTCCTGGCTAAATAAAACCAATGTTCGGTGCCCACAGTATAGTTTACACACTGCTCCTCCTTAAAACCTTTCCTTAAATTGTATAAAAGCAGGTTGTACATTTCTGTGTTGTCAGCATAACTTTTTGGGAAGCAAAAAAAACACATCTGTGTTCATGCAAAGCTCATAAGACATGGACTGCTTCCTTGTTTCGTGTTTTAATAATGCTTTGAGGCCCTTTATGTCACTTTCATCAAAAGTCCAGATTCCAGAACAAAGGAACGTGTTCCCACCGTAAAGCTTTGTACATATTGGTTTGATTTTGTTGTAATTATTCACCTATAAATGATGAAAGAAGTCAATATCAACACAAGGTTCAACAAAATGAATATTAATGTAGCGGCGTATCCAACGTGGAGGCATGAGTGTCTTTCCCTGCACGGCACACAAGGGATATCATGGTCTCTGGGTCATTACTGGACAACACACTGAGGAGGCCGAAGAACTCGTTCTCAAACAGTGCACCTGCTGTTTTCAATCGGCAAAACTATATGAAACCTAGATTTACTCTGCACATGTGTATTTGGCCATGTAACGGTGAGCGTTATTCAATGAATGGACAATAAAAACATTCCTGAAGAAGAAAAATCAACCTCTCTTTCTGAGGAGTTCGGCTCACTGGACAGACGTCACCAAAGACTGGTTCAGGGGCCCGCGGAGGTCGCAGGAGATTTTATTTGGGGTCGCCAATAAAATGTGCAGAATGTCTTATGTGTGAGCCACATGACGGAACGTGGATAATCGCAGTCTATATTTAAAACATGGAATGTAAAATGCTAAAAGACTCTGCATGAATGCACATATTGTTTCACTGATGAGGGGAAATGAAAAGAAGTTCAACAAAATGCTCAGGAACGGTCTTTTAATGGATCAAAAGGTTTCCCATCGACCGGTGGCGCCCGGATCACTGGGACTTTTGGGAATCGGTGTACTTTTTTCAACAATTGGATTGGGGAGGCCATGGATTTCTGATGGAAGAAAATGCATGTGAGAATACACGTGTGTGTTTGTGTGTGTGTGTTTGCTAATTGAATGAATGGGCTGATCTGTTATAGCAATGAGGTTAAGGCAGACAGGAGGCCTTCTGGTCGGACAAACCCCGCCGGTCCAGCAGGACAGGAAGCAGCGGTAGCCTTGACGACGACACAATGTTCTTTCTGTGAGCGCGTGGAACAATGCCCTGCTGCTGTGCACATGGCTGGGCTTTTATTTTGTACACATAGTGTGTGTTTAATAGTGTCCTTTGCAAGGACTTGCTTTTTGAATTGTTCCAGTGTGAGGATGTACAAAAAAATCCTCTAATTCTGATTATTTTCAGGGTAAAGTCTTCACTGAATTCCATAATTTGCGTTCAGGTGGCCGGTCAGCAACAGTTGCTCTGGTGACTTTGGCTTTTGCTTTGTGTTCTTTTTGCACTTGTTATCTCAGATTTATATTTGCACTCTTCCAACTTTGCACACCATTTCCCTTCAGCTAAATCCAAATGTAATCTTATCTCCTCATGTCTTTGTCAAACATTTGCTCATGAAGTGCCCGCTTCACAGTTTGCACACCTTCTCATTATCCCCTTCCCCTTCATCACGACGGCCTCCAATGAAGCTCTCATCCATTTCTCCCCTCCAGATCCTCTGTGAAGGCTTGACAGCAGACGGGCCGCCGCCCCGCCGCCAGGACGAAATCAGGACGAGCGGCGTGGGCGTGCGACAAGGAGGGAGGTTAATGATCAGTGAGGGGCTGAAAGGGGAGAGAGAGAGAGAGAGAGAGAGAGAGAGAGAGAGAGAGAGAGAGAGAGAGAGAGAGAGAGAGAGAGAGAGAGAGAGTGGGCAGGAAGTGTGCAGGAACAGACTGGTACAAGAAGAAGAAGATCAAATGACGCCCACGCGGCTGTCTGGGAGGTGAAGGGACTACAGGAGAGAGAGGTCAAAAGGTCAGAGCTCCAAAGTGTTTACTTTATTTTGATTTCCTTCATTGTCGGGATTTACATATACATATATATATATATATATATATATATATATATATATATATATATATATATATATATGTATATATATATATATATATATATATATATATATATATATATATATATATATATATATATATATATATATATATATATACACATCATATTTAGTTTGTTTCATTGGGGTTGTAACTATATTCAATGCAAATATATTAGTGGCGATAAACTGATTAACTTGATGGTCTTTAATGAACTGTTGTTGTTGTTGTTGTTGTTGAAGGTAAATCAAGTTAACATAAGGCAGGGGAGGAAGGAAGGAAGGATGGAAGGAGGGAAGGAAGGAGGTATATGGAGAGATGGAAGAAAGGAAGGCCTTTACAATCTGTCCATACGACATCCCTGTCCTAGGACGGCACATCGGATCAGCACAAACTCCCCAAAAAAATTGAAAAAAACCTTTCACAAGGAAAAAAGAAAGAAACCTTCTGGAGAGCAACAGAGGAGGATCCCTCTACCTGGATGGACAGAAGCAACAGATGTCATGTGACCAGAGTGAACAACGTAACGTAGTTACAGCACTTTCAATGAATATGACAGAAATTATTTACATAATGAGTAAAAGATAACCACGATCCATGAGGAAGAGAGGAGGGGCTTCAGCAGGGGGCAGGAGGGAGGCCCAGGAGGCCTCATATGTGTCAAATCATATCAACATTTTTTTTTGTTTCTGGTCATTCAATACCATACATATTTTTCCTGAAATAATCCTGAAAGGGGCGGGACTTCCTCTCTATTGTTTATGTTCGGCGCATGAACTGTGTGCTACTGTTTGTCACTACAAGGGAACGTCAGGCAACTCTCAAATGTTTCCGTCTCGATGTGTCCGATTTCTGTCAAAGCTTCTAACTTCACGTCAAAGCCAAAGTCTTCCAGTGAAGGGTTCGTTTTTCTCTGCTTTTTTCTGGTCTCTGTTCTTGACAGGCTGACCTTCATACCTCCCGTTGGGGTCGTGACCTCCCGGATGGCTCGGCCTGGCTTCTGTCTCGTCGGGAGTGGAATGTAAGAATCAGATCCACGCCTCAAAACTATCTGTTAGTTTCGAACTTTTGGTCTGCATAATTGGGACGTCTGTCCAGGATGTCTCACAGTCCTGGAGCATTTCAGTTAGGGAGCATGACTTGAGAGCAGGCAACGTGACCATAAAGTTACACATCGCTTCAGAGGAATCGGATTGAACCAATCAGATTCCTGCTCTGTCTGTCCGTCTCCTCTAACAGTCCCATCAGACAGGTCAAATAACTCTGGAACCAGGAAGCTGCGCTCCAGTATTCCTGGAAAAGAGTGGGGATGTGTGTGTCTGGGGGCTTTCTGAAAATCATGAAAGATGATATAGGAAGGAGAGTGAAAGGGAGGCATGACTGAGTGGAAGAAATTGTGTTTCCAGACTGCTGACGTTGTTGCATTAGCTGTGAAACCTGAACCAGTGATGCAGACACATAAGAGCATTTATTAACCGTTATTAATAACAGATACACACACACACACACACACACACACACACACACACACACACACACTCACACACACACCTCAACTGATGGGGACAGAGAGAGCGAAAGTATCAGCAGAACAGAGAGAAACCTTCATTTTTCAAATACTTGTATACAGTAATACTTGTATGGCACGTTTCTAGTCTTCAGACTACTCAAAGCGCTTTCACACTACTTGTCATCACTCAGCCATTCATCCATGGAGCCCTGCAAGGTGCCGCCTGCCCATCAGGACTAACTAACACTCATACCAGTCATACAGCACAGGAACTGCCATGTGTCCCCTCCTCACTGACCTTTACACTTTATTGCAACTTTAAGATAACATTCCATTGACTTGTATTCTGTTTCATGTGTCTTCCTTTTAAGTGTGTGTGTGTGTGTGTGTGTGTGTGTGTGTGTGTGTGTGTGTGTGTGTGTGTGTGTGTGTGTGTGTGTGTGTGTGTGTGTGTGTGTGTGTGTGTGTGTGTGTGTGTGTGTGTGTGTGTGTGGTTCTCCGGCCGTAGTAAACATGAGATGTCTGGCTCTGTGTTGTATTGTTTCCTTTCCCTGACCAATGGACTGCAGATAGAAATTAGCTAAATAAATTCAATTTGAAAAATGACTCTTTTTTTTTGCCAGAGCACAATGCCACATCCTTTGGCCATTCATATATGTGCAAGTGCACCTTCCTGGTGTATATTTATTTAAATATTAGCCCTAAAATCCTGTCCTTGAGTATTTAAAACATCTGATAAGCTTTTTAATGCAGTAATCAGTTGTTCCAACGTCCTGCATCAGATTGCATTGTCTCACTATACCTGAAACAACACGACTCCACCAGTGCGGCATTGTTTTAACACAGGACTGATTTCTAAAGCCGTCTTCTCATACTTTGAGCTTGTTGAAAACTGCTTTGTTCAGAACGGACTGAATGTCTGGCCTGGTGTTGTTGCTCATACAAACAACTTCACCCTCAACACTGCTCCTCCTCGGGTCCTTCAGCATTGCACCCGCACGACATAGTTCCCTCACACACCTCGGTGGCTCCTCACGGTCTGTCGAGTGAACTCCAACCAGACGTATTTTTGCAACCAGGACATTGACTCGGAATTTCCCTTTAACACATGTCGCGCCCAGCAGGTGACACATTGTCCCCTTTACTGGATAGGACTTGTTTCAGTGATGGTTTCCACCTGTAGAGCGAAGCAGGACATGACGTGAGTCTCTTACCGTTCCTTGAAATTGTCAGATCGTTACACCAATCATAACCAAAACCCATCATCTCTTAGTTAAACATGTGTGTTGCCGTCCTGTGAATGACTCCTTTTCTTCACGTATTTATTTTTACAGTTTTTGCATCAGCCGCATGATAAAAATATCAATAGACGCGCCCACCTGTCGCCAAGAATTTTCCAAAGAAATGATTGACTCTATTCCCACATGGGCTCGATCAGACATTACACAGACTTCGTACTGAGAGCTGGCAGAGTAAAGTCCCTTTAATGTCGGGTCCAACTATCTCTGACATCTTGCTCCAGCTGGTTTCTCTTCTCAATGTCCGTACCCTACTAAGAAGCACTTGCACCAATTGCACCACAAGCACCAATTGTTTGCAGTTAAGCACCTCGACCTTCTTGAATTGCATCCTGAACAGCGTAGGTCCATGTTCACTTTCTGTCAGCTTATTTAATTCAAATACGCCGCACCAGGAAAAAATAAAACATTGAATAAAACCCACCAAGCATCTGCGCTAAATTCAGAGTTTTCTTGAAGGCAGCCTCTAGTGGCCATTAGAAGAACTGCAGCTCAAGACTATTCAGCATCGGCAACATCACTGCTCTGAAGAATAAGTATTACTTGCTAAATAAACACAAAACTGTTCAAACAGAGGTCAAAGGTTGGAGGTCACAGCAGCTATGTAATATGCTTATGTACAAAGAATGACGATATGGATGAACAGTCGAGAACAGACCAGAGAAATGGGAGCTCGAGGGGATTTCCCTGCTGGCTCGCCGCTATCTGCCGTCAGATAAGAGGCTGTCAGCTCGGGCCGTTCTTATCTACACAACACATTTACACCCGGGCTACAGCAGAGGAGAAGGGCCACGAAGGACAGCAACTGCCTCAAGCCAATAGCTCTTCATGTTCGTGCATGGGACTGAGTGAATTTCATAAGTTATTGAGCGCTTGGAGTGGTCGAGAGACCAGAAAAGTACTTCATTAGTATTGTATCCATTTACCAGAGCTCCAGACTGTAAAAGCACATTCACCAAAAACTATAAAACTGGTATTTCTTTGTGATTAACAAATTAACTCATGAATAACCAATGAAAAGACCAAACCCAACAGTGAGTGTATTTACTAACAAGTGTGCGATCTTTTCTTCCTCTGAGCAACATTGTCCAAATCCCAAAACTATTAAAATCACCACAGTGAGCCACGCTGTTGCCACATGTTCCTTCATGACCATAAACACGCTGGCTGTAGTTTATGTTGACATCTGGGTACGTCGTTCTGCTGCCACAGATACTCACTGGCCCTCTAAATATGAATTATTCTGCTCCGGAAAGTAGTGCCCAACAAATGCACCATGTCCTCCTGTTTGAGTAATATGTGATACAAACTACAGTGACCAGCTGTTTTAGGAAATTACTGCGCCTTGATTCACGTTATCTTCACTATAGAAACCAATGAGCTTCAGGCTGAGAGTAGGTATGCAAGTCAGAAAGGTACATTCTTTGTCTTTTAATTTAATTTCATGACACTAAGAAAGATTTTAAAGGAACTTCAACCGTATGTACCTGCTGCCCTTCAGTGGAAAGTCATCAACTAGTTTATTCAATCCAAAGTGACCTTGTGTTCACACCTATTTCAGAATTTACTGAAAGGATTTAGTAACATTTTAGTAGCACTTACCGTAAATGGCACCTACTTATAGCACTTTGTAGTTTTGCGTTCTTAAAGAAAATGTATTTCCTTGATTCTCGTTCAGATCTTTACTCACAGTTGAATGCACTTAATGTAAGTCGCTTTGGATAAAAGCGTCTAGATCTAAATTAAATGTGATGTAATACAACAGATTGTTACCTCACACAGGACTGTAACAGTAGTTGTTAAAACCGATGCTAAAGTGCCTCAAACTTGCTTTATTTCTCATGACTTGACTGGTTGCAAAATGAAGTCTGATTGTACAGAAGTCAATGAGAAAATGACTTTACTTCTCGCTTGATTCATTCCCTCAGTAAACATTATAAAGATGAGTTTATGTCTCAATCTCTTGTTTCAAGTCTTTTTTAATACAGCATGATGTTTGTTTCGTAGATGATGGTCCATTTAGAGTCAAACAGACCATAAAGCAGGCTATACTTAACTTGGCTTCATGGCAAACTTAAGGCACGAACCAATGGATGATCTCATGGTCATGGTGACTACAATGACTATTCATGTGTACCAATGAGTACTGTGAATACATTATTGTCCAACTACTTTTGGTAGTACTGACAGTATCAGCAATTAGTTGTTATTAACCTTTTATCTCAATGTCAACTAATTAATCAAACAATCGACAGAGAATTCCAAAGTTCACTCAATTCCAATATTTGGAGAAACACTGAACCTTCCACTGACCTCTGAACCCTTGTTATGTTGCTTTTTTCTTTTTTCTTTGAATGATAAACTTTTCAGCTAGTCAAAGCACCACTGGAAACATTCCAGTTCATTTCCTCACCAATTTGGTACCCGAGCCCGTGCTGTGTTCTTATAACTTCGTTCATCAATAAGGAGTTCGCTCTGTCCTCAGACACGTCAGCGGTCGCAGCGGCTGCAGAAGCCGAATGAATAACAGCTCCTTTCATTGGTCGGAGCACTCGAGCTGCTTGATGCTTCTCGTCTAACTTTGACTTTTCGGAAACAATTTGTGTGTATTAAAAACAGATTCTGTTGATGCTGCCAATATGTTTCTGCTCTTTAAACCTTCACACACATTGTTTGTTCTCACAACCGTCCAACATTGCGACAACTTGCATGTACATGCACTGAACACCAATTTCACATTAAGTCACATTAAGCCAACTAACCTTTTACCACCCATTGCTCGCACTTTGCTGACCTTTCAAGGACTGATACAGTACTATGAAACGTACATGAAAGGGCAGCTAGCGTGAGTGCTGGTATGGCAAAAATTATGTCAAGACAAAAAGTTCTACAGTCACAATCTTCTCTACTCTCTTGCAAATTGTCAAAGTGAGAAAAGTTGAGTGCAATTAAGTTGAGTGCAATCATACTGGCAACTTAGACCGGACTTGAATGATTACAATGCTGCACCAATCACAATGTAGTGCGACCCGAGTGTGACGAGGCAAACAGTAATGGTGAATGATAAATGGACCTGTACTTGTAAAGCGCTTTTCTAGTCTTCCGACTACTCAAAGCGCTTTAACACTGCTTGTGTACTGCTTGTTCACTGTGTCTGCATGTGACTGGAGGCAGCATCCCATCACAGACCTTTAATGTCTGCTTGTATGTTGAATGTAACTATGACCTTTCCCTATGTGTTTCAAGGGTTTCTGTCATTCCTGCAGCTCCGTTTTTTGGGGGGCTTGGACCCCAAACTGTGTATAAGAAGTGGATGTACCCATTGCTACGCAGACTGCTGTTTTGAACTCTTGAGTTTGGCATTTTGTCCGTCGCCATCTTGGATTGTTGCAACTAGAAGTGACTCATCTAGATAAGGTGTAGCTGAGTATGCATAAACACTGAATGAGTGAACAATTAACCTTCAAGAACTTAGTGAAATGGTTAAAGTTGTTCAACAAAACCATAGACAGTCGCCCCCTGATGGACATTAGAGGGAATTCAAGTTTAAGAATCATCTACTTTGGCTTAACTCTTCAGACCCAGATGTCTGGTGTGGACCACTGGGAAAAACCTGAGGGGAGTAAACAAGAAGTTACAGGCACCGTTTTGACAGTGACGTCAGTGGTTAGCTTAAATAACATGGCTGCTAGTTAGTGATGTGAGCCGACCATTCAGCAGTCTGTTTACCGACTGTTAATTGGTGCAGATGGATTGACCGACAACTGTCTGTGTTGGTCCCTTGGTAAATACCAGTAAATCCTGTGGAATGGCTCTTTATTGACCTATTATAGAGACTGCAAGGGGAATGCACCCACGCACATACACACACAGTGATTTGTGATTTGTGTTTAGTGTATATCCTCCGAGGCTCCTACCTGACAACTCAATACACAGTTGAGTGTGTTTGTGTGTTCGTGTGTGTGTTTGGGTGTAGACAACCATGCAGCTTCTTCTCTTTCTCACTCACCTAAGCTGTGAATTGATGGGGGCCCTCAGAGGCAGAAGCATTGATCATCTGACTGTGAACTCCCCTTACACAACGGATGCTAACTTAGCTTCGTGGATGCTATTAAACACCCTGTTCACACACACGCACACACAGAATAAACAGAGAAGTACATCAATGATTGCCTCTGTGCGCACATGTATGTGACAGACACACGCACACACAGCATGTACAAGCATGAAACATAGTTAACTGTTATTTCAGCCGTGACCCTGGCTTGACCTTCAATATGCTCTCTTTCAACCTGATCCTTCTCACACCAGGCGGTCATTTTGGTTCCAATTTAAGGAGAAGGCCAGTTTAGGCAGCCCTGACAAATTGTTCAGGTCCCCAAAAAACTATTACAAGTTATAGTCAGTAATGTGCTGTATTATTTGCTTATTTTGGGGGGATATTTGCTCTTACAAAATGACACATTTTGGGTTGCCATGTTGTGAAAAAGAATCAGTCTGTAATATAACAGTGCATGTATGAATGTAATTTATTTCCTATTTTATAGCAAATATTTAATAAATGATAGAGTCAATAAAATGCTTTTCTTTTAAATAATTGTAGCAATTTTGCAAGCATTAGTTTTACAAAGTTGTTGGAATTTAGAGCAAGATATTATACAATTGGGGAATGCAAAAAAATAGATAAATAAAGCGTATTACTTATCAGCCTCTTATGAAGGGTGCCTTATTGTAGTGGTGCTATATTTTACCTTTGTGATGTCTCCCTCAGACTATTTGGATAGTACGAGGCTGTACATTCCAGGTACCCTCAGAGATTGCAGCTATTCGTGGAGATCGACAGGGAATCCTATAGATTGTACTTTACACATCAATAACTTAAAGGTCAAAGGTCAGGTCTTTTTTAAATAGTCACTCTTGAATTGGTATGAATTTACAATCAAAATGCTTGGTTCAGAATGCAAATGGAATTGCAACTTGCTCAATATTTATTTCAAAGGCTAAACTGGTGGACACGAGATGTCTCAAACTAGTAAAATGTCCATTCTCAGTGTAGGCCTCTGTGACCCGGAGCCTCCAAGTTTCATATCATACTTGAAGTTGCATACTGGACAATGATTGGCATGGTTGTGATGTCATAAACCCTGCTGCCACGTCCAGATGTTGATCTGAGATTCAAGGCGAGCAAAGAGAAACGTCCCACCTTCAGCAGACGTGAAATGTGAAAACACATTCTTACTGCCAACTTGTCAAACAGCCCCTCTCGGTTGGCGCCCTTCGGCATTGAAGACCAACTATAGGTAAACCTGTAGCGTTCGTTCTTAAAGGCTCTGGGATGGCGTGTCAATACACGCTTGCTACAGACATGTTCTTTCAAAAAGAACCTCTCTACTCATTTAGTATTCGTTTTTAGTAAAAAAACAAACAAACACTTAGTTAATTTCAGCAAAAGAGTTCGATGCACTTTTTGCGCAGGAGTCACTTAGGTTGCGTTTTGCGTGACTTTTGCGTCACGTAAACAGCAACTAAGGTGACTCAGGCGAACGTGGTCATTAACGACACTAACAACTCAGAATGCCAGTTCTAACATATAATTGTTGATTGGAGAGCCTTTTTGGGATGACATCAGGTTTAAGTTCAGGCAACCAACACAACGCGATGCTGAAGCCCCGGTCTCGTGATCTTATGTTGCTTTTCATGGACCATCCTCCTCCGCTCCAGTCCACCATGAGTGGTCATTTTTGGATTTTTAATACCAAGTAATTTGATTTTTTCATAGTCAGGTGGATGCATTTAATTTGTGTGTCCACCATGAATAAGGACTCTAATTGACTTTCCATTGGTATCATTTTCCTGCTGAGTGACACATGAAAAATTCCCATCCATGACCACCAAATCCAATTGATTGCATATTGTATTGTGACTATTCCACGACCTGTCATGAACTTTTGGGTTGCCAGGCTATGAAAAATAATACGTCTATTATGTAATAATACAGGTATAAATGTAGATAATCCATTCACAAATCCTAACGCATTTCCTACTTCATGACATGTATTCAATTATAAAAGTCAATAAAAAAAGGGTTTCTGTTAATAATTCATACATTTTGCAAAAGTTGTTTTGATTTGTGTTACTTCAACTTTTTACAATTGTAAAGCATAAGTTAATGTTATCGTTTGTTGGTTTTTGGAGGTGACTGTGGGTCAGTGGTAAGCAGGGTCATCAGAGGACCTTCAATAAGACGATCGGTGGTTCGATCCCAGGCTCCGCTAGTCCATGTCGATGTGTGAAGACACTTAGCCCCAAAAGTGTCCTGTAGCTCTGCCGTTGTATGAATGTGTGTGTGTGTGTGTGTGTGTGTGTGTGTGTGTGTGTGTTAGCTACTCATGATGGACAAGTGGAACCTTAGCCCCTCCCATTACTGTGTGAATGATGACAAGTAGAGTTAAATCACTTTGAGTGGTCAGAAGATTAGTAAAGCTCTATACAGGACGGACAGGAAGTGACAGTTCTTCATTCTAATCTACATCATCCCACCACTTTTGAGTCTTCGTGTGTCAACAACAACAAAAAAGGTCTGCGTTGTAAAGGTTGTGCAGTGGCAGAGCAGCAGGACTGTCTAGCGTGTCCGGGAGGGGGGGGGGGGGTAAAGTTTCCTCTTGACGCACCCGGATGATAAAAAAAAACATATCCACCGCTCACATATTTCACCAGCGCAGCTAAGTGCACGATCTATCACGCCTGAGTTGTGCAATATAATACACACACAGACACACACATAGAGGGAGAGGAGGCAGAAATCATAACAGTGATGGTGACGGTGATGCAAGAGATAAAGGAGCAGTCCGCATATTACAGCATGGCAGCAGGCCGACAGGCGGTGACAGCCAGGAGAGAGAGAGAGAGATTACTGGGACTCTCACACACACACACACACACACACACACACACACACACACACACACACACACACACACACACACACACACACACAGACACAGACACTCAGAGGCTGAGATATGTCTCCCAGCATAGAGATGTACTCTGCTGTAATCTCTTTGTCTACAACATACACTTAGATGGATGGTTACAGGAGAGAGAGGCTGTGTTTCAGCATGAGCCGTGCGTCCCACCCTTCAGTCTGGTGTATGCCATGTCTTATAAGAGCTTCAGCTTGAGTTAATGCAGTTGTTTAATTCAATCTTCATTTTAAAGGATAGTTTAAATTTGCTTCAGTTCTCTCGACTGCCATATGTACATTAACAGTGCATCCTCTCTCTGTACTGGTTGTGATCACTATCTGACCAGCTGTAAGATTTGCAATATGAAAAGATGGTTCCACGCCCAAGCACAAGCTGATGAAAGGCTTTCATCCCATGGGAGGCGGCGGCTGATCGAGACAGAACAGTACAAGTTAGCATATTAACACAAGTTTACCTTATTTCGGATCCCACAATTCACTCATCGGTTGTGCAGTATAGGTAAATTAGAAATGTTGATGCATCTCAAAAGCTTAAGGAAACACCCATGTGAAGGGCCACATTCTGGATCTTCATTGAAGGGACCAGCTGATGCTAATGATGATGTCATACTGATAATACTCAATCCTGAGGTCAGTATTAAATGTGTACGCTTAAAATATAACTTTCTCTTCCCCTTTTTTGGAGGATGAAGTTCATCAGAGCGTGCCTCGGATCAGTGGAGTTCCCCATGGTTCCATCCAGGGGCCACTGCTGTTTTCTGCCTCTCTGTTGCCACTGATTTACCATGGACAACATATTGATTTTAATTTTGATGCTCACATTCTCTGATTCTTTTAAGATTCTGCGACTTGACCCACTAGCACATTTGTAATTACAGTAGAGTCTGACATCCAGCACAAACCCTATACATTTACCGCTAAACCAAAGTATCACAGATGTAATCTTTATGGAACTTGCAAACTCTGATATGTGCATGTGTCACATCCTGTCTCACTGTACAGCTGCCTGAACGTCTGGAGTGTCTTCTTTTAGTTCAAAAGCTCACCACCGGACAAACTCAGAATCAGGGAAAACATGCCGGTTTGAGTTTAAAATGTAAAACTTCAAAGGTAACAGTTTTAACATGTTCGGTATAGAAATACCACACATTTTAAAGCATGCGGGGACTGCACTCCAAACTACTCGAGGTCTGAAGAACTACAGAATAAAGGTCATCAAGCCTTTTTTACAGGATACATAAAGTTAACCAGATCTTTCTGGAAATCCCTTCTTGAAACACTTGCTTCTGCTTTTCCAATATTCAAAAATTTGACACAAATTTGGGTTTCATTGAATTTGAATTGTTTCTTTTCTTTTTTGAATAAACATACATTTTGTACGCAATTGCTTGTTTTTATTATTTTTATTTAATATTAATTGTGCCCCATAAACTCCATGGACTCACTTTAAACCGTGTGCTCTCTTGCATGGCCCTCAGAGGAGTGTTGTAGGTTGTGTCATGAGCAAAGCGTTGACTTGGCGGAGAGTGAGACGGCCTTCACTCCACTGATCAAACACTTGTGTGTAATCATCAGTCAGACGACAGGGCATGGCAGCGGCTCTCTGAATGATTCTCATGCTTTGCCACAGTTTAAGGATTCAATAGAAATACCAAGACACATATTGTTTGGTTGAAGCCCAGAAGACGAAGTGAGGAATCCCTTCTGTTTGTGGTTGAAAAGGAGATCAGAGCGCACCAATGGCGCTCAGCCTCTTCCGTCTGGGTTCAGCTCACTCCTCAGTGTTGTTTGCTGCTCATGAATTCCACATTTAGCTTAAACACATGTTTTTTATTTGTTTGTTTTTTATGTCCTGCCATGAGAAATCAATCACGTATGTATAATAAGGAAAATATGGTTTGTACAAATTATAATATTCCTGTCCTGAATTTATTTCATGTAGCAGCTACACATGCTGCACATGCTGCACATGCTGCACATGCTGCACATGCTGCACATGCTGCACATGCTGCACATGCTGCACATGCTGCACATGCTGCACATGCTGCACATGCTGCGGTTGATCTGTGTTTGGGTTACTGTGGTGATTGTTCACGCTCAGGGATATATTTACTCAGACTGGTGTCAAAACAGACGTGCAATAGGCCATCGTACGCAGAGTGAATCTGCAGTATAATAATTGAAATATTCATGCACCAACCTTTGTTGTTAACTGGTTGTGTTACCATTATTAACTAATTATGTTCTTATTTAGTGCTTGCAAATTGTAAAAATCTGTTTTTGATGAATATATATAATTTTTTAATTTGTTATATTCTAAAATTATCATTATTATTGTTATTTTAATTATTAGTATTGTATGCATATGTATTGTTAATGTTATGAATTAAAAAGCCATGAACCTATAAATCTGTCGACTACCAGAAAAGGCATATTTCTGTCTTTTTAACTCTATTACAAACACACGCGCGCGCACAGACACACACACACACACACACACACACACACACACACACACACACACACACACACACACGCCAGGCCTGTCACACTGAGCAGTCATCCTGTAATGGCTGCCACTGCTCATTGTTCACATCCTGCTTTGTCTTCAGCGCCATTTTGACTCTGTGGGAGGAGGAGCAGCTAGTTAGCATCACATACACACACACACACGCACACACACACACACACACACACACACACACACACACACACTAATGGCAGCTATGCTAACTCAAGGGTTGCTCCATTTTCAGCCTGCCGGCTTAATGGTGGGAGAGAATGTGCAATGCCAGCTCCAGTCAGCTCCTCTCTCACACACACACACACACACACACACACACACACACACACACACACACACACACACACACACACACAGGCTACATTGTAGTTTTTCTGCAATTCCCACATGGTGAAAGCTGCATGTGTGCTATGCTAACCGTTAGTTCTCTCTGCTAAGCTAAGCTAATGCCATATAGGAAAACAATAGCCTCAGACCGTTACTGCTATTTTATCTGCTCTGGAAAAATAATCCATTACACATGAGCCATACTGGGTTATAACAGACTATATAACAGGCTATACACCAGACTATAAACCAGATTATGTATTAATGTTATAGATTATGGGGGAAACTACACTGAGCAATGCATTAACACTTCAGAACAATTTGCAGTCAGTCCTCATCACGAGTAAAAACTATTGAAATGCACATAAAGAAGATTAAAATATAATAATAATACACAATCTGAATCTTAATAATCCCATGTAAAAAAAACATATATAAAAAGGGAATTATAGGCTTATAATTAATTGAAATCTATAAATATAGTTTTACAATTATTTATAGAATATAAAAAACAGATACAAAAATATTACACTGGTATAGCAGCAAAGTATTTATGAAAAAAACAATAAATCTATCAATATGCTGCTGGATGATCACTTTTTTATTGTATTTAGAGTTATGACCAATTGCACTGAATTATTAGTTTGGAATCCATAAAAATATAAATGCTGCAATTATATATATATATATATATATATATATATATATATCTTCATCCCTTGAATTCATAAAACAAAACAACATAAGCCACATCTTAAATGTTTGTGTGTTTTTATTATTATTATTATTCCACTATGAAAATATATGTACAATAAATAATTTGGATTTTCACTATTAAAGAATCTCAATAAATAAACTAATGTCTAAAACTCGTGTCGTCAGCAGGACTTCTCTCTGGCCTCGTCTCGTTCAGAGAGAGAGAATTCATTCTTCAGTGGGTTTCTTCTAAAAAGCAGTCCAGCTGTCTGCACATAGACTCCGTGAACAGTTCCTGAGAAGTTATTAAGGATCCTTGAAGCTGCACCAGAAAGAACTCAGGAAACAAATCCACGCATACTGATATGGATTATTAGCAACAAAAAATGGGAAAAGAAAGGCAGTAAATACCTGAACAAGAGGAGAGAGAAAAATCCACAAAGTGTTGATCGTGGCAAAGAAAAAAAGAAAAAATCCCTTCGAGGTTTAAAATTAATCAAAATCAAAATAGAATGGACTGCATCTCTCCTAAACTATGTATCCTACAGCCGTGACATAAAACCAGCAAGAAGACGAAAAAATATATTTTAAAAAACCAACATAATTTTCATTCAGAAATGTTTCAGGAATGTTGCCGAGAAGCTTCAGTGCCGTCTGCCTCCTCCGCTCGATTGTTCATCCACGCTGCGTCCGCTCCTTGTTTTTCTGCGTTTTATTTTGTATTTCTCAGAAGTTGAGGTGCTGCAGGTCTATGGTGCACAGCGTGCTCGTGAACAGGTCAAAGTCCTCCTCGTTGAAATCCACCGGGCTGTCCAGGGAGCTCTGCAGGCTGGGCGACAGGCAGGCGTCCCCGGCGAAGAAGGTGAGGTCGGGCAGCGCGGTCGAGGCGGCGGCGGCGGCGGCGGCGGCGGCGGACTCCGCCGAGGAGCCGCAGGAGTCCCGCTGCTCGGAGAACGACGGCTCGGACGCCGCTGCCGCTGCTGCCGCGAGCCCGGCCTCGCCGAGCTGCATCAGGCCCGGGATGTCGGCGGAGTTCGTTGCGGCCGCGTCGGAGGAGCCAGATGCTCCCGGCAGCGGTGGGCGTTCGGGGCGGCCCGGCCGGCCTCCTTCCTCCGGCGTGGGCTGTGCATTGTCCCCGCTGTCATTCGCGTAGGCGGCCGAAGATGGATTGCAGCTCCCGGCCTCGCCGTCCGACGCCACCTCCCCGGTGCCGGACGCTTCCAGCGGCTGGCTCGAGTACGGGGACGAGGCGTCGGCGCCCTCGAGCGGCTCGAACTCGCTGGACTCGTGGCCTCCGCCGTCCCGGTGGGGCGTCGTCTGGCGCTTGTGTTTCATCCGCCGGTTCTGGAACCAGACTTTGACCTGGCGCTCCGTGAGATCCAGGAGGGCGGCGATCTCCACCCTCCGGGGCCGGCATAGGTACTTGTTGAAGTGGAACTCCTTCTCCAGCTCCAGCAGCTGCGTGTTGGTGTAGGCGGTGCGCAGCCGGCGGGACGCGGCTCCTCCACCATCCAGACTCGGGTCTGCAGGGAGGCGGAAGACAAATAAATAATAAAAAGGAGAAATGAATTACGTGGAGGATTTATTGAGTGTGATCTTTTAAAGCTATTCTCATTTGTTCTTTATTTTAATTTTATATTTCGTTTAAATTGTAATTCCGGCCCGTTTCTTCAGAGCCTTGTAAAAAGCTCTGCGTATTTTATTGCGTGCGAGGTTTCCAGCCAAGAAATAAGCTGCTTCAGCTGCGAGCAGAAATCCCCCCGGCTCTTCTGTCTGTAATAAAAAATAATAAAACAGAAGGAAAAAAAGAATACTCCTCCCAATTACAGTAGCAGCCGAAACCATAACGGCAAGAGTGAACCAATTTGTTGGTTGGTAAAAATAATAATAATAAAGCAAGAGAGGGAGAAATAAAGCGCCAGATAAAGACAGATGATCATAATGTCAAAACAGGGCTTTCTCTCCGTGAAGCCAGCTGGGAGGAGAGAAGTGCAAAGAGAGAGAAGAACATAAATAAATCACAGCACTGGGAGCAAATGTGGGGATGATGTCCACGTGAACCCGAAGTGGCGGGAACATTAAAAAAAATCAAGAATGTTTTTTGGAGGGATGAGATCAGGAGAAAGAAAATAGAAGGAGGAAATTGGACGAGAAAAGAACACGAGGGGAGAGAGAGAGAGAGAGAGAGAGAGAGAGAGAGAGAGAGAGAGAGGAGAAAAGGAAACTGCATTAAAATTAACGAGGTGGGATTTTATGTTTGGATGGGCGAGAAATACGAGGTGTGTGTGTGTGTGTGTGTGTGTGTGTGTGTGTGTGTGTGTGTGTGTGTGTGTGTGTGTGTGTGTGTGTGGAGGGGGGGGCAGCTTTATAAGAAAGAAATGAACCAAACCCCATGGAAATCAGATTGTGTGCAGCCGGTATCCTGTGTAGGATGTAGCTAATACCCCCCCCCCCCCGCCCCCTCAACCCCCACCCTCAGCCCTCACCCCAACATATTGTGTCTCCGCCTCGCCATTACATTTCCTACAGCGCCATCCAACATGGCTACCATCTCAGTTGTGTTATGAATATATAATGCAGGGCTGAAAGCACAGCACCCGGAGAACAGAATGAACCGGGCTGCAGCATCGAGTCCTCTGCAGGGTGGATACCGAGGAGGAGGGGGGGGGGGGGGGGTATCCACCTATGTGCGTCTTTACGCACCATTATTAACTCTGTGTGGACAATGAGCATTTTTGGAAATGAGTGCATGCAGCGATGGTGCAGAGTGAGCAGGAAGCTGTGTGAGAGACTCACGCGCTCAGCGTGAAGCTGAACTCGACAGAAACAATCTGACAAAGATACACGTGCACATTTACATGCGTGATGATGAGAGAGAGCGCAAAGCACTGCAGCATAATGCAGTGGTCTAGATATGGCCACCCTGTTGACACAGCATTACAGCACCGCACAACACACACACACACACACACACACACACACACACACACACACACACACACACACACACACACACACACACACACACACACACACAGGGAGAAAACGACAATGCATCTCAAATCCATGCTGTGTGTGTAATGAATGATGTTACTGAAGTGAAATGAAGATGCAGACCGAAAATGAAAGTGCTGTGCTGCACACACTCCCCACCGCCCCACACGCGCGCACACACTGGCGGCTCCAGCTTCCCCTGCATACCGACCTGTGGGTGACTCGATGCCCGCCGAAGCGTACCCGGAGGCGGTCGGCGACGGGGAGGACGAGGCATTGGGGATGATGGACCCGCCACCGCTGGAGCCGCTCCCGGGCTTCGGGCACTTCTTTGCGGACTTCTTCTCCTTCATCCAGGGGAACTCGTGGGCCAGCGGGCCGGCCGGGGCCGCCGCGGCCGGGGCAGGTGGCTGGCCGGCCGGGCAGGGCTGCTGGGCGCCTCGGTGGTGCGTCTGGAGGCCATTGGAGACGGAGGTCCTCCGGTTCTGCTGGCTCCTAGCTGCCGGTCTCGGCTGGCTGGCTGTGCAGGGGCTGAGGCTGGGGATGGTGTGCTCGAAGGGAGGCGGAATTACTGTCGACTCCTTGATTGATGAAGTTTGAAATGACTCCAGGACGGCTGGGAAGGACGTCAGGCACTCTGCTAGGGACGGCTGGCTGTTGATAAAACCGATCTCCCTCTCAAATTCAAAATTCATAGCTCCCTCAAAACCGGCTTCGACCTCAGAACGGCGAGACCCCCGAAACAATCCCTTCCCCAAAATAAAAAAAATAAAAAAAACACACACATAGACGCGCACGCTCGCGCACGCACACAAAACAATATGGCTTCCCGAGGAGAGAAAAAAAAAAGAAAACGCGCACGAGCATACAGGCTCCCGACCGCAATGGCGTAAATGCGGCGGCAATATAATAATTGTGTATATTGGTGATATTACTAGCGTATGGGGACCATGGGTAGGCTAAACTGAAGAACTATGGGGCGAAATTGCAGCCAATTCCTGGTCATGTGACGCGAAACAGCCAATCGGGGTGAGGGGGGCCCGGGCCCTGGCGGCGATGGCGATGGCAGTGGGAAGCAGCAGCAGCATTATTTTTTTTTTCTCTCCACCAAAATGCTGTGGCAACGCGGGGCCGCATCACAGGACGGCTGCTATTGTTTCGACCTGACGGGGGGGACCGTGAGGGGAGGCGGGGAGACGGCCAGGCGGCCCGGTCGCCATGTGCGCTGTGTGGGCGGCGCGCTCGGCGCATCCCGTGGACCCGGTGCAACACCCGGTGTTACAGACACACACAAACAATAGAGCATCTCTCGGACATCTTTTTTCCCTCGGTCCTCTGGGTGATGCAATGACGGCTTTGGGTGGAAGGAGCTGACCGTGCCCGTTTACAATATGGCTCCTCAGACACAAAAAAAAAATCACTGTTTACAGCACTCAGCTCATTAATCTTATAAAGTGTGACAGAGGGGGAAACAAATCCCCAATTTAGACCCAGAGAGGAAATAGAAAGAAAAGAAAAAACTTTTAGATGGCGCAGCAGCTCAGGAGGAGAGGATGATGAAGGTCCTCGTGAAGATGAGCAGAGCAGAGACACATTTAGATTTAACGGGGAGGAGAAGCCTGTTGGTGTGTAAGTGTGCTTTCTTTTTGTTTTAGCATTGCATCATGGTCTTCCTCTCTATTTTTGAATAGTTGCAGGAGCGCGCGAGAGCGATTGAACCCTAAAATGTTGTCAAAATATAACGCCACTAAAATAGTCTCTCTCCCTCCCTCTCTCTCTCTCCCCTCTCCAGTATGATGTATGTGTGTTAAAAATGTCCGGTGTGTTTACGCAGAGAGAGAGGGAGAGAGAGAGGGAGAGAGTTCACAGCGAGGTCGCTCCGTGCAGCGAGAGGAAAAAGGAGTGAGAAGGAGAGAGCGCGAGTGTTCTGTAGTAAAATAAATACCAATAATACAGCAGCAATATTATGACCGCTAATAATACGTGACTTACTTCCTGTAAGTAAGTCAATTCTGTCCTTTAGCTTGCTCTCTGGCTCATTAGGACGCACTTATATATATATATATATATATATATATATATATATATATATATATATATATATATATATATATATATATATATATATATATATATATATATATATATATAGTATTATTATTTTCTTCCTCATAAAGATCAGGAGCTCGGCAGGATGTTTTTGGGGAGGGCTCGAGGAGCAAATGTGCGGTGATCAATCTTTCAGTGGCTGCAAAGAGCCTGACAGCAGCCCCTCTCCTCTCCCTAAATAACAAGCAGCCCCCCCCCCCCCTCTCTCTCTCTCTCTCTCTCTCTCTCTCTCTCTCTCTCTCTCTCTCTCTCTCTCTCTCTCTCTCTCTCTCTGCCTTTAGATCCATTATTCGCTGTGTTTTATTCTTTATTTATTGTATTTCCTCGCACAGACTTTACGCGCGGCAAATGCGCTCCCATATATAAACGTCACGCGGCTGTATTTCATCGGCTGAGGGAAGAAAATACATAACAAATAATAAAAGCACTCAGATACAAATGGAGAGAAAATGCTGTTTAGCTCGTCCCTCTCGTTCCCATGCCATTTGGGTTCTCTGAAAGAGAAGGCAGAGGCGGGAGGGGGGGGGGGGGGGATGCGCGTGGGAGTGAGGGCCATTGAACGCAGCAGAGAAAGGCGGAGAGAGAGAGAGGAGGCTGAGGCGGCGTGAACACAGCACACATCGAGCTGCACGTCACGCGCGCCGCAGCCCGCTCTGTCCGCGCTGCATCTCGCGCTCACGCTGCTTTAGAAAATTATGTTTATATATATTTTTGGATGAAATACCGACGAGTTGCGTTTGCGGGGAGAGACAGTTTGTGTTCATGCCAGTTACCACATGGGACGCGTGGATTGGTCAACTCAAGATGGGGATTTGTGACTTTGAATTTATTTTTCAATTCTCTTGTTTTTGGGTTATTCATTGTAAAACAGTTATTATTACCACATCGTGTTTTATTTGATCTATAATTAGTCCACTTCATATTGATAGCTGGGATTTTGAGTTGACTAAAGTTAAGTAAAAAAAAATTTAGGTGCAGGATTTTTCTATATGTTGCTATTATTTATGTATTTATAATAATAATAATTTGTTGTTATTATCATATTGTTGTTGTTGTTATAAAGACATATAAAACAAAGACATCTGTTCTCGGCTGATTGGCCTAAAAATCGTCCCCTCATTAATGCAATCCTCCAGTCTGACTCCAGATCAGTGCGCGTACCTGTGAGCGCGTTCCAGAGTAAGAGCTGCACTGTTTTCAGCGGAGCCGCGAAGCCCTCCGCCTGTTTTTATGAGGCAATAAATTAGATCCAATCTCTGCTTATTGGTGTTTTTATTGTCTGTTAGTCCAACGGAGATGTAAAGGGAAGTGCGGCCATTATTTACGGGAGCCTGATTTATGTCCCAAGTTTTATGCTGCTCTCAGGCCTCTCAGCACAAGCGCGTGCGAGAGTGAGAGAGAGGGAGAGGGAGAGAGGGAGGGAAGAGACCATGTGACTGGCCAGCGCGCAGGCCTCAGGGCTTTTTTTTATGTCATAAACAACATCATCAGACTGCGTGTGAAAAAAAGACATAGCAGGAGAAACGAGAGGAACAAAGTTGAAAAGAGAGGAAACGTTAAAGGGGCAGTTGACAACAGAATAAAACAAGATGGTTCTCACCTCATAGTGCTGATTATTACTGTTTATAGTTTTGGTGTGAGTTTGTTTTGGATATGTCCTCCAGACAGTGCCATCAATGGGACTATGTCACAGAGCTTGTGCTCAGAGCGCCTATAAAGCACCAATGTGAACAACTCAAAAGCCTCTCTTGTTTTGACCCACACACAGAAAAAACTCGCCACCTCACACCAAAACAACTGTGATGGATGAATAGCACTACAGGTAAAAGGAATAATGTGTTTTTCATGAATATGTTTTTGGGAGGGGCTGTCCCTTTAAGATGAAATGTGTCTCGGGTCCCAATGAAGGTCAAACTATTCTGGCCTCCAGAATGAAAATAAACATCTTCAGCAAGAGCAACAGGAACAATGAATAAATAAATGAAACCCGGAACACAGAGTCAACAGTCAATTGTTCAAAGAAAGTCAAATAGATAATCAAACAAATAAGATATTCAAACGGGGTGTGTGTGTTTGTGTGTGTGTGTGTGTGTGTGTGTGTGTGTGTGCGCGTGTGTCTAACTCCAACCATCTGCTGGACAGTCTCATATCATAGACGCTAACTTCAGAGCCTTCAGCTACACCACGTGGCCTCGCTCTGCTTTGAAGTCAGTGCACTTCTGTTCACCATTGTTCGAACTGTGAGGCCAAAAACAGATTTTTATCATTTAAAATCCTCTTATGTGTGTGTAGAATTGGAGCCTGCACGTCCTGGACAGAGAGATGTGGACACTGTACAAATAGCGTACACCGAAATAGCGATAGTACAGTGAGTTGTGCGCTTCATGTTGCTGAACACAACAACCACAGAGCTAAAAGCAGTGCGTCCTTCTCAGAGAGAGAGGACTCAAAAGACAAATAAAGATAAAACAAGCAGCAACAAGTGTCAGGTTTTAGTTCAGGAATAGTTCTTGGATCTGACCTCTGACCCTCACTGGGATGCAGCCCGGTATGTGACACACATTGGTGGGTAAATGAACACCGGCAGGGGAACAGTAGCAGAGCAGCACGCCATGGGAACATCAGCTGTTTCTTTCTAGAGGCGGACAAGAGACCAGCAGCTGATTGCAAGTTTGTCTTTTTACTTCTGACATGTTACACGCCGCTCTGGGCTTCAGAAGGGAGTGTTCTGACAGCGATGCCGTGCTTTAGCCCGAGGCAATGACCCGACATTCAATACTGTCAGATCAGCCCCGCTTGTTGGAAAGATCACACGCCCACACCGTCACATCGCACTGTCCCGTAACCGCCTTGAACCACATGATGTGTGTGACACATGAAGGGTTGTGTGTGTGTGTGTGTGTGTGTGTGTGTGTGTGTGTGCGTGTGTGTGTGTGCGTGTGTGTGTTAAGCAGTGTCCTGCATCTTTAAAATGTTTATTTTTCACAAAGTCAAATTTTTGTTGTTTTCTTGGGAAGGCCTTAAAGGGACAGTACAACCCTAAAGTCAGACTTACTTAAAAAGTTGAGCTTATTTCTGATCCTGTGTTTTCATAGTTGTTTTGTTGGTCAAAGAGCAGAGCGTGACAACGTTTGAATAAGCGAAAGCAGCTGAGAATCATCAACAAAGCGAAGATATCTCTGAATAATAACATAACATTTTATTAAAGAATTGTTCGACAGACAACTCTCTCAACAATGAAAGAAAAGAGGAGCTACAAAGGACAAAGAAAGAAGTTGTTTTTCTCCCCAAAAAGAAAATGAAAAAGAAAGACTCATTCTTTTTTTCCAGCTAGTAGTTTGTCTAAATGTTTCAGACTACGCCCGGACGGGTCACCGATCCCCGCCCTCTGCCTGTTTCCCTGTACAAGCCAAGACATGTATGTACAAGGGTCAATATAGAACATAAAAACTACGTATTCTTCTTCTAAAATACAATAACTAAAAAAAATGTAACTTCAGTACAATGGACAAGAAGAAACACAAAGTTTTTTTTTTCTTTCATAACAGGTACATACTAAAAAAGTACAGTATTTTTTCTCGATATAAATACATGAAGGATAAATAATAATAATACAAAACAGAAAGTCTTTTTTTAAAACTGGCTATAACAAATAAATATTTATATATGAATGTTCACTTGAACACACATTGGCGAAAGACGCTTTGATTGGAGGGCCTTCCGTCTTCAAAATAAGATTTCATTATTATTATTATTTATTTTTTTACCTTTAACCATCAAAATGTAAACTCTAAGTGCAACAATGATGCCCGGATGTGATAGCTTTTGCCTAGATCTGCACTTTTAAGAAGAAAAAAAACAATATAGGGGGTTTATTTCCAGAACAGCAGAGACCGTTCCATCAAATAAACCCAGTTGTTTTTTCTTAAAAAAAGCATAACACACATCAGCTCAGATCTCTGGGACATGCATCTTTGTTCAAATATATACCCTGTATCCACGTTAAAAGTCACGATATGTGAGAATAAAACAAAAACAATATCAAAGGTGGACAACTTCTGCATTGGTGTTCGCTAATGGTAGCCAAAGTGAACCCATACAAAGTGAGAGAGAGAGAGAGAGAGAGAGGGAGAGAGAGAGAGAGAGAGAGAGAGAGAGAGAGAGAGAGAGAGAGGGGGCAATGACTTACCCAAACATAAATAAATAGTGTTCTCCACTCTTATTATTTACCCTGTGTCGATGATGTGCTAAAACAAGAACATTAAATGTCTCTTCCATGTTCTCTCCTGTGTTTATGTAAAGATGTCAGCAGCTGGTCACCTGGCTGGATGTATGTCAACGGAAAAGAAGCTAGCTTAGCGCGTGTGCGTGTGTGAGCTTAGCGTAGCACAGATGTGCGTCTACATGGAGCTAACCTAGCCTTTGAGCTCGTAGCTTCTTAAACCCTGTTTAGATTGATAGGGGAAGAGGGAGGAGAGGGGGGCATGTGCTTGATGGATGTGTGTGAGTGTGTGTGTGTGTGTGTGTGTGTGTGTGTGTGTGTGTGTGTGTGTGTGTGTGTGTATGTGTGTGGTGGGGGGGGGGGTGGTCTGTGGCGGATTGTGGGAACATTGTCGGCCTCCTTCAGAGGCCGTGTGCTGCTGCCACAGACAGTGGGTTAGTCCTGGTCCGGCAGGAGGCGGGAGGAGACAGTTGGGGAAACCGTCCAATGTTTTTTTTTGTTCTTTTTCAAAATATACTTTTGAATGTGACTCGTGGAACGAGCTAGGAAGCTAGGAAGACGATAGCTGCACATTGCTGTTGTCTCAGACGACGACATGTGCTGCCCCGGAGCCCAGCGTCATAAATCTAACCACCTCGTTAAACCGCCTATTAAAATCTCAACTATTTCATTCAGCAGGCGGGAGAGCTGCTTGTTTTGTGTGTGTGTGTGTATGTGTGTGTGTGTGTGTGGGTGGGTGTGGGTGTGTGTGTCTGTGTGTTATTACCAACGTACTGCTTGAAACAAAACAAAAGTCCACCTAACATGCTAGCTGAGCTACAGCTGCAGTGTGCTCCACCCACGCCCTTTGCAAATATTTTTGCACATGATTTCTTTTTTTTCCTGTTTCTGAGAAAAAAATTTTTAATGAAAAAGTGTTTGAAATATTCCACATTGTAGTTTCCTGATTGACTGTGCAGTGGATTATCCGACTAAAGGCCTTCAGATCCTGTTGTGCCGTACAGCTGCCGATATGTCTCTGCACTAGTGACATTTATTGTCCCCAGGGAGGGAGGAGGGAGGGAGGGTGTGGGAGACAATTGACTGTACACTTCTTCTCCCGCGTCTACAATATGCTTCGCTGCACCTGGGACACCCACGCCTGTGTAAATTGCTCTAAAAAGGCCCGTGTGAGAGAAAATCATTTCCTGTACGAGGACGTGCGTCAGTAAGTTTGGTCCCGGCTTTTAAAAAAATACTTGGAAATGTTTGGCAACTTGCATTAACGTTGCAGAGCGCTTTGTGTTTACTCTTCTAGCAGCATGAATGCTTTGTGTTCGTGCTACTTCATGAGATAGGCGCAATCTCTATGTTTCTTTCTTTTGTAATCTAATTAGCTGCACTTTAAAGGGAACAGTGAACGCTTAGCCCTCACGAGAAGGCAGTGGAAACATGGTGGACAACACTGTGCTGCCCTTTGTGGCAGCGGAGAAGAGGACACACCACTGGACGGCCCCTGTCTGTCTCCCTTTGTCCCTCCTGCCGCCCCAATGCAGCAGTAGAGTCCCGCGTGTTAGTGAGTCTGTTAGTGAGTCGCGTCTGTGTCCTATTCACTACTCCCTACGTTGCCGTTCAGTTGTTCCAAACCTGCTACAGGTGAGTGAGCTTGGGTGCTTCCTGGATTCTGCCCTGAGTCGAGTTGTGGTGCGCCGACAGCTCGGTGTACGTCGGGTGCGTGGGCGGGTCGCAGGGGCCCGGGGGGACCCCTCCGCCCACGTGGTGCTGGTTGGCGGCCGACATGGGCCCCGCGGTGTTGTAGTCCATGTTCTGGTGGTGGGGCGGCGTGGGGCCCAGGTGGTTTAGCCCGTACATGGAGGGCCCCGAACCGGGCATGGGTTCCACGTAACTGCCGCCCCCCACGTAGACCGGACTGCCCTGCATGTTGGTGGGAGTACCGTAGCCGGCGTTGTTGGCCTGCACTAGGCTGTGGTGAGGATGGGGGTCGCCGTAGTCCGGGTCTGGGGCGCCGTACTTCTGTTGGGGGGGACAACCCTTCATGGGGACGTTGGAGTAGGCGGTGGACATGGAGTAAGACACTCCCTGGTGGGGCTTGCCGAAGGACGGCGGAGACGGGACGTCATAGCCGCCCCCGACTCCCCCTCCCATGGGGTGCATGGAGTTGAGGAAGCTGGCGGAGGACTGCATGGTCAGCGGCGGCGAGCCCGTCGGCGAGGGCCCCCCGGAACTGGAGCTCAGGCCCTTAGACTTCTGGTCCTTCTTGTACTTCATGCGTCGGTTCTGGAACCAGATCTTGATCTGGCGCTCGGACAGGTTAAGTAGGTTGGCCATCTCCACGCGGCGCGGCCGGCACAGGTACCTGTTGAAGTGGAACTCCTTCTCCAGCTCCACCAGCTGGGCGCTGGTGTACGCCGTGCGGGCACGCTTGGACGACGCCGACGAGCCGCCGGTGGGACTCTTCTCCCCGCTGCTGCCGCTCTCCGCTCCTCCTGATGCTGGAGGGGAGACAAGAGCAGATTATGGCATGGACAATACACAACACAGGGGAACAAAAACCCTGAAACAACAGAGAGAATGAAAGTTGGAGACACTGAAAATACTGGAAAAAGAACATGTAAGAATCAAGTAGAAAGATGATGGAATGCAGAGAGCCAGAAAGGAAGAGAGAATAAAACTCACTCAGGCTGCTTGCTGGAGGAAATTGGAAGCATTCAGGTTCTTAATAAAGCAGAGGGGGGTCCGGGCCTGCTGGCTGAATTATCCCCCGATATTAGTTGTCAACACTTCATAACAGTGGCAGTTATTAAGAGACGGAGGGCCTCGGCGCTGGCCGAGGGCGGCCAAATTGCATCTTGGCTGGAAAGACAACCCCCCCGGCAGCAACGGCAGCTGCAGCACCAGGACGTGAGGCTGACCTGTCTCACAACGTACTCCATCTCACAGAGAAAAAGTCCAGCTTTCACTAACTAACTGACTCTGAACAGAGCCGAGCAGATTCTAGATGACAGCTGGTTCCCCGACACAACGAAGGGCTCGAGCATGTCTGAAGCGCTCGTCACAATGAACGAGCACGCAGCTTCTGATTCACTCTGCGCGCTTCCCTTCCGCTCTGCTTGAGAACTGTTACAGAGAAACATCATTTGTTTTTGCCAGCCGGATAAAAAAAAAAAGCCGGTGAACCTTAAATCAGCTGCAGTCGCTTCTTTATCAGTCAGAGTGGAGTTTGGATGAAAACCAGCCTGATGTATCAGGAGATAAGAGGACTTCAAAGCCTCATCACACGCGCCTGTTTATTCTCACAATAAGAAAGGAAAACTAATAGCGTTAATGTGTTAAGGTCATTGCACTATGCAATACTTGATGGGTAATAAGGCCCTTATAAGTCTTTAGGACCTGCTTATAAACATTATTATGTGTTATCAAGAGCTTTGTGAAGCTTTAACAATGACTCAGACTATCAAACCAACTTCATGAATGTGTTTGTAAAGCTATATGAGCAACAGTGTTCACAGGTTTCTCATTAGTGATCGTGTATGTCTTATATTCTACCGATGAAAGTTTGTCTTAAGAACACATATTTGTGTTAATAAGCATCTTAAAAGGACTTCTGAGGGCCTTATACATCAGTAACAAGAGTAGGTCAGAGTTAAACAAACAACTGACAATTTAAACGTAACTAAATTGCCAGTTCATCAGGTACACCTAATGAAATTTTAATGCAACAGAACTTTATGAAGGTTATAATGTTCAGCTTCAGGATGATGCTATTGCATCATCCTGAGGGTGTTTCTGATGTGAGCTCCAACCCATTTATATCAGTCAGGCAAGAATACTACTACTACTACTACTACTACTACTACTACTACTACTACTACTACTACTACTAATAATAATAATAATAATAATAATGCCTCCATGAAGTTTGGACGTGTTAGCATTAGCTAGTTGTACCACAAGTAGGTCAAAGTGGAAGGAGGAAGTTGATCTCTGATGTTTAGCTTTAGCAATAATATTGCTGCAGGTCTTGGATTCTTTTAGCAATAAAGTGACAAACCAGGGAGTTCATAACAGCACGGGTTGTTTGAGTCCTGGGTAACAGAAGCCATAGTGCAGTATTGGGGATAGTAGAGCGAGGCAAATTTAGAAATGTATGAAGCTTGTGGATGGGGTAAGTCACAGGAAAAAAAAACACAAATTTACCGAGAAAAACCCTCAAACATTCCACGTGATTATAAAGTAATACATTCATGAGCACAAATGTCAAACGCCACCACATGGTTTGAACCCAGCCGTTCTGAAGGCTCCATGTGTCTAAACAACTAGCGGATGAAGCGAATGGCTCGCTGAAGTCGATTCTACAGCGCCAGATGATCCTTTGCTCTCTCCGGGCTGATGTTTATTCCACAGTGGAGCTGATCCAGGGCCTCTTCCCCCTCTCTCTCGTCTCTGTTATGAGTTCAATGTCATGTTATACGTGCGATGCGTTCACATACTAATAAGCCGAGTTCACACTGAGATCCTATCCCTCCGCGACTTCTCTCTCTCTCTCTCTCTCTCTCTCTCTCTCTCTCTCTCTCTCTCTCTCTCTCTCTCTCTCTCTCTCTCTCGCTCGACAGTGTAAACAGTTGACTCTCACAGAGATGAGAGAGGCAACCATCACATCATCCGTCTCGCGGAGTGGTGACATTCTCAAAAAGATGATGGTTTCAAATTCTCATCAATAAAGCGTCTAATCTCCCCTCAGCCCCTCGGCCCAGTCGGCTGAATGCCTTCTGAACACCAGACTCATATTCATTACGGCGGAACATATTCTTCCTCGTTGATAACTACCAATCTGTCTGCCTCAATGACCGTTTCCTTTGCCTCTTATCAGACATGCAGATGATATTCAAATTCATCACTCCACACACACACACACATTCACTAATATCTACCATTCCAAATGTCTGCATGTCATTCTCGTTCTCTGGGAAGATCTGTTCATCTGTTATCGTAAGTAGCATTTATAATTCACCACTTTTTTAATACCTTCCTTTCTTGCTGTGACTTTTCAAGGAGAGGAGGAAAAGGAGACAGGAGAGAAGGAGGAGAAGGAGGAGGAGGAGAGAGGGGAGGCCGATGAGAAGAGGAAGGAGGTGGGAGAAAATTGCCCCCGACCCCATGACCCACTGTTACTGTCGTAGTGTATTCTCGTCAGTGGTTGTTTCTCTATCAAGTCCAACTTCATTTTAAGCTCCTTTAACTCAAGATTGAACTAAATAGTGATGATGTCAAATCTCTTATGGGTTCAACCTTTCTCCTTCACGGGCACTAAACTGATGCTGTTGTGACATTTATCAATCATTTGTACTTTTCTGAAATGTTTACTTGTCTCATCTTATACCTTTTCTCCCTTTAGCCTAACCCCAAACGAATGTCACTCCTCATGCTCAACACTAACCAATCAAAACCAACGAAGGCAATGGGTATAGCCAATCAGAGTGAGCGTAAGGCGGGTCGCAGGAAGTCGCTGAAAAAACGTTTTACTCCCTCTAAATCCATAACATTTACATTACCGATCACACGGGGAAAAGATGCAACGTGTTCATTAGTTGCTGTTCGGCGTGTTATCTTTGCGCTTCAGACAGAACCCGGCGAGCTGTAGCCTTCTTTATGCTAGCTAAGCTAACTTAACACAATAGTGTTAAAATAAGGAAGCGCAGGACGTGTTTGGATCGTGATTTGTTGAATTCAAACAGCCACGTTTAATTTCCACACATCATATCAATAACTACATCTTTTTCCTAAAAATAGCAGCCATTAAAAATATAAATTATCTTCCTGTGTCTTACTCGTTCACCTGCATTCCTCTTGATTGTGCAGGAATATTTGTGGGACTGCCAGGCCTCTGACCTTTGACCTCTTTTACTCATCAATGCTAGCCTTTTTATTTATTTATTTATTTTTTTACAGTCACTGATGGGCTTTGGTCACTCAGGGGACTCAAACTGCTTCAGTGTGAGGACGCAGAGCAGAATGGATTTACATGTTAGCTAACAGGCTGTCTTTCCGGGAGAGGCTCACCAGGC
>NW_027175887.1:780000-785000 GCF_023055335.1 Clinocottus analis
CCCCCCCAAACACATAAATCAAAAGCAAGGATCCCCCCCGACCTCCCCGTACCAGCCTGCACCACCATCACCACTCCTACAGCCTCCTGCTATACTATAAACTTATTTATTGTCTTTTTTTCCCCCATGCACTCACGCGCATCTCTGGCCAAAGTCCATCCCCATCGCGGCCCCCGGAAGGGTCTCCTCCCTGTGTTTGTCCCCCTCCTTCCTCGCTCCACTTCAGACCCTGCAGGGTCACTTCGTCGGGAAATATTTTGGAGCGACCCGGGAGCAGCAGTGGACTAGTCTAAAGTTGCACAGAAAGTGATGCAGGGCCCCGACTAGCTTAGCCAGCTAGCCCATAAGGCCGAGACAAAGGGAGGAGGCCGCCTCCAGAGGCCCCCGGAACAGCTGATGAGCCAGATTTTTGAGTGGAAGCTGAGGGAAAGAGGGGGGGACATGCACTCCGAATCCGGATTCTGGATTTGACTATAAAACGATGCAGATGTGGTGTTTTTTTTAAAGTTTAGTTTATTTTAGTCTCAGGATGGAAGGGAAGTTTGACATAAAGAGCTGGAGGTTAAAGCAGCAAAGCTCTTATCAGCATCACGAAAAGAGGGAACACCAACAGATAATATCTTGATTATAGTTTGTGATTCTGGAATATTTGTGTTGTCTATATTATTCTCTTAATAATTTTGCAAGGGGGTGTTGAAGGGGATTCATTCACTGCTTCTAGTTTCTTTTTCTTCTTGAAAGTCCCACGTGACCTGAACAAGAGTTATCACGACTCCCTCCTGCTCTTATCTCTGCCTGGCCTGGGGGTGCTGTCACCGGCCTGCCTCAGCCGTCTCACACACACACACACACACACACACACACACACACACACACACACACACACGCACACACACACACACACACACACAGACAGACGCACACAGACTCCTCATCTCAAAGTTTTTAAAAGTCTGGCCTCTTAGCTCCTGAAACACAGCAGAAACACCTCCATCACTATCAGCCGCTGCTCTCCAGACCGAGCTGGTAAAACATGGAGGAGAAGACAGTCTGGTGGTAACACCAGAGGAGCAGCAAGCAAGCCGGTGATATATTTGCACACAGCTTTCCAAAAGTGACCTATGACCCCCGAGGAGCAATAGCTCACTTCCTTAATGATCAACCCACCGGTGGAGTGCTGCAGCATTCCTCTTTAATGTGCTGCTCAACGCTTTAATCCTTGAGCCGTCACCTTCTCACTGCGGCGCAACGATGTTTAAACTGCATTCAGCTGATGAGCGGACACATTTAGAGTCCTCTCTTCCAACGGCAACGCACAACGTGACCACTGACATACATTAACCCACAAACTGTTTATATGGAACAACGTTCTCTCAGAATCAAACAGGGTTACATCAGTTGGTTTACAGCTTCTGCTTTATGTTTAGGGAACTACTTTTATTGTCATATTGTCATTTTAAGACCATATTAAAAATATATACAAACAATGAATTGACTCATTCTCTGTTGACACAAAATGTGCAATGACACATGTAATCATGGTAAGGAGGACCCTCCTCTCTCTCTCTCTCTCTCTCTCTCTCTCTCTCTCTCTCTCTCTATATATATATATATATATATATATATATATATATATATATATATATATATATATATATATATATATGTCATGTTGATATATATCTTACATGAAATGATCATTTAAAAAAATGATCCCAGTCATGAATTAATGAGTGAGGTCCTAAGACTAAAGTTAGGAGTGAATAAAGATACAATAATTGTGGTTATGTCAATATATCATATACAACTATTGATAACTTACTGTACGATAAGTTAAAACGTTAATACTATCGAGGGTTTGTTAAAATATCACTCCATACGTCTTTGATAACGTTAAAATATTGTGGTCATGTAACTATATTGTATAATAACTGTGAATATTATTGAGGTCCTCAATAATAGATATCGTTCAATAAGTTGAAAAGTAAAAATGTATGGTGGTCATGTCAATTTACTAGTAGTTGATAACTTTAAAATGTTGGGGGTCAGGTGCATATACCGTAGAATAAGCCGCTAACTTATTAGCGTATAGCGTGAAAGGCCTATTTGTGATTGGTAAATCTTTCTAAATGTCTGAAAGCTATATTTTCTTGAGACAAAGCTGGATCACACTTAGTTGCAGCAGCTGCAAAATTAGAAGAAAAAGAAATACTAACTTTATAAAAGCTTGGCCTCAAACAACCTCTTCAGGACGCATCCCCCCATGTGTATCCAATTTCCTGATTTGACATCATTTACTGCAACACCACCGGGCTGCTGGCCAACTGCCTTCCTCTGCGAGGATCTCCATGGCTACAAGTGCATTACGTTTGGTGGACTCTTTTTCCACACACGCTGAACTCTGGGGTCTCACTTCATTGGCAAAGAGAAAAAAAAAGACTATGAAACCTATTCATTTAGAGCACAGAGAGCAAACCTGGAGAGAGCAAACCCGTCCAAAGAACACAAAGATTGCAATCGAATCATCCCTGGCAACTTTGTTCTGGCATGCACAACAGCAATCTCTCTTTTCCTTTTAAAAGGTGAGCGAGCGAGCGAGCGCGCCCCTTTGAGTGCAAGTTGTCTCGGTTGCTTATTGCACAACCAGTCCAAACTGCATGACCCCTTCTGGGCGCGTGCACCACCGCCGGCTCTAAAGGCCGGCACCCCTCCGTCACATCGGACCGCCGGACGCCTGAAAGCGTGTCAGAGGAAAAGGATGACATCTGATTTATATTTATATAGAGATTTTTCGGGTCCCTTTATCATTCAGCTTCTGAGCTTGTGAGACCAATCGGATATTGCCGCCGGTTGCTCCCGGCTGTCGACACATCGAAGCCAGAGTGGCGCACAAAGGCCTGTTTGAATCCTGTTGGAGGACACGGGCTGCAGAGTGCCGAACGTGTTCAGTTCATGTCCTGAGAAGAGTTTATGCCAATGCAACCACAGCTGAAGCTTGCTTTCTGGCAAGTTAACAGGAAGAAGGTTGGGATGCTGAAAAGGTTAAATCCTCTATGAAATCACAAAGTTGAACAACCAAATACAACTTTTTACTCCTCCATGCATCCTATTTCTTCATAGGTGGACCAAAACCCAACTCATTGGCAGAAACTAAATCCCTTCCCTCCAACTTGACTTCATGCTAGCATGTCTAATATTAAACACGAGCCATCAAGCTCAACATGAGGGCCCTGGGGCCGGCAGGCGGCCCTTCCTCCCTCGCTGGTGTCCCCGGTCCTCAAGCAGAGAACTCATGCCATCAGCGCCTTCCTTTGACGCAGAGTTAATCTTTATCAGAGGTGCTAATCTTTAACCTCGAACTCAAAGAGAGAAAAGCCCTGAAAGAGAGGGAGGGTGGAGGGGAGGGGGAGGGGGGAGGGAGAGGAGGGGGTTTTAGAGGGAGTTGCCCTTTACTGCTCCTGGCCATTAAAAGTGCCAAGCTCACCAATTCTGTCAAGGATTGGAGAAACGGGGATGGATGTGACTGCTTGTGTGTGTGAGTGCATGTCTGTCTGTGTGTGCGTGCATGTCTGTGTGTGTGTGTGTGTGTGTGTGTGTGTGTGTGTGTGTGTGTGTGTGTGTGTGTGCGTGCGTGCGTGCATGTCTGTGTGTGTGTGTGTGTGTGTGTGTGTGTGTGTGTGTGTGTGTGAGTGTATCAGGACATCACATCAGTGACAAGTATCTGTGTCCTCATTGGTGGTTTGTCATTGCCTTTGAAAATGGATTTCCCTAAATTGTTCTGTAGGAGCTTTAAAGGCCTCGTGAAGAACCCTGCGTGAGTACAACAGACCTGCATCCACTTCCAACAACCTCGAGTGACACATGGATCATAATAAATAAAAAAAGAGAGCAGCCCGTGGTTGTAATACAAGCAGGCTGGTTGGCAGATAGAGCTGCAAGGCCTGTTACAGCAGGAAGAGAGAGAGAGAGAGAGAGAGAGAGAGAGAGAGAGAGAGAGAGAGAGAGAGAGAGAGAGAGAGATGGACCCCAGCCAGACCTGTCAGCCTTCATACAGTGCAACGAGCTTGGCCCCACTATTCTCCTCTGATGGCTGTTTTGCTCGTAGTCTGTCAGTGATGTATGAAAAAATCCATGAGCTCTCAGCCGGCTGGAGCTGCTGCTGCTGACGGTTTCTCTCTCTGAGCGGAAACCAGCGAGGTCAGAGGAGCTTCAGGAGGTTTTTGACTTGATACAACAAAGCAACTGGTCCTTATTTGCTTCGGCATGGAAGCAAGATTATCAGATTATTTGAGGAATGGTTTTAGATGCCATACCCAGTATTTTACAAGAATAAAAGCAAAAACAAAACAAACAAATTTGTGTTGGAGCATTTGTTCCCCAGATTGACTGTTAGCTGTTCAAAGGGAGGTTTCCTTCTCACAATTATGAATTTCAATGGGAAATCAAGCAAATAAACATTTGTGTTAGATGTGATACATCTTTGTTGTCTTTTTAATACGAATCTGTTGCGTATTGTATGAAGAGCAAAATCCATATGTGCAAATATGCAAATATGCATAGCCATTAAAGCTGATTCTGCAGTGTATACAAATAATATATATATATATATATATATATATATATATATATATATATATATATATATATATGTATATATATATATATATATATATATATATATATATATATATATATATATATATATATATATATATTATTTGTATACATTGCTTTTTTCTGTTTAGGCGTGTGTCACTAACACACGTGACATTCCTGGCCCTGCATGTTGATCAACCTCAGTCAACAGAATATAATGTCATCATTGGGATGGAACCATTCAGTCTCACATCCTTCACAACACAACTCACTGTCGAGGCCTTTCTGGTACTTTGTAAATGTGTTTTCTCTGTGCTAGTAAACAGTAATAATGCTCACTACTGTTGAGGCTGTACTGTGTTGGACAATATGAAAAGAAAGAGTAAACAAATTAATTAAATCAT
>NW_027175887.1:790000-791236 GCF_023055335.1 Clinocottus analis
TATTTGAACTATTTCAGCGGTCTGGATGTGGGAACTGTCTCTCCTGGAGAACCAGAGGACAGGCACTGGGCGTCAGCATCGTGCCCGGGATGAGATGAGGCAGAGCGGGCCGCTGCGCGCCGTGTCGCTCCCTGCACCGAGGGGACTATTTTAATCTGGAGCTGCTGTTAATGTTTAGCGCTAAACGGGTGCTGCTCTCAGCCGTTACCTGTCAACAATTCGCAGCCTGACTCCTGTGCGCTCGCATGTGCGCACAGGAAAAAAAAATACTTTTTGTTTTCCCTGTTGCCCAAATATGTCATGAGGCCTCGACACACAGAGGCGATATTTAAATATATATGACCCCCCCCGCCCCTCCTCTCGTCCCAGTCCCCGTCCACAGAAACGAGGCGGGATATTGTTTGTGACACTGCGGCGGGCAGAAAGGAATACACAGTTTGCAACAACACAAAAACGCCGCCTCCCGCTGCTGCTGCCGTTATTATGGGATGGGAAAGACGCGGAGCGGCTGTAATTTGGTTACACTGAGGTTTCCCCTCGTGGCCATGTTCACGCGAACAAACAGAGAGGGGGGGGGGGGGGGTGTGTGTGGTGGGGGGGGGGGGGGGTACCGGAGAGATGCATCACTGGAGTTGTTTTACAAACAATACGCATGAATTATTATAATCACAATGCAAATAATACAGTCGTGCAAGCTAATTTGGTGTGTGTGTGTGTGTGTGTTTTTGTGTGTGTGCAATAAAATGACGTATCATTTGTTCTCATTCTGCCCACTGCACTTATTGAACTTTGCACTTTGCATATTCAAACCCGAAGCAAAAAGAGCCCACACGAGCTCCTTCCACTGCTGTAGTGACTTATGAGGTTAGCCGATGAAATTACAGGCGCGCGCGCGCGCACACACACACACACACACACACACACACACACACACACACACACACAACCAGCAATGGGCAGGGCTATAAAGGAGGGAAAGAATTGTGGACCCACAATGCATTTGCAATGTCTACATTGAGTCTCGGTTATATTTCCACAGGAAGAGACAACTCAGCAGAGTGGGATGTGAAATGCATGTGAATATAAACACGGAGCAAAAACTAAAAACAACAAGTCCTATTCATCTTATTTTACCTGCTACATTAAAGAGGAGGAGAAGAAGAAGGTCTGATTCACGCTGACGGGTCTGAGCAAAGGCAGACACACTTAAGTGCTGACATGAATAATGGCGCTCAG
>NW_027175887.1:791336-826336 GCF_023055335.1 Clinocottus analis
GGATGATCTTATCTCTCTCAAGTCACGAGGAAAAGCCGGAGCCTCAACGCCTTCTGACGCCAACCAAGAAGATTTAAAATCTTGCATGTCCGTCCCAGAGGAGCCGCTGGTTTCCCTAACTTGTGGAGGCTTCGTCTGTCAATTACACTGGTGGTTTGTTTCATCCTGTGACAGGACTTTGTTTCAATGCCAAGACAATTCACAAAACTGTAGAAGACATTCGCAAAACAATGCTTCTTTTAACTCCCAGATGTGAACAAAGAGCTGTATTAGTGCGGCGCCATGAGCAGGTCTGGTCTCATGCTTGTTTAGATACCTCCACATTGAAAAGGTTGACACATGCGACAAACACAGCCGGAGAAGAAACATTTAGAATAGTTCAAAGCTAAATTGCTATTAGGAAAAATTAAAGGAAACTCAAGACAAATTTTGACTTCAAGAAATTCCCATATAAGGTCTACATGTCTTTTCTCTATTCTTGTTCTGACGGGGCCTCCATGACCTCCATCAGCTTTGTTACCGGTTCATGTCTATCATCTCCCTTTCATTGGATTGAGCTTGTGAATGTATTATAATTACAACAAAAATACTTGTTAAATGTGAACATCCCAGATCTGATTCATCACCAAAATCTAATCAACTGATCAATGATCTCTCTCCAAATTTAAACCAACATATCCTCATATTACTGTATCAGGCTTTTGTGTATTTATCGTTGAAATAAATCCGGCTGCTGTATGAAAAGTAATGCAAAACTATTTGTACATAACACTGTGATCACTTTGTGTGTAATCCACGTGATCTTGAAACCAGACAATGTAAAGAGGCCGTAGGGCGCGGTCAGGGTAGACGGCTGGATCTAAAAAACACAAACTTTTCATCCTTGAGACGCCGTTTGTATCTCATGTGGAACCAGAAATTAACGTTGACTTAACCTCCTGACTTCTGTTGTTATTTTACCACAAACATCCACTTATTTGGTCCAGTCTGGTCTCATCAGTCATACCTAAATATGGTTATCCACAGAGCCATAAAGTGAAAATTAATTGCCACATGTATCTGGAGGGCTTTAGACACACTGGTTGTTAGTGTAGCTGGACGTCCTCAAACACTTGAACATCTACAAAATACCTTTTCCTAAGGTACCATGTACACTTTAGTACTTCTGAGCTAAGAATTTTGGTGATACCAAAAGTACTTTTTGCAGGACTTTGTGTTCGGATAAAGACTGCAAAGCCAAGATGGCTGCCAGTAATATACACGCCACCACCGGCCTCTGTCCCTATGTGGATCTGACAGGATATATATTCACATCAGCCAAGTTAGTTAGCGGCCATCATCAGTAAATATGTCCTTAATACCCTCTGGAATCAATCTCCTCCAACACGGCCAGCATGTAGAGGATCGATTTCATCTCAGGGCAAAATAATGCCTGCAAAGAGGTGCGAGGAAGGTGAAGGGGTCGGGTGGTGTGTGTGTGTGGTGCTTTTGTCACACTGTAAAGTGGGTGCTTTGCATTCCCCGGGTGTATAATCACCTCCAGGACCATTTATTACCCTCGGAGCTGCGCTGCGACCGCGGCTGTCACCCAGGATGACTAACTGGTTGAGGGGGTGGAGGAAGGGTGGCGAGTTGGGGGGCCGGTGGACGGTCTGGTCTTTTTTTCTTCGGTCCAAGCTGTGGGACAGTAAGGACGATGACGGATAGAAAGAAGGAATACGGATCTGTGTGTGTGTGTGTGTGGAGGGTGAGGGGGGTCCTAACTTGAAGGTTCCTCATAGGCCACATCCAGAAGCAATGTGTTGGCTCGGATGTCACTTGGACGAGCACAGAAACCTAAAAGATTGATAATCCTGTAAAACTGTGGCCCCCGCGGCACGATGTTCAATTGTAGGCGTGTGTGTGTGTGTGTGTGTGAGTGAGTGTCCGCCATGATGAATGCTGCTCGCGTGGAAACAGTGACCGAATCGGCTAGAAGACTAATATCACGTCCCATCTCCCTCTCCCTCTCTTTCTCCCTCCCTTAGCAATTTCACCCTAATAGTTCCAGAAATTGACCTCTCATATATCCCAAAGGCACGTTATTACATTTCCACAAGTCGTATTTTATCCCCCCCCCCCCCCCATCCTGCCCAACCCCAGCTCTTACATCCCCATCTCGCCCAGCCAACCAACAGCAACACGCCAATTAATGGGGTTGTTCACCCGGCGTTATAACTTAATAAACTTCAGGGGTAATAACTTTCCTCGCACTGCCCGGCAGCAGCAGCAGCACAAAGACTGAAGTGTAATCTTGTAGTTTATTCTGGATGGGCGCCCAGCACCAGTAACACAAAGGGAATCTGTAGCTGGATGCCGGCTTTAACTGGATGAGATGTTTCGAGGGGATCGGATTCCGCCTTCACACGGCAGCGGACGTTTGGAATACCCGGGGAGGGAAAGGAGTCCTGCAGCTTTGAGCCACTAATCACTCCTCAGATCCCAAACTAAAACGTGCCCCAGGTAGAGCTGGAGTCAAAGAGGCCAGGTAAACAAGTTAGGGATCTAGGAGTTCAGCCTTCACAGCATCCTCAAAATGTACACGTTTGCCTTACATTACATTTCTTATTTTCTGTTTGAATGTTTCCCTTTTATGGCAACACACATGAGCTACCCAGCTAAGTGTCTTTAGAGCGTCATAACTCCAACTGTCTGTTCAACATTCCTCGCCATCAATAACAGCGAGGACTTCCAAGAATTCTGCCGTGATGTAAAGTCAAAGCTCTCAGAGGAATTTGGCCCCTGTTGAGTACCTCATTGGCGGGACATTCGGAGCGCATAACGCGTGCTGTGCCAACATCCAGGACCCGAAAAATAATGATGAAATTCGATACTTTTAGAACATCAAAAGTTATGATTTTTATTTGTTCTGCATTGTTCTACGTCTCAGTTCTCAATCTGAAATTAAACTATGCAACTTGTGAGCCATATCGCAGTGACTTTGCACTCATTTGCGTGACAGGGAGGATTGGTAGACTATGACATATTCTACTTTACACACTTTATCACAGCAACAGGCAGACCAAAACCTCAACGAAATGATGATATGTGTACAGATTGTAAAGCCCTCTGAGGCAAATCTTGTATTTGTGATTTTGGGCTATACAAAGAAAACTGACTTGAATTGAAACCCATCAGGTTCTTATAGCATACGCTAGAGGACTGTTTGACTTTCTTTGTGAGCTGTTTCCTGTGTCCAGTCCTTGTGCTAAGCTAAGCTAATAGGCCGCTGGTGTTGAGCTTCATACTATTCTGCCATTGCAGCACAAAGTAACCCAACTCGACACAAATCAGAGCGACAACCATAACGTGTTGATGCTTCGGACTAAATTCCCTTGAAAGTGGCAAATCCCATTTGAGAAGTTCAAAGAGGCCCGAGGCTGCGCGAACAACAACAGCCAGCGTTTTCCCTCCGCTCGCTAAATTAGTCAAACAAAACATTCAGTTTATCAGTGACGCTCAAGTACAAATGTGTTTGGCTCGCATTGAGAACTCCAACTTACAGCGTAGTGTTTAAAATGGCTGCCATGTGAACAATAGACTCGCAGCTACCTGCCTCCCCGCCGCACTGCACACAACATAACAACAGAAAGATAAACCACAAGAAAGGCTGCTGGCAAGGAGAAACTTTCTCTAATTGAGTGCTGCCTTTTGGAACACTAGAATCCATTATAGACCAGCCTTCATTATACCAGCGAGCCAGACTGGGACGCACACAGTGTTACTGGTGAAAAGTCTAATAATTCAGACTGGAGGCTGCTGGGCTCCATCCAGCCCTTAACCAGCTCCCTGCTCTGATGGATAGCATGCTCAGAAGCTGTAATAAGGTGTGTGTGTGTGTGTGTGTGTGTGTGTGTGTGTGTGTGTGTGTGTGTGTGTGTGTGTGTGTGTGTGTGTGTGTGTGTGTGTTTAGTATTCGTGAAAAAAAGGCCAATGCAAGGGTGGAGGCCTCCCTTCTTTTCCCTCATGCACGCGGAGGCATGCGGTCACGCGCTCAGAACCCTGGATCAAACTAGATTTATCCGGTGGGATTAAAGGAGGGGAAACAGAGCTCCTTCACATCTAACCTTCCTTAAGATATATATCAAATATGCATATTAAAATAATATTTCCAGGGAGCTCCCCGCCTGTCTCACCCCAAAATAAGCCAAGAAGCTTCTGGAACGCGGCTTCATGAAAGCGAACCCGTCACATGATGGAGTCAATGTTGTTGTTGCAGCGTGCAGAGAGAGAAACAGAACAAACAGGCAGAACCCTCCGCGGCTCTATATCAAGATGATTGCGATTCCATGACAGGTAAAATATTATTATTATCATTATTATTGCAGAGCGAGCAGATGAATACAACAGCAGCTCGCGAGCGACCAGCAGCCAATAAGCCGAGGAACTGTTGAGCATCCATGCTGTGGAATATGTGGGATTTTTTTTTTTATTGGAGTGAATGAGATGTGTTTACGCAACGCTCCACGCGCGCACCTTTATGAGCGCTGGACTGGAAAGTAGCAAAAACATGTACTTCATCCAAGCTTTTAAGTGATTATTTGTTATTTTTGGGGGGATGAAAATTATATAAAAAGTTTTCCAGATCCAAACTAAAAAAAGTAGCCGTTTATATAGTGCAAAAACACACATGGAGGGAAGTTCATTTCCACCACAAGCCGCTGTGGGATTTGCGTGAGACGCATCTTGACTGGCCCGACTGCAGGTGTGAAGCACACACACACACACACACACACACACACACACACACACACACACACACACACACACACACACACACACACACACACACACACACACTCCCCCACCCCGTGCGCATCTGGCTGAGTGATGAGGCCTCCGCTCTATTTAGAATTAATGTCGCCTGCTCTGCGCTGGTGCCAGTGATGGACTGGACTCTTCTTTATGATGGTAGTGCAGCTGATGACAATAAGATGGGTTATCCTTATTGTTGTGTTTACAGGCTTATTGTTGTGTTTACAGCTCGGTGCTACAGAGGAGCGACGCCACATAAGAGGGACATTTTAAACAGAAATATGATAAGAAGTCCGCGACCGCGCACGTGTCTCACTTGATTGCAGATTGACACCTCAAAGCCAGGTGTCCTGAGCCTGTTACTCTGACCTCTGAGCGAGGATCCAGCCAGCAGGGCAAAGCTCTGCTGCTCCTGACCGACTCTGGGTCAGTGTGGAGCGGGATGAGGAGCAAGAGTCTGGCTGCTTTGCTCCAGAGCTGATTATAATTTATGTTGTACGGTTTGGACTGGCCGATGACTTTGGCTTGTTAACCGAACACGTCACACCAACATGATGAGATTTAATAAATAAAAAAGAGGAGAGAAAAAACTACACAAAGAGGGACCTCCGACAATACAATCCACCTGCGGTTAAAAAGAAGAAGAAGAAGAAGAAGAAGAAGAAGAAGAAGAAGAAGAAGAAGAAGAAGAAGAAGAAGAAGAAGAAGAAGAAGAAGAAGAATCTAAAACACCAGCCAATTTTCAAACAGAACAATAGTGCGCATGCCCGAAGCATTACTATAATGTTTAGAGCTCACCCAAAGATCCCAACGTTGTCTGATTACTGTCAGAGGAATGTTTGAGGAAGAAGAGCAGCAGATTGAACTATTTTTTTTAAAGATTAGATTGAGTCTTTTTTGGCATCTTCTTATTAATTGCAGTTTATATCATAATGTTGTTGTCACTTTACAAGCACCTTGTTTCTCAACTTTCTCACACAAGCTTAAAACATATGAACATATTATTCTGAGCAAAGCGAGAGGATACACATGTTTGTTTGGACCTTTTCCAGCTAACCCAACAAGCTGCAATAAAGACAATAATGTTCCAACTGTAAAACAATACAACGTTATCGTTTTGTCAGTGTGAGGCATTGTTCTATACTTTTTGTTTAGTTCTACTTACATTGCAAGTTGTTCATATTATTTTGTCCTTCTATTTAAAGCATGTGTCACATAAGATGAGTAAATATATTTCTGCTTAGTCAAAGATGCAATATGTATATAATATGTCTCGTGGTGTTGTACGGGCTGAGAATCACAGAGTGAACAGAGAGCAGAAGGATGGGGCTCCCCGGCTCTTTGTTCTGCTTTTATGGCGGCATTAAAAGCGTTTACAATCTCTCTCTCTCCCTCCTCTCCCTCTCCTTCTCTCGCGCTCTCTTTCCTGCTTTAATAACTTACTTTGCTCCAGGCCGTCTTTGTCCTCGCTCCCTTCACAAATGTCCTTATTGTCGTCGAACCCTGCTCTGGGGATGGCGGCCGGGTGGCTCAGTTCGCGCGCCGCCGTGGACGCCGACTCCAAGATGTACGTGGTGGTCTCGTGCTGGAGCAGTCCGCCGATTTTGGGCGCGATCTCCCCGCCGAGGTGGCCGAGCTGGGGCTCCAGCTTGACCTGCCCCGACTGCCCCTGGCCCGGCACGGACTCGGAGCCGCGCGGCGCGCAGTCCAGCCACGAGCGCAGGTACCGTGTGTCCGCCGCAGGCACGTGCTGGGCCGGGATGTACGGGTGGTAGACGGCGGGCAGGCCGCTGGCGCCGTGGTGCGGACTGAACGGGCTCCAGGACGACGAGAACACCGGCGGCTTCGGCTGGAAGCTGCACGACGGGTACGAGTCGGGATGGGGATGCTCCGAGTGCGCCGCGCCGCCGGGCTGCCTCCCGCCCGCCACCGCGGCGGAGCTGGAGCCGGAGTACTGCACGCCCGGGAAGCGAGCCGGGCCGGAGAGTTCATCGCTCTCGTGACTTATGATGGAGTCCACGTAATAGTTGCTCAAAGTCCCAGAAATGGACATTCTCGGACATTATCTGGGAAACGCCGCGAGTTTCACTAAACAGAGAACAAGAAGAGAGACATGACGAGATTTTCTCTCTCTCTCCCTCTCTCTTTCTCTCTTCAGTCCTTTACTGGCTTACCCCCTCCCTCCCTCCCTCTCTCTCTCTCTCTCTCTCTCTCTCTCTCTCTCTCTCTCTCGCTCTCTCTCTCTCTCTCTCTCTCTCTCTCTCTCTCTCTCTCTCTCTCTCTCTCTCTCTCTCTCTCTCTCTCTCTCTCTCTCTCTCTCTCATCCACTAGTCCCGTTTCCTTCCAAACAACTTGCTCACTATAGCGAAACAAAGTGCCACAGCCTCGCAGTGCGCGCGGGGGTTCGTGGGGTCTGTGCGCGAGCAGCAAACTGATTGGCCGGACTTTTTCTTCGAGCCTGATAAAGCGTCAATGGAGCGTAAATCAATCCTGCACGCGGGGCCCCTCTCTCTCTCTCTCTCTCTCTCTCTCTCTCTCTCTCTCTCTCTCTCTCTCTCTCTCTCTCTCTCTCTCTCTCTCTCTCTCTCTCTCTCTAATAGATTGCACTCCGCACCCGTCTAAATAAATTGTCTTGTTTATATGCAATATGCAAAATGAGCGGTCCGTCCGTATATCTCGTCCGTGTCTCCGTCGGCTGTCAAAGTCAAAACTCTATCAAACCGTTCAATTACGCGTCGTCTGGACAGCGTGCGCGAGACGTGCAGCGCGAGACAATGGCTGACAAATAAGTGGCGCCGTTATTTTTTTTATGCATGTGTTTTTTTTAATTTATTTATTTTTCTACCTAATCAAAACAGATGCGCGTGCACCTCTGGCGCGCGGGCGCATCGCTGGCAGACAGCGCTCGTCGTCCACTCTTGCCCGAATTACACGAGCAATCACTCCAATCAATCTCGACTTCCAGCGAGTGCGCATTTAAAGCGCCATTAGCGTAAAAGCGCCGAGAGTCCTCCACTTAAAGGCGCAGAGATGTTCTGTCCGAGACGAGACGGAGTAACAAAATAAATAAAACTCACACCTTGGTGTGTTTAATCATTTATCCACTCTGTGAGTAAACTGGAAGGTTTCGCTGGAGCTGCGGGGCCGCCCGACTCGGTTTTATTGGCAGATTAACAGTCATTTTTGTTAACGAGCGCCATTAAATTCGGGCCCGGCGCGCGGTTATGCCCCTTGTCTTTAGAGCGCAAACTACTTCAACTACTTTTTTAGGGGGAGTCCGTTTAATACTATAATAAAATCCTACATCAGGGCGGCTGCTTTTGTTTTTTTCTTCTTCTTTTTTACAGCGCTGATATATGGCCTGTGGTGGTGCGGACCGTAAATGCAGCCTCTCCCTCTCTCTCTCTCTCACCCGGCTCGGGCGCTTCTCACTCAGCGGTCAGGCTGCTGGAGAGTAAACACAACTCGGGGGACAGGCGCTCGCTGGAGGTGCGGGTGGACTGGTGCGTGGGGGGGTTGCGCGGCTTTCTTCTGTATGAGGTGACCTGACTCTGCTGGCCCGCGATGGAGCTCCATACCGATGATGCGCTCTCAGCGGTTTTGAGGGATGAAATCCGTCTTTTTCTCCCCCCTTTTTTAATGAGGAGACCGGAGAGCGGCGGCAGACCTTGAGTCCAGACTTCTGACTCCCTGCTGACCTTTATCAAAGTCACCGGGATTGTAAGTCTTTATATTTCTTTATAATTATCACAGACGCGGAGTCCCGGCGCTCTTCTGGGGGAGGGGGGTCTGCGGGTCTGCAGGCTGCTGCTTCCCTCGGGCTATAAATCCGAATCTCCGCGTCGCGTACACGGGCTAACACCGTTATTTACGACGATTAAATATGAAGTGCGCGTTGCTTATGGGGGCTAACGCCGGTTATTTACGAGGGCGGAGGTGTAGAGGCTGTGCAGCAGCTTTCAGATCTGCCGAGGAGGAATGATGAGTTGGACCGGGGACAGACGCTTTCGTTTCGGGAGCGGTAAAGAAAAGAAAAGAAAAAAAAGAAAAAGAAAACACCCCAAAAACCAAGAGCCCTTTTAGAGATCAGTCGCGACTCTGGCGCCCAGCTTTGGCCTTTGAGCTTGAATGCACCACATTCCTCTGCCCTTCCGCTTTAGAGGACCCGCTTCCAGCTCATCTGGACAGCTTCCGCTGGAGGACGGCGGCCCATGAGGACCAGACCGAAAAGTAGATCCATCAGAAGGTGGATGCGTTTTCGCAAACACTTTCAGATGGGGTATGTTGTTGGGTTTGAATGAACGTCAACCACACACTGAATACATCCGTCCTAATAGTTAAATGAGTGTGTGGATTGGCGCATGTTTGGGGAAGAAAGCGTCTTGTCAGCAGAAATCGTCCATCATAGTTGTTGTTGTTGTTTTCTTCATTATGCTAACCCTGCACTTAACGCAGGGTTTCCTGACTAGAAACCGACTTTCTTTCCCAGTGGGAGTGTTCTGGATGTTTTGCAGTCAAAATGGCCTCTCCTCAGACCGCGCGGCTGCGGGGATTGAAATAGTTCCGCAGGCCTCCGCCCTGCAGGCCGGCTGCAACCAGACTGCGCGTTAAGTGGAGACACTCGCGCTGAAACAGAGGAGGAGATGAAAAAAGGCTTTGAACGCGTTATCTGCAAAGCTCGCTGTTCTACACAGTGTTCACGTGCACGCGCGCTTTGTAACGACGAGGGGAGGCTCATTCGTAACGTGGTGTTATTGACGAGGAGCTCAACATTGGCCACATTTTGGACATGTTTTTTCCTCCTCTTTTTTTCCATCAGCCAGGTACCGAGCAGCCCGCGTGCGTTCTGGCTGCAGGTTCGAGCCTCGCTGGGAAACATGGAACCAATTACAGCTTTTGGTGAAATCCACGTGAGACTCTCCGCTGATTTGAAACTTCATTAAACGCGACTGAGGACAGTTTGGGGTTTACAAGCCGCCAATAAAAGTAGTTACAGCAAATTGCACTAACCCCCCTCACTCCCTCCCCCTACGAACAAGTCATGCACGACCATAAAAGCAGCTCATCAAAAAATAAGAGTTTAATACACTTGAGAAACGCAACAAAGATATCTTATTTATTTTCTTTCCCCGAACTGATTTTAAATAACCGTGTCCGAGCTGAGCTGATCTCTGTCGATGTGAGATACCGACACGAGGAGTCCGGGCTGGAAATTCATCCTTTTTTATTTACTTTTATATTCCTGGAGTGAAAGCCTTCATTTCCACTCACGGTATGTGAATTCAGAAGGCAACATTTAGAGCCCGTGTTTCTAATTACAGTGTGCGCGCGCATTCACGGGACGGTTATGAAAATAGTGTTGTCTCCAGAAAAAAAAAAAGTCTGCAATCAGAGAGAGGTCTGAGGCCTTTTCATAATGCACAGCTCAACTGTTCTTACATTGCAGAGACAAAAACAATACATTAAAAATGCTCCTTAAATATTCCAACAAGACAATGGACATATTCCCCTTTGCAGTCAGAAAGTGGGTCAATATAAGACCATCAAAGATGTATTGAATGTAAACTAAACCTCTATATTTGTGTTAAGTATACAGTATCACATGCTATTCTCATATTGTAACATGAACTCAGGCCATATTTAACATGTTTTGTAAAATATCTCCACAAGTTATCTCGAGCGCTGCCTTCAAGAAGGAGTCATCAATATGCTGATAAGCAATTTTCCTTTCTTTTACTAAAACGTATCTCTTCAATATTTTTGCAACACAGCCCGACTGTTAACGAGATTAAATACAAGCATTTATTAAACTGCTGCTTCTAAGAATTTGCATCTTAGCGGAAAGATGGGACAAAAATAACAATACGGATGCATCGATGTATTTACAACTCGACTATTATAGTTTCATTTTATGACTTGTTTTAAACATCCAACTGTTTCAGGGCTGCGGAACAAAGACAAAGGCAGGCAGCAGGGCAGCAGACTCCGAGCTGTTTCACAAGGAGTTACAATATCACAGAGGTCAATAAAATAGATGAAATGAATTCAAAGCTTTATTTAAAACAATGAAGACACAAACTTTGTCTATGATACAAAGCTATAATCTTCACGCAGCTAACATGACATAATGCGTGTGTGTGCGTGTGTGTGTGTGTGTGTGTGTGTGTGTGTGTGTGTGTGTGTGTGTGTGTGTGTGTGTGTGTGTGTGTGTGTGTTGTTGTTGTTGCTGCTGTGATTTAATTACATTTTTATCAATATGGCCCCTTAGAATAACTCGCATTATAAAGCATATAGGCTTTATAATGCTTTATTTAAATATTGCAACAATACGATCTATTGAAAATGTCGGTGTGGCCAGCAGTTATACGTCCATTATAGTCTTCAATAAATGTGTTTGGATTATTGTTATAAAGTATAAATAAAGTATTTTACTATGTAAAACCGCATGTAGAGTATGAGAAGAGTTCACAAGTATGATAGTGTTCATGAAGTTTGTCTTATAGAATACATCGATTAAAATAACATGCTTGTTTCAAGAATTGAACAAAATTATATTTCTCACCTAAATGGCAAAATAAAACAGTGACGTATGAGAATGTTTTTAGAGAGATTATGAGATATAAAATAAACTGATCTAATTGTGAAACTTGTGAAAAAAATGGGGTGAGGGGGCTACATGTGGTATTATTAGTTATTCATCAGACCCATCAGGTGTATATATATATATATATATATATATATATATATATATATATATATATATATATATATATATATATATATATATATATATATATGAAATCACAGATCTGGATGATAGACATTGAACACTTGACAACATGATGTGCACTGACTGATTCAAGTTCTCTACGTTGATGGAAAAGCATCAGTGATACGTAAAAACAGTTGCCTGCGTTTCATGAGCATGATAACCCGCGTGATGGATTGGAGCTATATATTTTAATAACAGCGGGCCTGGGCCTCGTAGATCACGCGCCGCGTCATATTTCTGGGCTGAGAAGCGGAGGAGGCTCCGGGCGGCTCCCTCGGCCTCTTTACGGCTCAGGTGCTAAAGTTGCCTTTTGTAAATGAAGTCAGCGGAGAGTTATTAACCGAGTCCTCGACAGCAGGGGGAGGAAGACATGTATCACGGAGCGGGACGGGCCTGCAGGACGCGGGGCCCGGGCCCGGGAGACGTCATGGGGAGGGAACGGGCCAGCTGCTGGACTCCCCGCGCGCGCGCGCGTGTGTGCATTGTCTCCTCTTCAAAAAGCCTCTCTAACGTCATCTCGCTCACCTGCTTCATTATCGCGCTTATAGTTATTATTTTTTCGAATGATGAACGTTTGAAGAAAACAAAAAGCCGCATTGTGTGTCACGTGATACTGCATCTATTTATACCTCAAGCAATCAACGCAATTTGTGTGGTGTGTGCATGTGTATTATTATTACATTATATTTCGTTTAGCTGACGCTTTTATTCAAAGCGACTTACATTGTTGCTCTGTACACTGCAGACACAGCAACGGGGAGCAACTAGGTGTTAAGTGTTGCTCAAGGACACAACCACATGCACTAGCGGAGCAGGGGGTTCGAACCACCAATCCTCTGATTGTGTGTGTAAATAGTAGCATTTAGCACCAATCCCCTTTGATATGGGGACTACTTGGTAACAGTTTCATGTCTATGCGATAAATAAACAAGGAACACGCTGACTTTTGTTGACTTCAAGTTACTTTGATAGCATTCCTATATACCTGTGTGTGTGTGTGTGTGTGTGTGTGTGTGTGTGTGTGTGTGTGTGTGTCTGTGGTAACCCTTTCTATGCGGCCCAGGTCCATAACACATAAACAATCATAATGTGATATAATCTCGTCAGTAGCACATCTAGTTATTGTTATAAGCTCTCGTGAATATTCAAAATGCTTTACAACGATGCAATGAAAACACTTTACAAAGCAGATATAATACTTTATAACTGACATTTTAGATATGATGTTATAGTTTTTTCTCTTTACTTCAAGCAGCGTTTATTGAAATAGTTTTATGTATTACTTATGCGAATCATAATACACTATAACCCTCACAAAACAAAAGTCAGGGAGTCACCACCTGTTGGTAATATGTCATTATGAAAGTGCTAATCTTATCATACATGATCAATATTGATAACTATAATCATGCTATGAGCAGATTATAACACAACACGTTTTCATAATGTGTTATAAACATGAGGGAGAAAGTTACCGCTGTGTTTATTATGATTTACAACTACTTTACAGTAAATAAATTACAACATAAAGCAACATAAAAGAAGCAAGAGTATTCAATATTAAACATGTGTTTTTTGCTGAGATGAGCTTGTGGAACTGCACCTTTATATGTTCAACAATATCATCATCTCTAACTCAGAGACATACTAACAATGCATAACTGTGCAATGGTCCGGCCAAGATGTGAGAACATGTAAATATGATGTATTATCATTGTTATATCATGATGTCCATTTTGGAAATGCAATGCATGTGGCGTTATTATATCCAGTCTATTATATTCACATCTGTTATTTCACCACACCTTTCCTTTATTCTGCATGAGAGCAGAAAGCTCACCTGTAAACATGAAGGTTGTTTATTATTCATATTTCCTGTATGCCTAATAAGTAATTGCTATACAACCGGTGCCCTGAAATCATCACTTAAATAGTATAGCATTTACCACCATATGGGGAATACGTGGTTATGGTTTCATGTCTATATTTCCCACTGTGATGTCATGCAATAAATAAACAAGGAAAAAAGCTGACTTTTGTTGACTTCATGTAGTATTTGTTACAGACGTGTGTGTGTGTGTGTGTGTGTGTGTGTGTGTGTGTGTGTGTGTGTGTGTGTGTGTGATGTCCACCATTAGTAAATCAACATTATTATCGCCTCTTCAATATAACTTGACATTATTGATTGAGAAGTTCATTCAAGGAGAAGTTTGGTATATTAAAATAGTCATCTCCTTCATTTCCTTTTGGACATCACTGTAGATTCTCTCTGAACTCGGATCAGGAGAATGTACTGAACATATGTTTTATTACGTTACATAATGTAATAAAACACATGTTCCCCTCTAGTTGCTTGTTTTTAACAACACGGGGCAAAAAGCATTGTCTTGATTGTTTAAATTAAGCTCGCAAATGAGAGCATGGTCACCGGCTGTGTCTGTCGCTTCAGTTTTTGGAACATACACACACACACACACACACACACACACACACACACACACACACACACACACACACACACACTTGCCACATGGTAGATCAGATAACTTTATCAAAGCCAGGGAGTCTGGGGCAGAACTTCCCTCCAACACCTCTTCCTCTCTGCGTTATCTGTGTATATGTAACCTGGCCGTCTCTCAGTCGGCCCTCTAAGCAGAGTTGTGCACACTACGTGCACGCTACATGCACACTACGTGCACAACAGCTTCATTGTGTAGAGTGAGATGCAGAAACCAACCATTTGTCTCCTGCTGAGAAAACATTAGCTGGTCTTAAGGTTTCTGTGGCTTATTCAGTTTAACAGACACAATTCATTTAGGAAGTGCAACGTGAGCACAATATACACTTGAATAATAAAGAGGCACTTAGTAGTGCACGACCCCCAACTTCACATTGTAATTTAGTGGTGGAAATTCTCATTATAAAAAATGCATCTAATTGAATCGCCAAAACCTCCTGACGTGCAACGAGCCTCTGACGTTGGGATCAAGAGCAACGAGGACGTGTTTTTTTGGTGTTGTATTTCAAGGAATGTTCCAGCTACCACATGTTTATGAAGAATGTCACAAAGTGCAGTTTACACATCGGTTTCAGTTTAGTTAATTTGAGGGAAGCAAATTAACAAATTATGCCTGGTAAAAAAAAAAAGAGGCCGCATGCAGTTTTGAGATGGGAAAAAGACGCAACGTTGTGAAAAAGTAGAACGCTGCAGACAAGAAGAGTTCAGTGCTGACGTGTGGAGTAACCATCCGTTGTTTTAATTGGTTCCTGTAAGATCTATAAGTGTTTAGTCTTCTGGTGAGACCTGGAGTTATATTCCACTCTCTTGAACCTCTGGCAGGTCAGGGTGACACATGTCTCCTCGTATCGACCCCACAGGGACACAATCAGTGTTGCTTCTTCTGTTGATGGAGGCTACAAGTGGCGGTTCAGAGCTAAATCACGGATTATCTCTATTTAGGCCACCGGACAAGATTTTGAGTATCATGTTTTCCGTTTCTTGTCCCTGTTGACCAATCATGTTGCAGCTCATGCTCTGGTTGAAATCAGGCAAACGGTTCGTCAGGAGAGGAAAAGAGGCGAAAACACATTGAGCGCAACGCGATGGAACAGAAGCTAAATTGTCTGATAAACAATTAGCTTTTGTTTCATACAAGCCGATTACAAACAACATTACAATGTGCAAACTGTAACTTTTAGATCAAACTTTTTTATAAATTCACCTTATTTAGGCATTTACAACAGTACTATTGTGTCAGCTAACGCAACAGTTAGCTTGTAGTAGCCCCTAAGGACACGTGCAGCTGTTTGTCGCACATAAGAGGATTCAGCCTCATGTCCTGCTGTGGTTCCTGTTGGGACAGCTGACCGCGAGGCCAGAGGCTGCACGTGATGCTGGTCGGACGGCTTTGACTCCGTTTTACAACTGTACAACAATTGCTCGATGGTTTGTGTAGAATGTTCGTCAGCTGACCTCAACCCTACTGATATAATGTTCACCATTACATGTACTCCATATACACACACACGTACACGTATACAAGTTCACACCAAAACAGTTGTGAATTTTCGCAACGCTTCTCCGCCTGACTTTACTGGCTCGACTCGACTTATTTGCTTTTTTACAAAGCGAATAAGTGGCGGCGGAAAGGGGGGCTTGACCCAAGTTACCCCAAGTTACCAGCACATAGCCTTACTAGCTAACCTAAACTGACCCGGTCACGTTCCTGTAAAACAGTTTATTTCCGCTATCGGCCAAGGGAAATTAACAACTATTTCTGCGTTATACTCAGGAGTGAACGTGGGAACATCAAACGCCCCGTGTCTGGGTTCAATATGTTATCTGGAGCCGCACACAGCGCCGCGTCCTCCAGGACGAGTGTCTGAATGAAGCCGCTTCCAGCGCTACGTCAGGCGGACCATCAGCCAGTTGAATTCAGCAACAGCAACTTGGCGAAAAGGCGAATATTCGCAACACTTTTTTGCGTTTGCAACCATTCACGTCCGTTCATTGACTTCACATGTAATCTACTCGTGGCGTTAGACGAGTTCTCGTGCACTGTAAATACTCCCTTTGGTTGAGGCGGCGGTGGACCCTGGCGAGAACGATCATGGCGCAGGACGAGCCAGTTCGTAATTCAATTATAAATATCTGACTGGCTTGCCGTCCTTGAATTCATTCGATCATTTCGGCGTTCGCCCTTTACGACAGAAGTTGGCGAATGTCGTAAAGGGTTTCTTCTGGTTTGTGGATTTTTTTTTCTAGCGTCACTTTTGCAATCTATTTGTTTTGTGTTTTTCATTTTGCTTTGAAACATTTAGAACTCGTAGGATCAGCTAATCAAACCCCGAGTTCAGGAAAACAGGTTTAAGCAAAAAGAAACAACACACACCACTCTGGGACTCTCCATGTCGAACACCGGTCTCAGTGGTTTAAGGTCCTGTTGGTTGGACCCACACCCTCTTGACTCTGAGTGGTCTTTGTCACTATTTCCTTCTGTGTCACTGGCTCTGAGGGTTGCATCGTGACACAGATGTCTTTAATTTGTGTTTGTGAAAAAATGTGTCAAATTGACACCATAAGCATTATTATAGTGCTGAGTGACACACACACACACACACAAACGCACGGTTTGCATTCATCTACACAAAACATTTGCACGCAGGGCTGGAACACGGTAACACGTGACTCCACATGCTACGTAAACATTTGGAGGATCAGTGGCATGTCCTGGTACATTTGTGTCCAACTATAAGGAAGCAGAGTTTTTTGTTATCGCTAACAAGCGCTTACTTTAGATACTTTTTTTAAACTCTTAATACAGACTCACACCTACAAACCACTATTCGCCAAATGGATCATTTTCTTCTCAAAAACACATTTTGTTAAATATATACTAGCTCTTCATTGCAAAACAGAACACATCTTTCTCTGCACACACTAACTTTACCAAAACACTGAAAATCTGACTCAAAATGAAATTATTCTGTCAAAGAAAAACTCTTGTTTTCACTTCACAAGGTCCTTGCAGTCAATCAAAGTCCACCAGGTTTCAAAATACTGGCTATTGCTGACATTACAAAAACTGCATGGACTTTTATGTTTCAGTTTTACAGGTATTTGCATGTAAACATGCAAACCACTGCTTTTACACTACATTTCTTGGTTGGGAACTGTATGTCTTCATGTAATGTTCACATTCAAAAGCATTCCAGGAAAAAGCAAATTGTTTTTTTTCCCTTTACTGTTAACTAAAGGAGGTACACTATGAATACTGTTTACAGTACGATAGAACAGAAGAACATGTTTAGTATTGCTTACAGAGAACAAAATATCCATAAAACACACATAAGCATTCTGAACAAAAAACAACACAAAAAGCCCAGATAAAAAGGGGGGACTAAAAAGCTGATGCACCTGGGATGAAACCGCTTGGAATGTCGGCTCCACCTTTAGCAATCATCAACTGTGATGTTCCTGCAGCCAGCATCCACGGCTTGAACGGGACATTGAAGTGAATATACACTGTACCTGCACATATTGTCATCGTAGCTCCTTGACTCTCTCACTGTTCCTCTCAAAGGGAACAGTGAAGAGCTGCTTCATCCACTCTGTGTTTGGACAATGTCCGCGTAACGGTTGTGAGGCTGATGCTATCCATATTGTCAAATATCTCATGGTCCTCCACGATTCTACTTTGAATTTCATGCAGTTTTATGGCATTATTTGCAACAACCATGTTTACAATGGTCAGCTCTTGATCATTAGTGAGGAGCTTTCCTCTTCCCCCAGCGGGAGGAAGACGTTGCATTCTTTAGAGGGACAAAATATTCAACATATGGATTATTGTATGGCCTTATTGACGTGCCAAGTGAGAATAGAAACAATCCATGTAAAATGCAATACTTATTATTATTCAATTGTTTGTTTATCATCAGCTGAGGTATATTGTTTTAGAACTGATATCATTGCAGAAGAGGTTTTTAGACTGTATCTAAAGTTTGGAATATTTTTTTTTTTGCCATTGTAGGATGTTGTGTGTTAACATTTGTAAATATTAATAAAACAGTCCATCATTTTGTTGGGAGGTATAGCGTGTCTGTTAAGAAAATGTAAGCATTGTGGAAATGTGTCCACTGACTGCATATTGTTTGAAAACGACTGAAATGAAATGTGTGACTGGCATGGCCACAAAAGACCGATGCCGTGCTAATTGTGTTAATACTAGTTTTGAAAATGTGACCACTGGTTGAATAAATGGTTGGTAGCACCGGAAAAAAACTATAACTATGTACACCATGTAATCCCTGCATTACGTAGCCTTATAGCATAATACACCCTCCAGTTATATTTACTACCACATCCAATGTGTGAGATTACTTTTAACCTACACCTTTAGTTTTTAAACATGTTGCTGTAATCTTTTATATCCAACTAAAATATAATACCATATAATACTCATGAGCTGATGTCCCAGTAAACTTAAATATGATGGGACAAGATGACACTTTCATTTCATGAATTGAAGTAAAGCAAGATTACAAGCTTTGCTTTTGAAATGAACAAAGTTATGAAGTAATAATTAAACCTAAGTGGGTTTCAATAAAATGCACCATGAGTTTTTACAGTGAACTGCTTCATTTACAATCCAGGCATCAACAGCGCTCTCCATCCTGAGCTGCAGGAGATGCTGAGCGAACGGGGGAGCTTGTACCGGCTCTTGTACCGGCGCCACGGCGCAGCCAGACAGTGAACTGTGGCCGCTAAATGTTAATGTGCTATTAAAGCGTGCTGCAAATTATATAGAAACCCTCCGCCGCCGACGCAGGAGAGAGAGAGGGAGCAGATTTACAGCTTCGTGGCAGCACGCTGAACTTCATAAAGCACAATTATGTTTTTCAAGTGAACGCAGCCGGCGTTCATCATCACAGCGCGGCAGAGAGGGAACAAGGAAGGCCAACACCATCTGACCTCTGGCCCCCTCTGACACACACACACTCGTAATTTGTGATGTGTTTTATTTCAGAGGCAAATCGTTTTTCGGTGAAACCAAATTAAAAAAGGCTTAAAGGTACAGTGTTTAACATTTTGGGAGCTCTATTAGAAAACATGGAATATAATGTTAAAGAACTATATGTTTCTATTAGTCTATGATGATCTAAAGCTAAGAATTGTTGTGTTTTCGTCAGCTCAGAACGAGCCCCTCTACAAGGGGAGCAGAGCAGCCCGCCATGTTCCATCTTATGTTTCTACAGAAGCGCAGAATGGACAAACCAAACACTGGCTCGAGAGAGATATTTATGTTACCTTCCAGCCGCCGTCTGACTTCCGTTGCTCCTTAAGTACTGTCATTACGTGGTCGGGACGGCCTCAGAGTGAGGTGAAACGGCCCTGCTTGGGCTTTGTACTCGGTGGCTCACCGCTAAATGCCTCCAAATCCTAAACTGTCCCTTTAACACCAAGCTTCAGCTCAAGTCATATGTTTTGGCTAAATGGATCGCTGTGTGCAGGCTGTTTTTATATACTGTTTGTCGCTGTACTTGAGACAAATGATGCACTATAAGTAACTCCCTTAATGTCTTCTTATTAAAGCCACACAACCGTGAGCTATAGCACAGGTGATATTCTATGAAGAGCGATAAAGCCTGCACCTGGAAGAGGTCAGGATGGATGGATGGATGGATGGATGGATGGATGGATGGATGGATGGATGGATGGATGGATGGATGGATGGATGGATGGATGGATGGGTCTAGGATGCATGGGATTTCCTTAGGTGGCCACTGTTTGTGTCCCGTGTGAAATCAGAAATGAACAACAAAAAGTTGACCAATGTCTTATATATCTTCCATCCTTAAGTATTGCAACTAACGCTGTTCTTCGTACCCCAACATTTGCTTAACGACTACATAACTTCCCTACTCAAGTAACTTCAGTTGTAACTTCAACCCAAACGTTGACTTATTTGTTATGTAATGTCTGCACTTAGTGATTTTAATTTAAACCACAAAACTAAATTAGGTGTTTCAGTCGTACTTATTTGGACACAAACCACCAATTAACTAAACCAATTAACATTGTTGTCTAAACACAGCTGTGGCTTGCATGAAAGATAACAAAATAACTTTTCTATTATATACAAACTGTTGGATGAGGAAACGGTGATGTGTGAGCGTACCATAAACTGTATATATGAAGTGGACGTGGTCACCTGTTGTTTGTGGATCGACGTTCTGAAGCCTCGAGTTTGCCGATGTCGCCGTCGCCATCTTGGATTATGACCGTCGCCATGTTGTTTTTTTTCCACAACCAATGAAGAGAAGTGACTAGATTTATAATGCGGAGGAGTGACGTAGAGATGTCGTTTGCAGCTGTGGTAGCGGCAGAAATCTGTCAATCACATTAGCCCCGCCCTAAATCATACCCTGCTTTATGTTCTGTTTGACTCTATGGAGCAGCATTTACGATATGAACGTCATGTTGTCTGTAGAAGACTTGAAACTAAAGATTGAGAGAATAAACTAATGTTAACCATGTTAACTGAAGTGGAATCATTTTCTCATAGACTTCTATATAAAGGATACAGAGGAGTCGCCCCCTGATGGTCAGTAGAGAGAATGCAAGTTTAAAGTTACTTTCGTAGCGGCGGATCCTGATTCTTTTCTGTTGTTGCAACCTCACCCTTGTCCGGCCTCGTCTTCCATCCAGCATCATGACACCCCCGCATTAGAAGTCACTTTACTTTACGTGCGTGTATCGCTTGTCGACTTATTGTCGGCTTTTTAAAATCACAGTAATCATTCCACAACACAGAGAAACAGAAAGACATTTGGAAGAACCTTGCTGCAGACAAAGACAATATTTATTGAGGCTATTAATGCATCAATTTATAGGAGCACCATCATGTATCCATGTGTTATTTAGTTTCAATTTGTGCACTCACACATGACAGCATGTAACAATGCTGTTTTACTCCAAAATAGTACTCCACACAGTCTCTGCTTGGTTTCCTCCTCTGCTGTCAGTCGGCATGTGAGACTGGTGTGATTCAGGCAGTTCCAGGTTCCTGTGATCTTAAACATCCAGCCCAACAACTTGAAACTACCTACATCACACAGCTCCTGTACGAATCCAGTGGCTCCACTCGTGCGGGCAGCAGCAGGAAAGACTGCAGCTGGTTCTGGGATTTCACACGACGGAGCACAGGACAACACTTTCCATCAGAAAACAAATCAGATTCATTTTTGGAGTTAAGATGCTGGTGAAATCCTGTGTGGGTCCCAAAAATGCATTGTCCATCATTGCCTAATGAGAATATTCTCATTATCTGTCGAAATAACACCCCTATTGGACGACTGTTCACCTCTTGAGTCACATCCAATGTCACCATTCAGTGTCAATGCACAAAGTTATGTTATGTAAAGTGGAAAGTACTAAACTTTGTCTCAAAGAAGAAGAAGAAGAAGAAGAAGAAGAAGAAGAAGAAGAAGAAGAAGAAGAAGAAGAAGAAGAGGAAGAAGAAGAGGAAGAAGAAGAAGAAGAAGAGGAAGAAGAAGAGGAAGAAGAAGAAGAAGAAGAAGAAGAGGAAGAAGAAGAAGAAGAAGAAGAAGAAGAAGAAGAAGAAGAAGAAGAAGAAGAAGAAGAAGAAGAAGAAGAAGAAGAAGGAGAGGAAGAGGAAGAAGAAGGCGACGCCCAGGGAGCAACAAGGGGTTCAGTGTCTTGCTCAGGGACACTTTGATATTCAAACTATTGGGAGACCAGGGATCAAACTGCGGTTACGGGACAACCACCATGACCTCACCATGAGCTACAGCCTCCCCTGAATATCTAAAAATAGAGCAGGGTCGTTCTTTAATCAGAGGCTCGGCGGGTCGATCCCTGGCTCTAGGACTGATGGGCAGGTGGAACCCTGCATGTTAGCGACTGCATCAGTGTATGAATAGGTGTTAATAGGTTAATGATGACATGTAGGGTTAAAGGGCTTAGAGTGGTCGGAAGATTAGAAAAGAGAAATTCAAGTAGTCTGTTTACCATTTCTTTATTATCTTCCAAAAACATTTCATATGAAGCATATATGAAATGGTTTCTTGATCTCTGGTTACGTTAGTTTAAGGGGAAAACAGGACTTGGTTACCGGAGTAGTTAAACATGTGTGAGAGTTACATAACATAATCTATAGCATTCTCATGTCTGTACACTAAATATATAAGGGACTGTGGATTTTTCTTGGTAGGAGCATGGATGTGTGTAACTAAGTAAGGTTGAGGCAACAAAACAACTTAGTTAAGTTTAGGCAACAAAACAACATCATCAGTTTTAGGAAAGGGTCTTGGCTTGGGTTAAAATAACTGCCTAAGTGCTATTACTTAAGTACGGAAGTTAAATAATAAATGAATGAACATTGACTTCTCGTTTAATACGAGGCACAAACAGGCTGAACGGCAACCTTTGACTGGTTTGACATATCCACATGGATTGCATTAATGTTGGGATATATATGAATTTTAGTGCATTTATTTTGGTATAGGTGTTGGTCGTAATGCTGTACGCAGCAAAATTTAACAAAATAGATATATCATGTCAATTAATATTTCAATTAGTGAGCAGATTATATAACCAGACTCACTGTTTCAGCCTTTATGCTAAGCAAAGCTAACCAGCTGCTAGTAATAGCTTCATGTTTATAGTTCAGATATAAGAGTCCTTTCCATCTTCTCAGCTCACTTGAACCCAAAAGAGCTGAACAAGCATATTTCCCAAAATGTAGAATATTCCTCTAAATTTAAGGTAAATATTGTAGTTTGAGTGCTTGAACAAATCATGCTTCTTGCGACTCTCAAAACTCTCCATTGATGTCATTGACAACGTCAAACAATTAACTATGTTAAACAGGACGGAATGAACGGCTTCAAAGGTCAATACAATCACAAGGGTTTTCGCAGTCGGACCATGAGAGCAATAAGCAGATTTTAAATAGTATTGATAAAACGTTTGCTTGTCTGCAACCGTTTGATTGTCTGACTGCACAATCTATTTGCCCTGTTGGACATCTTTACAGCAACGTCAACAATATACTTCTCTCACTGATGAAAATAAGATCCAAGTTGTACTGAGATTACCTTCATGTGTTATTTAGCATGTGAAGTCTTCAGGCTACAGAACGCAATAACCTGGCAGAACAAGGAAGGAGTTTGTATTGTTTCTAGTGTTTATGACTTTACAGACACATTGAAGCTGCAGTGTGTGAGGTTAACACAAAGGAGAATGTGAAAACAACAGAGCAGCATTGGAAACCATGGATCCATACATGGGTCTTTTCCTCATGTTCCCCTTGTTCAAGTGGTCATATGTACCTCAAATAAGTTCTAATACTTGTTTTATTTCATATCAATTTTTTTCATATATTTATTTATTTTTTAATTTAAAAAAAAATTCCTATCATACATCCAGCATGATTCTGAGCAAGATTTGCCAAAAATCCGTCCTAAAGCGGTCCTCAAGTTTTTTCAACTCCATGGTTCGGGGCCTTAACAACATCCCACATATTAATAACAAACCTTTCTGGAAAGGTTAGGACCGAAAGGATTGAAATCCAAAGCACTGCAAAGCAAAGCTTTGACATATTGGGAAGTTGTTTTAGTAAAAGAACCGTGTTGTTTGGTTCAAAAATAGAAAAGTTACTTGTTTTATGGGAAAACATTGTTGGATTTTTGCACGCTACGGCTTTAAACCTTCAGGAGCTTCTGCTGGTGCCCTTTGACCTGGAAGCAGAAACATCTTCCCTTCAGGGAAGCTTCTGCCTTCAAAATAGACCGCCGACAGAAAAGAAGAAGCTGCAGCCGTTTTATGACTTTACAGGTAAAAATATGAATTTTACAAGACATGGATTAGATTAGATTAGTTGAATTCCCACAAGCCTTATGGTTACATGAATGTGTTTGTTATTGAAATCTGTCTTTGGTAAAGGGAACCTATGACTTAGCTTAGATCTTTTTCACTGAGCTTAGTCAAACGTTACGTCGCTGCAGCAAGTTCATGGAGTTACGTAAGTACTTAAATTTAACAATTGCTTTATTTTTATTTTATTTTATTACCCAAAAGATTTGGGTTGAAGTTTGGTAACTTTTTTAAAAGTATCTTTTTATGCGCTCACGCTGTTAATATATCCTGAAAGTAGTACATGAGACAGATAATCTGTGGGAAAGAACCTGGTTCCTCTGCCTCCTTTTAGTGTTATCGATGGCATTTTCACACCTCATCTGAAGAAAAACAACCAATCAGAGCCGAGGAGTCTGTAAGGCAGATGTCAAGCACTGTTTGATGAACTCGGAAAAAGAAAAATCTTTCACTTCTTTGTGTCCCGTGATCTATTTGTCTTGTAATTTTTGTTATTTTAACCTAAATAACAATCTTTTCCTCAGCCTAACCAAGTAGCTTTGTTGTCTAAACATAAGTTTTTATTTGCCTGTGTGGGCGGAAGTTCATTTTGAATAAACTGAGCATATCTAACGAGCAAAAATGCACCCGTGTAGCTGGACACACACACCGAGGCGTACGTTTATAAGTTACTTGTCTATGGCTGCCAGTTATTTACTGTAATTTAGCTCCTAGTTATTTACTGTGTTTTTCACATTAAGTTACATGTCAATGGCTGCCAGTTAAAAAGTGTGAATTTCACAGTTTGTTTAAGGATTCGTTGGGTCGGTGGGCGGGGCTTCGCTGAGGAGCCACAGTTTTCCAGTTCACAAATGTTCTCATTTTGACACCTAAGCAGTTCACTCTTATGCTTCTGGAAACATTTGAGGCCAGAAATAGCAATGAAGTAACAGCGTCTTGGTTCATGATGGATCAGCGGCGTTCACGAGTGGTGACTGACCGACTCCTCGGATCTGATTAGTTGTTTTACTTTGGACGCGGTTGAATCTTGCAAATGTCATACGGGGCACTACAAAGAGGCCGAGGGAGCAGATTTTCATCACAGATTATCTGTCTCATGTACTACTGTCAGGATGTTGTGACAGTTTGAGAAAATATGACCAAAAAAGAGTTAGAGACTGCAGCTTTAACACAAACTATTTTACTTGCAGTGTCAGTTTCTTCCATTAGTTTCACTGTTAAACTCCAATGCTGGTCTGTTCTGCATCTTTGCATCTACTTCAAATGTTTTGGCACAGAATGAGAAAACCTAAAGTAATCAGATTATGTTTTATGTATGCCAAGAATCAGCTGAAAGATTGACAAAAGCAAACCCATATTGTTTGAATTGCCTTTGAATCTTCACGTAAGTACAATGGCTCCAGGAGTTCAGCGTTGCCTTCCTCTGGTTATAATCAAGCGATTAGAGTGCACGTGACTGAATCCAGCAGCAGGAGATCAGGCGGTTGCAGTAAATCATATCTAACAAGTAAAGACCCATCAGCAGCAGCTTCCTGCTTGGCTTAATGAATATCCAACTGTGTGACCCTGATGTGAAAAGAAGTTTTGGGAAAACTCTGGAGCCGTTGTACGATCCTCTGAAGCAGCGCGGCGGTGATACATGATGAACTCTCAGTTAACTGAGACGCCGTGGTGTCAGCTGGCTACCGCTCGCTAAAGAGAAGAATTCATTTCAGAATCCTCTGAGGACGGATGAATGAAAAGAAAAGTAATGTGCGTTCAGCCTCTGAGAACAACCATCTCATGCAACTATGCTGCATTCTCACATTTTGAGGGAACAAAAGTACCTGATTAGGTTCAGGTTTAAGCAACAAAAGGTTTAGGCAACAAGAGTACTTCTTGAGGTTTAGACAACAAGAGTACTTCTAAGGTTTAGACAACAAGAGTACTTCTAAGGTTTAGACAACAAGAGTACTTCTAAGGTTTAGACAACAAGAGTACTTCTAAGGTTTAGACAACAAGAGTACTTCTAAGGTTTAGGCAAAAAAAAGTACTTTTTAATGTTTAGGCAAAACGACTATTTCTTCATCTTTAAGCAACAATAGTACTTCTTTAGGTTTAGGCAATACAACTACCTGGTCCGGTTTAGTGAAATACATCATGTTTGGTTCAAGGTTATGACAAAAATGCAAGTATACTTGCTCAGGTTTGTTGGCCCCTGCACCCCCTGACCTCCTGCTTGGGTCGACTGGTCTGAAACTCTGTTTGCTACACGGCAAACTGAACTCAATCCAGGTCAGAAAAACATTTCCTCTGGAAAAGTAACTCACAGTGTTGTTGTCTGGCTGTAACTTTCAGGAGACATGGCTGCTGAAAGTCAGCCGTGTGGATGCGAGAGACAAAAGCTGATCATCAAAAGAGAGTGAGGCAGACAGGAAGGCAGACTTTCCAGGAGGCCGAACCGGCCTTTGGAGTGTCTTTTGTTGACCGCCAATAGGCATTAAGGGGCAATAAGGCCGCCGTAAAGCCACACTATGCAGTAATACAGACCACTGGCCCAACTGCCTCCTCCACTTCCTCTAACCACCAATAAAGTAGTCAGTCAATTACCCCCGTGGTAAAAACGTAAAGGTGGGAGAGAGAGAGACAGATGGGGAAGGGGAAGAGGCATGCAGACGGAGAGAGAGAGGAGGCAGGAGACAGTGTGGCGCTGCAGAAACGTTGCCGTCTCAACATGGCGCCTCCAGACCTGCAGCCCAGGAAACCAAGGCCGTCCTCCCTCCTTCCTTTTATTACTGTCCTCTCTCTCGCTCGTCTCATCTTCCATTTCCTCCGCTCGTTTATTTCCTCCTGTTTTTCTCCCGCCTCGGCACTATTTTCTCTCCACTGAACAACAGTCTGCATTGCTTCCCTTTTAGTCTCTCTGTCTCTGTCTCTCGGCTCCTAACAAACGGACGGCAGCTGGCTAGCAAGAGGAAATTCAGCCATATGTTCTTGATCAAAGCCCCGCGGGGTCGCTTCTCATGCGATGCAATGCCTCCGAGTTTTTGAAACAAGGGTGATGGCCAGGTTGAGGATCTGTTGCTGACTCAACACCCCGCTCTGACACGGTGAGGTTACCGAGTCCGGCATTGTGTAACCTTCCCCTGCCGCGCGCACATGCTGTACCTCCGACAACTCAACGCAGCTTTGCATGCTGGGTACTGTAAGATGATATTTTAGAGCCGACTCCGCTCTTCAGCCACTGTCTTGAACATCCAAGCCTCAGGAAACAGAAAGTGACACACTCAGTGTGCACCGTGTGGCTGTAAAGAGGCAACAGGGGCCGTTCACTGCAGCTCTGATACTGGAGCTTGATGTGAGGTGAGGGATGAGGGGCTTCAGGCTGGACGCAGACTCAGAGCTTGCGGGTGCCATGGAGCAGTTTTTGACGCCGTAAAGCGTCTTGTCTATGATCATTTTTCAAGAATTGTTCCATAAAAAAAGGATTTGGGAAAGAAATACTGTGTGTCGGTTAAAAGACGGTGTTTGTCCTCTCTTCAAACAGCCCGTTGTCTAAAGTGAGATAGTGAGAAGATTACCAACCCTGCCTTTAACTGAACAGGAAGTGGAACTCATCAAAAATCTGAAATAGAAGTTTGAAATCTCTCAGAGGGATTATTACAGTCGAACCACCAACATGTTTCCCACAGACTGAGTGAGCTGGAAGACCAAATAGTTGTGACATGAATATGAGATGAGATGATTCATACTTCAGCTGGTACTGAGACACTGTGACTGTATGGCAGCAGTGCCACAGTGACCTGTTGTGTTTTCATTAATACGTCAACATAAGTCTTTATGCTCTTACATCTGCAACATAATGCAAATAGTTTTACTATATTTTTCATAATTTACAGCAATAAACATTTTGAAATCCAATTTCAAAACTCAAACTTAATACTAAATATCTGCTGGAATACAAACTTGATGATCTGCTCACGAAACAATCCTGACAATTTGAACTTCGGAAAGAGAGAATGAAGGAGAACTAAATAACTCATAATTATAGATTTTTGTAGCTAATAAAATATATCAGCCTGTATTTTATTTAAAATAAATAAATAACAATAATTGCATCACAGGTAATTAATAACTTTCTCTCTTTTTTAACACAGGCTAGCAGAAAAGAATTAAATGACTTTATTAAAATTACGTATCATCTCAAAACAGGTCGGAGCTTCATACAGACAAATTATCACAAATATGAACATTTTAAATATTAGCTTGGAAGCTACAAAAACATTTTGGACTCAGAGGTTATGTTGTGAATTTTAATTTCAGCCAAAGGGAGGGGCGAGGAGGGAGCGGCAGTGGGGGGGTCTTACAATTTAAAACATACGCATGCTGGATATTTTATAAGCTGATTCCAATATGTTAAAATAATACCGAAACACACCTTAATACTGGAATATGAAATATGAAGAATCCAGTTAAGACACATTTGATTTTCATGGCTGCGGCCATGATGCCTTCATACGTAAGTTATAGAATAATACATTAAATAATAATACATACATAAACAGTCCGTGGCCTCCTGTCATATGCGCAGATAAAATAATAAAATATCACAACTCACCATGAGACGAAGAGTCCAAGATGCCTGAAAGAGAAATAGAAATTAATGTGAATTGAATCGCTTCAGAATTATATTTGAAAACTAAAAGTAAAGCCGCCAAAACAAAATGTTCCACTTTCCTCTGAGGCGTCTCCTCTTCCTGCATCATGTGACACATCTCAGTCCACTTGGACGTCTCACTTTGTCTTTTTTGTGTGTTTGTTTTTGTCCTTATAATAAAAAAGAGAAAAATCCACCAGGAAACAAAAGCAGAAAATCCAGACGTTTCAGGATGATATTTGGATTTCCACGATGTCCCGTTAAACTGTCCACACTCCCGATAATAAAAGGCCGGATATAACAAGTTTAGTGTTGAATGACGTCATATTGTTTAAGACTATAGTCTTTTTTTTTTTTTTAATCAGTGACTGATCTCGTGCCAGGTCCTCGCGCTCTCCGTGTTCCAGCTGCTCGTCTTCCCGGTGGAGGCTGCGGACGCGCCGCGCAGCTCGCGGGGGCCGCGGCCGCGTTCTCCTCGTCGTGCCTCTGGTTGTGGAAGCAGATCCAGCAGGTCTTCACCTGCCGGGCCCTCAGGTCGACGCTCCCGCTGATCTCCAGGCGGCGCTGTCGGGTCTGCTGAGCCGGGTGAGCAGCTCCAGCTGCGGGCCTGCGGCTCGGCGTGAGGACGGCGCTGCTGCGGCTGGAGGCTCCGCCGGGACGGGACGCGTCGACCGGCCATGAGACGCAGGACCGACGGACACATGGTGACGCAGGCAATCTGCACACCGCGGCCACTGGGAGAGGTTTGAAGAAGAAGATGAAGAGGAAAAAGAAGAAGAATGAAACACTTTGTTTAAAGGAAACCGTTTTCTGCAGCGCCGTTTGAAATCCTGCATTCAACGAGGATAGTTTTTTTTTGTAAAAAATTAAATACATAAGGACAAATATTACACGCTTCCAGTCATAGTAATAATAATAACAAACATTCGAATGGTAATATTATTAGTAACAGTGTTAATTATTATTATTATCCCATAATGACAATATGAATACTAATATATTCATGTTATATATTGTCGTTATTGTTATATTGTTACACAGCATTGGTATTATTATTATTATTATTATTATTATTATTATTATTATTATTATTGTGCAATATCAACATATATAGTACTATATTTTATTTTTTGCTGATGCTACAATTCTTAAAATACTGTGTGTGTCTGTTTGTGTGTGTGTGTGTGTGTGTGTGTGTGTGTGTGTGTGTGTGTCCTTCATGAGCAGTCGTCTAAATGTAACATTTCCATATACCATGTAATTTCATTAGTATATTATAATATATTATATGTTAAACATATCATATAATAAACTGCAGACCGTTACGTGTGGACGTGTCAAGACCTTTTGTCCTCTTGTTTTCTTTTTAACAACATGGGCCGTCAGGAGACACTTCTCTTCATTTTAAACCGGAAGTTTCAGATGGTTTCTGCGCGTCAGCATTTATAAAATAGCACATTTTACTGCGACGTGTATATTTATATTAATATGTTATTTTCCTATATTAATTACCACTGTTGAACACACACACACACACACACTGTTAACATTGAACAACGTTAACACTGTTTGTTATCGAGATATTTGTATTATTGTCGTATTACATTTAGTAGTATAATTATAATATTAATAATAACAATAATCATCCTTGTTAGTATTGTTATTTTCTGTATTATCATCATCAACTTCTCTCCGATCAGATCATTATCCTGTTCATACATTTCAATACAACATCTCGCCTCATGAATAAGTGAAGCGATGTCTCATTTCAGACTCTTTGAATCGGAGGATAAAAAATTGAAATGAAGCGAAAATCATATTCAGACGTTGCATCTTGTTTCGGAACCAGCAGCGCTTTGTGTGTAAATCACTGAGATGTTCCTTTTGCACACGGTGCTTGTTATAATCCCTGCTCGTCCCGCAGTGTCTCTCTCCCTGCTGTTGTGTCGCTTTGTGTCAAAAAGCTCACAACACGTCGCCATATTTGGCTCCAAAATCCTCGGACCTCTTCTCATACCACAAAAAAAAAAAAAACATGCTCATTCAGGGCAGCGCATGCGCACAGCGAAGAGTAACAGCACGCAGTAAATAGTTTTGTACTTTCAGACCCCGGGCCAACATCTTTAGTTTAATAGTCATAACTTACGATGGCGTCAATCCATCCCGAGATGTCGTCATGCATCTCTGCGTCCTGTCTCGGACACACGTCCGGTTCATCACTGAGGAACAGATCTGTCATTCCCTTCAATGGCAGACTTGAATTAGAATGGAGTGAGCCTCATTCAGCCTAAACGGATTAAACCAAACAGTAAATGGATTATTATTTCAGTATATGGCATCGTATAATCTTATAAAGCTCGAGGCCACACAATAAAACACAAAACTATTATTTTCGCCTTTCCCCAACAACTCTTTTCAATCCACATTTAGATTACAAGCAATAGATTGTAATAATAATGTTGAAAAAAAGATCTTGACATCAGATGACTTCAGTGAGCATGACAACTATAACGCTTTAAAGACGTTTAATAAAATACTAATTAAACTTAACATGTAATAACGCATTAATACACTGAACAGGCGGCTAGAGAGGTGTGTGTGTGTGTGGGGGGGGGGGGGGGTGTGTGTGTGTGTGAGTGTGGGGGGGTGCGTGTGCGTGTGTGTGAGTGTGTGTGTGTGTGTGTGTGTGTGTGTGTGTGTGTGTGTGTGTGTGTGTGTGTGTGTGGGTGGGTGTGGGTGTGTGGGTGTGCGTGTGTAGGTGTGTTCAGTGAACGTTTATTGTGGACGAATATTCCACCGGAAGTAGCAATATCTTGAACATTGTATTTGTCTAGGTCGTTATGAGGCTTCTTATAAACCTGCTGTTGGAGTTTAATCACCTTTTCAACAATTTGTTCCATGGAAAGCTGCCTATTTACGCATGAAGGTCTCTTTACTCTGCTCCGCGCGCCAAAACAGGCGAGAAGAGAGAGGGGACAGGGGGGAGTCATGTCCGGAGGGGGGAGCGGAGACCAGAGCCTTCCATCGGCCTTCCTGTCCGGCTGGCAGAGGGCCATAAATTGATTTCAGAGTGAGAGGTGAAAAAAATGTCTCTCTTTGTCTTTAAGAGCCCGCCATAAAAATACAAACCGAGAGAGGGAGAGAGAGGGAGAGAGAGAAAGAGAGAGAGAGAGAGAGAGAGAGAGAGAGAGAGAGAGAGAGAGAGAGAGAGAGAGAGAGAGAGAGAGAGAGAGAGAGAGAGAGAAAGCAGACAGGAAGGAGGATAGAGGAGTCACCTTGTCCTGCCTCCAGACCCCTCCTCCCCACCTCTCTGTCTATGCGCTCTTCTTCTTCTTCTTCTTCTTCTTCTTCTTCTTCTTCTTCTTCTTCTTCTTCTTCTTCTTCTTCTTCTTCTTCCCTCCATCTGTGTTTTTTTAGTCTCCCCCTCTTTTGTTTTTTCCTCTCTCTTCTTCTATCCATTCCTCCTCTCTCCCCTTGTGCTAAAACTCCTCCATTGCTTCCTCATATCTTTCCTTATGCACTTTTTCTTGCTCCTAGCCTAGCTGCTTGTATCTCTTATTATCTCCCTCACTATTTGTCCCTTCATCCTCCCCCTCCTCCTCCTCACCTGCTGGTTCTGGTCCCGGTCCCAGGCCGTCCTCCTCCTCCGTGCTGCTGCAACTGGTCCTGCGATTGCGTTTTTGGGCCGGAACCGAATGGCAACCTTCCAATAACCTCCTTCCCGGGATCTCGTCCCGCGCCGCTCTCACTCAGAGGAAGCTCGAGGTCTGCAGCATGGCGCCAGCTGTCCCGCGGGAGGAGGTGCGCGCGAGCTGCGGTGCTGGTGAGACGGGACTGTCTTTTGGAGACCACCTCACCACCGATGCGGTCGAGTCGGAGAGCAAAAGCCGCCCTCGTGGACTCTAAAACGGGGCAGGTTTGGTCGCAGCGCGTGACGGAAAGCTGGCACCCCGAGGAGGATGACGCGGTGGCACGGCTGCTGAAGCAGGGCACGTGTCCTGTTAGCGGGTGGCAGTCTGGACCCGAGAAACCGGTCCGGTCGCTGAGTGACGTGGGTAGAGGAGGAGGATGTGTCGAGGGAGCGAAGGAGGGAAGGGGGAGCCGCATTTTTGTCGGAATGCTGCGGAACCCAAACGCGCGTTACGCGCATCCAGAACCGGGACGTGTCTGGTGCCGATGCTTCGGAACGGCTTCACCTCGTGTCCACCTGGCAGCAGCAGCTGCGACGGCTGACACCGAGGTGACGTCGGTTGATGGAGCTGCTGCTCCTTCTGGCGCATCCTCGCGCGCACAACTATCTTGTACCCGCTGTTTTATGAGCAGGTGGTTCTATTACCTTCAGTATGTGGGGCCGAAAGAGTTAATGGAGACGCACCTTGACTGTGCGCGCGCACGTGCGTACGCGTGCGCGTGTGTGTGCGTGTGTGTGTGTGTGTGTGCTTGTGTGTGTGTGTATGTGTGTGTGTGTGTGTGTGTGTGAGTGTGTGTGTGTGTGTGTGTGTGTGTGTGTGTGTGTGTGTGTGTGTGTGCTTGTGTGTGTGTGTGTGTGTGTGTGTGTGTGTGTGTGTGTGTGCTTGTGTGTGTGTGTGTGTGTGTGTGTGTGTGTGTGTGTGTGTGTGTAGCGTGCTGGGGTGGGGGTTTGGGTTGAGACAGACTTTGGGTTGGAAACGTTTCCTGTTCGGCGGCCAATGGCAGTCTGAGGTTCACGGCGGGCCACGCCCCACTCTGACGACCACTTCCTTTCGCCCTTTTTTTTAAGGTATTATTTATTTATAACGGGGAATTGACTACAGGCGCCATTAAAAGGCACCATCCATATTTCACCGCCACTTCAAATGAGAACCGCGCTCGTCCCGGAGCAGGAGAGAGTTACAGCGGCGGCGTGAGTCCCGAAAGCTGCATCCAATTACAGTCCAGCTCTCTGTGGAGACCCCCCCCCCCCCCCCCCCTCCGCCTGCCATAGCCACAGCCTGTACGTTCTGAGATAGCGGATGCTCCATGAAGTATAGACTGCTCTTGTGTTCCAGAGGAATGCATGGAGGAGGAGGGGGTGAAGTCGTAAAGCCTACAGAAGAGGGTTAGTGCGCAGCTGCAGGCTTTTTGCTTTAATCTCGTGGGAACAAGAGAAAATGGTTCAAACAGAGCAGCTGAAATCAAATTATCATTGACATACATTTACTGACGAAAACCACCGCGCATCGTTATATTTCTGTTCAGTCAAATGTGTAAGCAAAGGACACGTGCTGGACGTACGCGCAGCTTCTTCTTCCTCTAAAACATGTAATATGTATTTCTGGATCTAAACACAAGATGCAAATATCAATGTTTTATAAATGATGTATTTTTTAAATGTCCACAGTGTATGCGCAAAAGAAAACTTCCTTTTAAATATTTCATCCGAAATGAATGGGCGGGCATTGTGAGCGTGATCCTGGTCGCCCCATGCGCGCTCACGTGCGCGCTCACAAGCACGTATTCATCCACATCAGGTTGTGAGAAACATTCTTTGCAATAAAAAGCTGAATAGCACTGAGAGATCAGTGTTCAAGCTCGGAATGTGTCTCAAAGCAGAGGAACGTCGTCTCTGCTGTCAGCTGCATGGCTGTGGAACAACAATTCAATGTCCAATATCTGAAGATATTCATCTTTAGATTAAATAATGAAAGGCAGGTCCCTTCAGCGGAACCTGTTCTTGTGTTGATGCATTTAAAAGCTGCTCTCGAGTCCATGGGAAGAAGAAGAAGAAGAGAAGAAGAGGACGGCCATATAAGTACGTGATGAAGGGCCGGATGCAGCGCGTCATTTCTGCCTCGTGGTGTCGCTGTTTCACACCTCAACGTTCAGCTCGGAAACGCAGAAGAAGCGTCGTGCCAACACAACGGAAACCTCTCCGTGTACACACACGAGACTACACAACCAAGCAATAATATATAACTTGCGAGGGTTTGATTATTGACTGCAGGATGTGTCTGGAATTCGACGTGAAAAAAAAATGAAGGAATGATCAAGTCACCGTTCTAGAGTTTATGTTATTAGTCCAGGCTTCATTATTGGATATTAAAGTCAAAACATGAGTTAGATACTAAAGGCAAACATATTGTTTTGCTTCCATAATACTTATTTAATTCAAAGAAACATATGTTTGACTTTTCTCTGTTTTCGTCTGTATAGATTTTTCCGGAATTCACCAAGAATTAGAATTTTTTTTTAGAATCAACTTTATTGACTCGGGTTTCAAATCAGATTATGGCTCATTTGCATATTTAAACAGAACATATCGAAAAACGTATGCTAAAATAAGTAATTATCTTAAAGTTACATTCTACAATATATATTCTGATTATCACACAGGGATGTTCATGTATTATACTACAAGATGTTATTCTTAAGATTTTCAATGA
>NW_027175887.1:828836-851336 GCF_023055335.1 Clinocottus analis
CTCTCCCGCCACTGTGTGTGTGTGCGCGTGCGTGCGTGTGTAAATGGGAAGAACGGTAGAAGAAAATGCAGGTCAAAACAGATCGTAACCTCTCTCTCTCTCTCTCTCTCTCTCTCTCTCTCTCTCTCTCTCTCTCTCTCTCTCTCTCTCTACCATAAAACAGGTCTCGAGGGAATCGAGGCATTTTTTCTTCATAAACCGCTCCGCTGAGCGCATTCGGAGAATTAAAACATATTTATGAGCTGCATTTGCATTTCTTACGGGCGCAGACGCGCGCGGCCCTCTGCGACCTTGAGGCGTCTGAAGGTCGAGGTCGAATCAGGATTGAGTGTTCGGCTGTTCCCGGTGTCACACACACACACACACACACACACACACACACACACACACACACACACACACACACACACACATCTATACATATATATATATATATATATATATATATATATATATATATATATATATATATATATATGTATATATATATATATATATATACACACACACACAAACAACACAGCGTTTTTTATCTGAGTTCTTTCTTGTGAGTCATCAGTGTGGAGACTCAGTCTTGGCTCTCATGAAATGTGTGAAGTTCTACTTGTGGACTCAAGATCGTTCACAGACCTTGTGGTGAGAGATATTCTCACAAACATGTAAATAAAATATTACAATCTTAATTTGTCAGATGTCAAAGAGCCTAAAATAGAAATACATCAAATCATTTACAGCACATATTTCCCACTATTAATAATTCATCTCCAGCTTCACATGTTCAATGGGAACGTCGACAAAGATCTTAAAAGTAAAGTTTATCCGGATGCGTCTCTTTATCACATGGTGGGAAGCCGTTTGAGGCCAGATGTGCTTCTGGACATCTGGCTTGTCTGAAATAGCAGAGTCACCACAGCACAGATGCCAAATGTGTCTCCTCTCCTCAGTATTTGAGTTCACATGCGACTTCCTCTGATTCCCGTGGACACGCAGCTGCAGGCGAGGCATTGATGTCCACGTGAAGCTCGTTGTCTTCGTTGCATCATGTGAGGTCACAGTCCATGTGTGAGGTCACGATCCATGTGTGAGGTCACGGTATGTGTGTCAAACATGAATCTATAGTCTGCATGTACACAGCCTTCTCTCCTCATATCAGGTACCCTGAGGGATCATTTCTTCATGGTCAGCAGTAGCAGGCCGTCAGGGCCTGATAAGCACGTATTCATCAGAACAGAATCACTAACTTATAGCTATTGTAGCATTTCTTTCTTTTTTAACTTTCTTTTCACAAATACACTACAAGGATTCTAATATGTTTTTCCCTGTTAGCTAATGTTCTCATTGCACTGCTCCTGCCTTCCTCTGTTGCTCTGCTTCTGGCTTGGCACCCGCTTAGGGAAAGCTGTTATCCAATCACATTTCACCTGTGTTCTCTATGGAATAAGGAGCGGGTTAAACTACATGGGGAGGCCTGCTAGAGTTGTGGACGTGTGTTTCGTCACAGGGCCCAGCGTGACCATTAACGTCCGCTGTGATTGGTTAGTGGTGCAGCAGCAGTAGGTGGCCGTAATGCACCTTCTGTTGGAGTCCATCTGCCTTAAAACCCCAAAATAAGAACGTTCATGGCTCAAGGTTTTTATTTTGCCATTTGTACCTTTCGACCAACAGTGCAGACACATTGAAAGTTTTTGTGCATGGCTCTCTGAGTCAACAGTTTGTGGAAAAAAATCTTAAATATGAAAACACTCGGTATCCACACGGTATATGAAGAAGGAGAAGCTAGAAGTTACAACCTAGAACCTAGAATATCAGGCTGACGTCTGAGAAACAGATTTGCTGCTGGATTTACTGACGACGCCTCTCGCACAGACGGTTATGGAGGGTTACGGGCATGAAATGCTGGTTGTGTTACTGTTTTTATTTCTGCAGTCTTAATCATAAACAGCCACAGCGCCGTTGTTGCTACTGGTGGATCTGAGACTGGGGCTGGTTCAAGAGTTAGGACACAGGTAGAAAAGCACACAGGTAGAAAATCCACGGCCTGCCAGTGATGATCAGTGATTCCTTTCAAAATAACTCTTTGAACAGAGTAGAAAAACAGATTAATTCAGACATGGAGAGTATTATTCATGTCAAGATGTCTCCACTTCAGCAGCTCTTATGTCCCGCAAGCTTTCTAGTTTCATTCCTCTCTATAAAGGATTTTACGGAGGGTATTATTCAGTATTCATTATTAGTCTGATTTAAACAACATTTTATTACAAATATATATATATATATATATATATATATATATATATATATATATATATATATATATATATATATATATACATGTTGTGATTCATGGAATGATATTAAGAGAAAAACTCTAATATTTCAACAAAATGAATTCTGAACCTGGCTTCATCTAATGTTCAGATTTTCGAAATGAGCCCATATCTAATAAGATAATGCATCATTTGCATATTTAGAAATACTATTTCGGAATACTTGTAATAGGAAACATAATCATATTAATATAGAAGTTCCATGGTGATATCTATCAGTTGTTCTCTTTCCACACGTTACCTGTTAATATTGCAGCTTGTGTGTTGTTGTGCAACAAGCTAAGCTTCCACTTTCTTCTAACAATCCTTGTCTCTATTAAAACAAATCCTCCATATAACATAGATTTGTTATAATTTATTTTTTTTGAGAACACAAAACAGTCTTTTAGATGACAACATATTTGCTCAAAGAGGTCAGACACATACGTGTCATCTGACTAGGAATGGTGCCACTTACTGTGTGAAATTTAATGCTGCAGTGCCCCAGTATGACCACGAGGTGTCCCTGTGGTACAAGGAAAGACAACGTGACAATTCTAAAACAGTTGGATTACTTCAAAAATCAGGTGTAACGCCACTAATTACGCAATGAAACCACAAGATGTCACATTGTTACGCATTAAATCAGAAGGCCATGTTTGTTTCCTTTAAAAAGGGGCACATTTCAAGAGGTTATCAACCTATTTAAAAGGCCGTTTGATGAGTGTATTATGGACTTATCACGATGACATCACCACTTAGAGTCTCCTGTTACTGAACCCGGTGATGGGTTTCATGCAGAGTCATTTCCAAACTGAAACGCATCCAGTAATTTGAGTTTTGAGGCGAGAGTCTCTTTGTCTGATCTCGTCGCTATCAGCCCTCTAACCCGGCAGGATCTTTGTTTCCTTCTCCCAGCATGCACTGCGCTCGGGGGCCCCGCAGCTCTTTTACGGTTGTGTATTTCACCGGGCTCTTTTATTGCCACCGACAGACAATTAAAGTCTGCTGAACACACGCTTGCTGCCCGTCAGCAGGCTGCGGCTCCATAAAAGCGTCTTTCTGTGAAAAACGAGCGGCCGTACCTTCACGGGAGACGGAGGAGAAGAGGATACAAAACCCACAGCGATCAGGGTTTTATTCTGAGCTCCATAAAAGCAGCACCCCCCCCCCCATCCCCGCCTAAAAAGGGTCTCGTTTGACCTTGAGGCTGAACCAGAGTGCAGTGTGGAGCTCCTTGTCTTTGTCTGTGTTGTGTTGTGTTCTTGTCTTTGTTGTGTTCTCCCACATCACACCTGAGCTAGGAGGACATGACCGTCTGAAAAATCATGAAGATCCATCCTAAGAGGAACCTATTTCCAGCTGGTGGGGAACAGTGAAACTGGATTTAAATGCTTTTTGGGTTGAGGAATGATCCTTTTGAGCATTGGAAAAATTCAAATTTGGACTTTATGGTGATGAAAAACCAGAGGTCACCAAAGGTCACAAAGGACATGGTGCACCAAATGGTAATCCATACAACAGTTTGGAATCTGGTCTAAAGTGTTTGAACAACTGACTCTCGTCACCAAATCCCATCATCAGCCCAGTGAAAAGTGTTTGCGTTGTGCGTTTCTGCAAACTACAGACATGTTGAATGCAGACTTGTTTTGCATTCGGTCAGATCTCGTGATGTAACTAGTGATGCTCAGAGCAACTGACGTGAGGACTTGAGCGACCGCTATTCAAAGACACGTGGTATAATAACGAGTACAGCAAGCAATAAAATGTCTGCTTAGAGCGGCGCTCAATATGGTTTTGGCTTTCAATATGTCGGCGCAAAACCACTTCCGGTTCAGTTAAGGAGCGAGGAGACGGCAATTTAGAGACTTGGGACGCACCCAGAGTTATCACTAAGACACTTCCCTTGCCACCCGATTCACTTCAGCACAATTGTTGCATGTAATCATTTATTTCCAAATTCTTCTTTCAATTCAATTTAGTTTAGAATAGCCCAGAATCCCAAATTACAAATTTGCCTCGGAAGACTTTACAATCTGTACACATACAACATCACTGTCCCAGGACCTCAGAAAATGAAAAAACCCTTTCACAGCAAAAAAAAGGAAGAAACCTTCGGGAAAGCAACAGAGGAGGATCCCTCTCCCCAGATGGACAGAAGCAACAGATGTCCTAGTGACCAGAATGAACAACATTGAATGAATATGACAGACATCATTCATATAACAAGTAGTAAACATGGACCATGATCCAGATAACATGATCCATGTCAGCAGATGAGATAGAGAGGAGGGGCATCAGCAGGGCAGCCATGGCAGGAGGCAGGAGGCAGGAGGCACGAGGCAGGAGACAGGAGGCAGGAGGCAGGAGACAGGAGGCAGGAGGCAGAACACAGGAGGCAGGAGGCAGGAGACAGGAGACAGGAGGCAGGAGGCAGGAGGCAGGAGACAGGAGGCAGGAGACAGGAGGCAGGAGACAGGAGGCAGGAGACAGGAGGCAGCAGACAGGAGGCAGGAGACAGGAGGCAGGAGACAGGAGACAGGAGACAGGAGGCAGGAGACAGGAGGCAGGACCGGCACCAGACAGCCACGATTAATGCAAACTTGAGGCGAGAAAGCACAATGGCTCCGGGAAAGAAATAGAGTTAGTTCTGTGCATTGAAGAGACATGAATTCAACCAGAAGGAGAGAGAGAAGAGGAGAGAGGAGCCCAGAGTGTCCTAAGATGTCCCCCAGCAGGCCAATAGCAGCATAACTAGGGCTGGACCAGGGCAAACCTGAGCCAGCCCTAACTATAAACCTGAGCCAGCCCTAACTATAAACCTGAGCCAGCCCTAACTATAAACCTGAGCCAGCCCTAACTATAAACCTGAGCCAGTCCTAACTATAAACCTGAGCCAGTCCTAACTATAAACCTGAGCCAGTCCTAACTATAAACCTGAGCCAGCCCTAACTATAAACCTGAGCCAGTCCTAACTATAAACCTGAGCCAGCCCTAACTATAAACCTGAGCCAGTCCTAACTATAAACCTGAGCCAGCCCTAACTATAAACCTGAGCCAGCCCTAACTATAAATGCTATGAAAGAGTAAAGTCTCAAGTTGCCTTAAGATATTATGGTGCATCACCAATTAATGCTTTTTAGGTAAGGAGAAGGATTGTAAATGAAATGCTAGATTTACAGGGAGCCAGTGCAGAGCATTACTGCAGGATAATGTGATCTCTTTTCTTAGTTTTTGTTCGTACACGAGCTGCAGCATTCTGGATCCACTGGAGAGATTTCAGAGAATTACTAGAGCATCCTGATGATGTCTTAAAGTAACAAATGTGTGAACCAAATTTTTCCTGCATCACTTTGAGAAAAGATGTGCCTGATTTTTTAAATGTTACATAGGTGAAAAAAGGCAGTCATGGAGATTTGTTTTACCTGGGAGTTAAAGGACTAGTTCTGTTCAAAGATAACTCTGAGGTTCTTAATGGTGGTGCTGAATGCCAGAGCCATGCACTCAAGAGAAATTATATCATCCGTCAATTGATTTCTGAGGCGTTCTAGACCTAGTAAAATAACTTTAAATATCAGGACATTACAGGTCATCCAGGTTTTTATGTCCTTAAGATATGCTTGAAGTTTAGCGAGCTGGTTCATCTGGCTTGATCGAGATCAAATTGAGTATCATCTGCATAACAATGAAAGTTTATGTCGTGTTTTCTGATAATATTGCATATATAAGGTGAATAAAATTGTAAAATTAAATTACAATTGCAAATGTCCGATGCTGCTGTTGGTGAATGAAGTTGTGTTATGTATATTAAAACTATTTTTTTCTCACATGTCTCTGCGGCAAACAAATAATCCCAAAATGGAGAAAAGTCTTGAATGTGTTGAAGGAAATGGCTGAACAAAAACACAAGACTGCAGCATAAAGGATAAGTTTTAGGCAACCAAACGATGAAGGAAAAAACTCCATGGTTGGAGTTCAAACGTAAAACTCAAATTAAGTTAAACTACACTAAGTAAAACATAGACGTGACATTCGTACGGTTAACACGTCATAAACATCCCTCCAGTAACTTCTACATGCCTATACAGGGCTCCTCGTTGGAAGTCCTGTGTTTGTCCAACGAATACTCACTGTTGAAAATAGTTCCCTACAAATCCACCATGGCCGCTTGTCTGATACAAACTCCAGTGGCCAGGTGTTTGAGGAAATGATTGAGCCTTTTTCTAGTTGTTATGAAACAATGGGCCCCATGCAGCATCTTTCCTTTAGTTTCTCTCACATTATCAATTTTTATTTTCACCAAAGTCACTGGCATTCTTTGCCTGAGGACCACTACGTCTGCTCTTCTTGTCCAGGTCTCCTAGATGCAATTCCTCCTGATGAACACTAGATGGAAGAAGAGAGCTAAAGATTCTTCTTCTCTCTGAATATGAATCCTGATCAATCAGACTCATAGTTTAACAGACTGCGTCCCGCCTGGTTTTACAGTGCAGTCTGCTGCTGTGTCTGGTAAATAACTCAATTATAATACTGATAGCTTTACATATTCAATTAGGTTTTGTTTTTACACCTAAATGCTGATGCGTCACATGAGATTGATGAACATGTTATTTTTGTTATTTGTGGTATTATAACTGTTGTTGTTGTTGACTTCTTCCATCCAGTCCCCTCAGATTCTGTCATGTTTTATGGAAGTGTTGCACTATTTGTGTGTATTATTCATTGAAATGCTTCCTTTTAAAATAAGAATGCCATTTTATTGTGGATCAAACCAACAAGGCCCAACTTAACTATCCACTACATTTTAAATACATTATATTATCTATATAGTTTTATAATAATGGAAAAAAAAAACCTTGTCAGGAGTAGACATGTGCTTCTGGTGTCCTGCACTGCAACAGAAAGTGTTCCATCAACACTTTTATTCTAGAGATTATAATTAATAGATAAAAAGCTGCTAAAATCAGATCAAAATCAGAGTTCACTTGTGAGTCTCAATCGGCTTGCAAGTATTTTTCTTGTTGAAGAACTCCTGTCATATTTGCTGCAGTCCTCTTGTATCCTTCAGCACAGTCGTTTTTATTATTATTATTATTGTAATTAAAAATATGCATAACAATTATGATTTTATAATATAACCACACACAAAAATGAAGACCGTGTGTATAAAAGGGAAGGATTAATAAATAAATAATAAAAATAATAACAATGAAAAAAATAGAATAAATAGGATCCCATCGGTAATTTAAATGATGAGGTTGCATTTAGAAACATAAATATAAATGGGCAGGTTGACAGTTAGAGCTTTTAGTGCTTTACAAGTCCTTTTACTGAAACATGTCTTCCCCTCTCATGTCCTGCTGCTTTATGATGGTGTTTTCACAAGAGAAATTGTCTTTGCAATCTGTACATTTTAAAAAACTCAGACTAGTTCTCCATTTTCTAGCATTGAACATGAATATTTTACCCAACAGAAGGTTTGCTTTGATTATCTGAGGACAATTGTCTTCAGAACCGTTTCCACCTACATCTCTTGACATAATGCCTCTGATACAGATATCTACATTGATAACTGGTAATGTTGATGAACTGAGAATTATGTTATTGATGAATAGCATATGAATAAGAAGGTCAAATATATTTGATCATAGTAGAAAAAAGCCAGACACTTTGACCAGAATGATGGTAAATTTACTCTTAATTTTATTCAGAGTCGATTTGTGCCCTAACACACCGAGCGTATCGGCACATATTTATTAAAATGTGGATGTATTATCAACGATAAGGAATAAGATAACTCCTCACTCAAAATGCTTTTGGTGCCCATTTCTACAACTTTTTAACAACGTCTGAGCCGACCAATGAGTTGTCTCATGATCACCAGAAACTGAAACTCTGCATTATGATACAGAGCAAATTATTCTTACAACATTGCATCGTGTAATAAGAGTGAAGCTGTGTCCACATGCAGCTCGTCCCCATGGTGTTGACAGGATTTAAATAAAACACTCACTTGGTTGCACAGCTGAAAAAAGCATATATTGCATATATTACATATATCTTGTTTGTGAAATGATGTCGGTCCGACAATATGTACATGTGCATAAACATTTATTAATAATAGTAACCTTATTTGAATAGAACGTATCCAAGCAGGGTCATCATTTTCTTCACAACATTTTCAAAAGAGATGAGTAACGCAACTTAATATAATAATCAATAATTAATAGACATTAACAAATACAAAACTATGAAAAGAGCAAAAATAATTGAGCGCAGAAAAGCAAAACAGAACAAAAGAAAAATAAAGAAACACAAAAGATACAAATAAAGCAGTGGAAATCGTTTTCCTACAAAAATTTAGAAATTAACTGCAACCAAGAGAGGTAACAATAGAGCGATGTCATAATAATATCATTGCCATTATATTGCACAATATTCTATTTTTGTTGTTAATAGGCACTGGTTTTATTCTTACTTCTTATACACTTTATACTTTTACTCTTGTTTTAATCTGATGTTGCCATTATTTACATTTTCCAAGTATTTTCCTCTCATTGCTGTTATATTTTTTAACCGGTGTCACTGTTACTTCTTATACATTTAATACTCTCTACTCTATTGTATATGTTTGTATTTTGACTCTATTGTGTTTTTCTTTTATTCTTTTGTCGTAATCTATGTTCAACCTCAGGCACGGGAATCTCCTTTCAGGATTAATAGAGTTCTATCTGATCTTATTCACCAGTGCTCCCATTTAAAGGCTCGAGCAGCAGCGTTCTGCACTGGGGGTCGGCTGTGGCGCGTGAACATGCACTGCAAGAGTCCAGACGCCAAGAGGTAAAGAATACATTTTAAGGTTGACTAATAATCTATGAACCATCTGGAACTTTTGTTTGAAGGTGACGTCAAACAGCATTTGTAGCCAACGATGATCATGCACTGTAATTTGTAAATATTCCTCAAAAATCATGTAATCATTAACCAGGAAATAAAAAGATGACAAAAAGTGTCTTTCTCCAGGAGGCCATCGTTTGTGCCCCGTGTGTCAATGACAAGTCAGCGTTTATTCATCATCTCCGGACAGAACGTGGCCCCCGTAGTTTTTTCAAACTCAAATCACAATCTTTTCCTAAACTTAACTAAGTGGTTTTGTGTCCTGAACATAATTAAGAAAAGAAGTTTAATTTGCCAAAAACTGTATAGATGTAATGAGCCGGAATTAACACGTTGTTGGCTTTCGTAGGAAAACACACAAAAGAATGTGGAGTAACTTTTCTGTAAGATAAAATTAGATAAAATTTATGAGGATGCGTTGTGACAGAAGTTTATTTAGAAAAAAGTAATCTGTATGAGTGGAAACTGGCACTAGAACAGAACCTAAAGCGCCATAATTTGAGACTGAAATACTGATGTTTCAGAAAGGTCTTGGGCGGAAAAGTACTTTCCTAATTACCAAAACTTTATGATATGTAATATCTATTTGACTAAATAGACTAAAACTGAATAATTACAAAATGAATTGACAACACATTGCTGCCTGTCAGCAGATGACATGCATCGCCCCGCTTCTTACATTTTTACTTTCTTTGAATGTCACCACTGCGCTTTAAAAGCTACAGATGGACATAGAAAGAAAAGTCAGACAGGAGCTGTAAAAGGACTCTCTGACACACATACACCTACACACACTCACACACACACACACACACACACACACACACACACTGGTCTGTTCAGGTGACGATAAACCACCCAGGTGGAGGTCCTCTATTCCTTCAGCTCAGTTTTACAGGAGCACCAACATGGTGGTCAGAGCAGGAAGTGACTCTGAGGTCAGCTGATCCCGCACACATCTGCTTCTTATCACCATGCCAACGCTGTTGGTGTGTGTTCCTAACCAAGGCTACCTTTGGGGATGCATTTCAGGCGAGAGACCATCCGGACCGGACCAGAAAACATATCATCAATCATGACGAGGTTTCTGAAGATGACCCACAGACCACGACGTAAACTATGGTTGGGATAAAGGAGTTCCTTTTCAGTTTGTGTGTAGAGTTGTGATACAAAATTACCGCTTGTAGACATATTTGTTTTTGCAAAAGATGTAAGGTATTTCATTTAATTAATGTATGTATGTGTTTTTGTTTGTGTTGAGTTTCGGCAACAAAATGAATGATGTCCAACGTGAGTCAACATAAATGAGGGAGAAAATTTGGATCACAGCGAAACCAGCAACATGCCTCCATTTCTGCTAAACAACCGGGCAACACGCTCACGTTTATAAGGTCAAAATCATTGTCGGTGGCTGTAAAACGTCACAGATGACTTGTGTGTCGCCTGCCAGTACATTTGGTTGTTTAACAGCTGCTCGCAGTCCTAAACTAACCCTGGCTGAGTTTGAAGAGGACAAGTCCCTTTTCTGTTGCCCGCTGCATGTTGGACTGCTGCTGTGTGTGTGTGTGTGTGTGTGTGTGTGTGTGTGTGTGTGTGTGTGTGTGTGTGTGTGTTTAGTCGCCACTGCATTATTTTGCACAGTGTATTATTTTGTCACAATTATTAAAGTGCATTGTTTTGTCATGATTATTGTTTAGAAATAACCTACTGAGCGTATATTTAACACATTCTATCGTGTCCGTGCCACACGACCATCAACAGTATCACCGTAAAAATACAACCCCAAATTTAGGTAACGCAACTTTAGGTAACGCAACTTTAGGTAACACAACTTTAGATAACGTAACTTTAGGTAACGCTACTTCAGGTAACGGCACTTTAGGTAACGCTACTTTAGTTAACGCTAGGTAACACAACTTTAGGTAACGCAACTTTAGGTAATGCAATGTTAGGTAATGCAACTTTAGGTAGCGCAACTTTAGTTAACACTACTTAAGTTAACGTTTTACTGCATTACTTTGGTTCGCATTCATTTCGTATCGGCTCTCCCATAAAGAACGTATGTTATTGTTTCTGGTGTATTTCCCTCATTGTCTGATAGTCTCACAATTTTAGACGTCCCATCGTTCTCTAAGCTCGGGAATAGAAAGGGTCGACTGAGAAGGTGGGCCAGAGCCCGGAGCTCTGCATCTACCCTTCTCAGTATTTGAGGAAATATACAATTGTGATTAACCAATTTGGTCCCTAACGATTAACATCCAGCCTATCCAAACTCTTTTGGCGTCTTAAACCCAGTAGAAAATTCAGAGCGAGAAAGCAGGAGAACCATAGCCTGTAAAAATGATGGTTTTGCATGTTTGACACGTTTCTAGCAAGGCTGTTCTGGGTGCTGAGGTTCTTGAGGTTGCTGTGTCTGGAGCCCCTCCTCTCTACCTCCATCTGCTGACATTGAGCGTGGTTTTCTGGATCGTGGTCTATGCCTACTACTCATTGTATGTATCAGTGGTGGGCCATGGGTTTTAGACCTAGGTCTTCAATAAATGCTGTATAATCCACATCACGGGTGGACTGGGGTGACAAAGCGTCCCTTGAGTTACTGTCATAGACCGACACACTTAATACACGGCGCGTTCATACATTTGTGGACAGCAACGACCCGCGGAGCCACACGGCACCACCACGAGCATGGAGGGAGGTCACAAGAAGAAAAAAAGAAAAGGAGCTCGTGACCGACGTGGACCGACTCACGAAGCCAACTCTACCACCAGAGCGTACTCCGCCGCCGAACAACGCTCAATTACGCACCACGCCCTCACTTTCATTGCCCCACAGGGCTTCAGAGACCCTCTGACTCGCGCGTCTGTTAGACTTCTTGGTCCATGTTTCAAGATGGATCAGGTGGGTTGCAGACATTGTCGCAGACCCCTGATGCTCTTTACGTGGGCCGATTCCCGCCCTGGTGACGCGACGCAGCTGAGGCGCACTGAGGACAGTGAGCCCCGGTCGCACCAGAATGAGAGGGCCGCAGAGGAAATGCCCCCAGGTGAAGGCCAGCACAGGAAGGGGACAGCACAACCCCATCGGGTCAACAACAATGCATGTTGTCCAAATTTATCCAACAAAACCGCGACACTGACCCTGCACAGTGCAGACATGACATTGCAGCACAGCTGCGCCGGCGGCAACGTCTCCCCACGCCAAGGTGTAAGAAGTGGCCATGGGTAGAGGCACCAGCAGCCCCAGGTGCAACAGCAACAACAACAACAACAACAACGCTGTGGCTTGTTTATGATTAAATATGACTGCAAATGTAAATAACAGTAACATAATCAGCATTTTACTCATCAGACACACATAAACCTCTGTGGGAAAGGGGTCATCAGAAAGTCTTGAGATTCTAGATTAGGTGAGATGCTAGCTTCACATGTTAATGGTCACGCGGGGCCCTGTGACCAATCACACGTCCAGGGTCTCCAGAAGGCTCTTCCATGTATTTTAACCAGGCTGCTCTTAAATAGAGGAAGAGAAGTGAAATGTGATTGTATAAAAAATGTTGTTAAACAGCTCCCAAGAAGCCATGCAAGAGGCCTGAAGGAGCAGAGGAACAGATGAAGGCAGCTGCACAGTGCAATAAGAAAATAAGATAAAAGGGAAAAATAATGATAATACATGTAGTGTATTTGTGAATAACAATTACATTATTAAAAGCTCTAACTTTTAATTATAATTTATATTAAATATAAGCAGAGGGATCCTCCTCTGTTACTCTCCTTCAGGTTTGTTCCTTCTTTTTCTATTTTTTGGAGGAGTTTTTCGTGATCCGATGTGAGGTCGTGGGACAGGGATATTGTATGTGTACAGATTGTAAAGCCCTCTGAGGCAAATTTGTAAATATGTGGTTTTGGGCTGTATAAAATAAACTGAAGAGAATTGCGCTGCATCATCCTGCAAACACATCTCTGGCAAAACAACCACAGAAAGAGCATCGGCAACACACTGCTGAAAACTATGATGTCAAAAGTGCTGCATAGAATTTAGAAAAATATTGTGTTGAGATTTTTAGAGATATTGAACAGGACCCGTTATTGCCACTTTTATTTCCATCTGGTTTTCTTGTTCTGTAAAGAACGAGTTTAAATCTACTATAAACACATCCTAAATGTTAGCGTTCATTTTGATTGTTCTTATTCTAAGGATAATCATATCCAGCTCTGTAATTTCTGGTTTTTCCAACATTTTCTAATTATTAGCCTATTATGGGCCAACCATTTGTTTCACTGAAAGCGATTCAACAAATTTTTGCTTTTTCTGCCATACTACAGGATTTTAGACTGAAACAAAGAAAATTCTATGTTGACACAAGTGGCCAGTTTTAAGAGTATGTGGAGCATAATTAAAAGTGTGCGCAGTCCTCGGTCTGTTTGCTACAGAGTAAGACGTCTGTATAAATACAACAACTGCTTTTTCCCCGCTAGATGTTTCTTGGGAGAGTTTTTCCTGTTCCGGTGTGAGGGTCGTGGGACAGAGGATGTCGTAATGCTGTGCAGATTGTAAAGATTTGTGTGCTCCAAATCAATCCAAACGTTTCAGTTCAGGGCCTTTAGCTCTGAGCTGTTTCCAGTGCATTTATTGAACAGTATTAATGGTGAAGATGTGCTCACAGAATCCTGTTTTGTTTCTCTGTTTCGTATCGACAGCACAAAGGTTTTTCTTTCAGTCTTGATGCACTTGCTCTTGTTGTCTGTGCCATTGTCCTTCATCCATGTTATTTTTATTAAAAACATCTATTCATGTTATTTAATTTATGTTAAATTCATTTTTGGGAACTGGTCCTCAATAGTCTTTTTTGCTTTCTGTGTTGAATGTTGCACTTGACATTTGCTGCTCGGAGCTTAGTTGCTGTTTTAGCTGCTTTATCCTGATATTATAAATACCATTCTGTTCTAAAATATTATTGAACTTTCAATAGTTTTATTTCCTAAACCATCATTATGTGTTGGGATATGGAGTAAGACGAATCGTACTGTTGAAAGACTTAATTATTGCATCTGATCTAATAAAATATTTCTTTTTGCCAGTATAGTTTTTAAATTCTCAAATCCGGACATTTTTGAGTTATTAAGAAGTCCTCCATTGAGGTCCAACCAGATATTAGTTATCCGACTGTTTTTATAAGATAAGATAAGATATTACTGTATTAGTCCTGCAGTGGGGAAATGTACATGATTACAGCAGTAAATAGGGTGAAGTTCAATTTGATTGTATTCATATTTGTTCCTCCTCAGTGTATCACATAATTACTCCTCCACGAGAAAATCATGAAAACTTAATTTGGTATATTATTGTTGTGTGTGGAAAACTGTGAATACACCAAAATGATGCTTTCTTTCATTGAAGAAGACCCAGCTCGCTCTCGCCCAAGGTCGCATGAATGACAAGTCTATGACTGTAAGTCATTTTGTCATATGAACGTAAGTGATGTTGTCGTGTGAATTTAAATCTTTTTGTCGTATGTGTAAGTCATTGTGCGTGCAATAAGGACGCCTTTCTAGCATTTTGCGTGTCATCTCTTTGTGCTGACGGCAACGTGAACGCATCAGTGTGAAGATGCTGCACTCGGAACAAGTGACTTTGTCTAAAAAGTGATTGAACCTCTTTTTGTGGTCCAACAACACAAAACATGAAACTAGAAGGTTGCTGCTGGAGGCCGGAGGCCCAAAGTGTTGTTGTTTATTACGTTTACAGTCGTGACACGTTTTACATTGTTCCTGTACATACTGAGGTTCAGATGAAAGCCTCCTGTTTGGGTCTAAAATAAGTGTTTTTGATTCCTAAGACTTAACCATGACGATTCACACGAGCAATAATATTGCAATATCTACAGAGAATTTAAAATAATAATAATAATAATGGTTTGATTCATCATTAAATTTCATTATTGTGCAATTAAATTAATTACAAAGAAAACATGAGTGTATGGAGGTGGAGAATGTGTCTCTATCCATCACTATGTATATAATTATTTAGGGTGGCGTTAGATTAATTACACAATATTATATTTGTATTCGTCACAATGTGGTGGGGGTTGTATTTTATATTTTTGTGTATTATACACACATAGAAATTATATCAATATATAAATATTCTATTCTTATACTATACTATTGACAATAAATACCTATGTGTGACAATCCTAGTTGCCACAGATTAACATTCACATCTCAGAATGTATGAAAATACTCCTCCATCCTCAAAAAGCAAGCGAGAAAATATATATATATATATGTATATATATTTATACATATATATATATATATATATATATATATATATATATATATATATTTATATATACAAAATAGCATTTTGCGTTTTGCCTCAGTGGCATAAATGAGTCACCTGCTGATCACAGAGAGATGTCCTGTGGTCCACATGGAGCGGCTGATGACTGCACTGTGGAGGAGAAGCTGCTGCTCCATGATGAGCGTACAGAACGCTTCTGATCCTCCTTGTGTAGGAACATTACGCTCTGTTCTCCTTTTCACTGTCGCTGCACTGAATCAGAAACGACGTCAAGATGTTTTTGTGTGTGACTTCTGAACACATCTGATCCATGTATGCATTGTTTCCTCATGGAGGCCTGTACGTATAAACTATGTTTAAAAAGGACATTTTTAAGAAAAAAAGGATGTGCTTGAATCATCTCATCCCACATTATGATAGAAAAAACATATTTAATAGCATTCAGTAACCTGCATTATCTTCATGTGGTTAAAATAATAATAAAGGACGCAGCAGGGTGTGATCCTTGTTTATCACACGGGTCATTTATCCCATCGTCGCCATAGAAATGGATTTTGGACACATCCGTGTTTCTGGTGACTAAAAAGCACAAGAGGAAACAACCATCAGCATGTGTTTCTCAAATCAGAACGCTGCGTTCTTTTTGCCCGCCACTGCAGTGGTTACGCCGTATGATGTCATAGCGCCACCTCCCCCCTGCCAATCACTACACACAGGCTTTGTTGGAGGCCTGTCCGGCTGTATAGTGTGTTTACAGCCATTTTCTTTTCTTCCTGAGCTGTTAAAACGCACGCACACATACGCACGCACACACACACACAAACACACACCCAGCCTGCTGATCCAAGGGCTGATTTTATTTCGCTGCATATCTCAGTTTAAAGTCAATTCAGCTTTGCGAAACGACATCATTGCAGCCCGGTTACAGCAGTTTGAGTCACTTTCTGGCCTCTCGGTTCATTTGCTGAAACTCTCAGAGTTTTATTTTCATTTACAGACTGGATTAAAGCACATTTCATCTTCAAAATGAATCCTTAAACGCAACAAATGTCTCAGTGGGAAACCCATTTCCATAGATCTTATTTGAGCGTGGCTTTATAAAGCCGTGTGTGAGCACAAAATGTAAGGTCCCGCCTTCTCTGCTTTTAATTGGACGCTTTTAAAGAAGTGAAACATCTCTAAATTCATCTGAAGGTGTCTGTGTTAAAACAGGATTGTTCAGTCCAGTGTCCATTTCTCTCCCCCAGGCCATTCCAGACCAGACAGGGGCCAGACTACTAACTGTTTACAAGCTGTCTGTCTGTCTCAAGTTCAACTGCAAAAGTCCAAGCTAGGAAACAAAAAGACAGTCCGCAATGCAGACGGAGGGAAGGGGGAGGGGGAGAGGAGGTGGTAAAAGTGGTAGGGTGTGTGTGTGTGTGTGTGTGTGTGTGTGTGTGTGTGTGTGTGTGAGGGAGGGGGGTCTGTTGGACATGAACTTGAGACAGAAAACGAGCCTAAGTCCTGCATTCCTGGTCTTCAGTATAAAGTATACTCTGGGGAGAGTGTGTTTGTGTGTGTGTGTGTGTGTGTGTGTGTGTGTGTGTGTGTGTGTGTGTGTGTGTGTGTGTGTGTATGTCTCAGGGGGTGGGTCTTCTCCTCCTCTCCCGCTGTCCCATAAACCGCTGCAGAACAGAGTAGAATAGAATAGAATAGAGGCTCAAATATAAACTATCTATTGCGTTTGAACATTTCGCTTCATCTGTGTTCAGAGGGATGAGAGAGTGATGATGTCAGAGAGGAGGAAATATAATTTAAGGTGGAATTGTGGCCCACCGTTTGTCTGTTCACCGACAGATGATGGTTTTCACAGTTTTCTGCTCTGGGTTTAAACAAATTCAAAACATGTTCTCTGAATATGATATCAAAAGGCCCATCGCATGTTTAGAATAACATTTTGTATAATATTTCAAATAGAGTTCTCTGAGAAACAATATTTTTGGGAAATTTGTAAGGTTTTATCTGCTAAAACAGAAATAGTTCACATTTCTCTTTTATAACGCATTATAGACGTACTCATAATGTGATATAATCTTCTCATAGCGCTGTATGAGAGGCACTAATAAATACCCATAATGCTTTATAACAATAATCATAACTCATTCTGAAACAGTTAATAATAAACATTAGAATACTTTTAACTGCTGGTCCCTCACTGACATTTTAGATGAAGTATACGTACAATGACTATAATTACTTATTAACACATTAAGATGATTTGTAATATAACAGAGATTATAATGTTTCTACTTGATTATTATTCTCAGTTCAATTGTTTAATTAATTTGGTTTCATACGGTTTCCACTGAGGTGTATAAATGGCACCAGCATGTTCAGTTTGGTGGTTTTATGGCTGGTTGCTGGTTCAGGGATGAGCTGCTGGATCAGCTGCTCAGCAGCTCAATCAAGGGAAGTGGAAACAGGTTTGCCTCATTATGTCCTGTTAGCAGGGGGCTCCCATGAGAGGCAGGGAGACGGGGGAGGTCGTTCTGCAGTGACTTATTTCCCGTTATACGTGGACTGTCCATTGGTACATGATGACAGCAGATCGATTGAGAAGTCACTTGTCACTGACAGGTCTTTCATTATAGGTCCGTTCATTATTATATGTGATCAGGACGCTCACTCTCTGTGTGGATCACCCCCGTGGTTCAGGTGGTATGTTCCATGGAGGTGAGGCCAGAGGATACGATGCCATTTAGTGGAGTTAGATGAGAGGAGATGTCAGATAGCTGTGGGGCCTTTTAATGAAGAGGCCCTGGCTTCTTTTTGCTAATAAACACGCTTCTTTTGTTTGTACGCCTTATCGACCTGATTCCTCAACAGATTGTTGTTTTCAAGTTTTCTGCAGCCAAACCGCCTCATCGGCCTCTTTATGTGCTTGCAGCAATACAATGCATTTTAACCTGGATGGTCACGAGTCAAACATTGCAGTCAGATTTTAACACCTTATAGACACAATGTCCACACATTTCTTTGAGCAAAACCAAACCTTCCTAATATATATATATATATATATATATATATATATTAATGTGGATTTTGACTGTATGGGTTAATTCCCTTCCATTGGCTCAATGTGTAGTCCATATGCTATCTGAGCAGAGCATGGTAGCTAAAGGTAAACTCAGCCTTTCACAATGTTAAAAATACGTTTAAAAAAAGGGTTCTCGACTAAGTTGATGTTATTGCATTATTCCCAATGTCATCTGGATCAATTTAAGGTTTCAAAACATCCAAGTTCTCAAGTCCATGATTTTCTTGGGCTCATTTAATCTCGTCAGAGAGCGGTGAAGCGGGGTAGAACTTGATCTTGAGCTGATTGGTGCTTTGCAAGTGAAACCTCTCAAAAGAATTACATCCTTTAGGATGGAAATGTATGTGTGAGAGCTTAAATCCAGAAATCATTTTCTCTATTCAGATATATGTTTTTAAAATAAAACACATGAACGCTATGCATTTAGTGGTTAAAATTCCCTGCTCATAGCTAACAATAGTATCGCCCTTTTCTGCTTCTGTACATTAAGATTCAAGATGTTTTACAGTCATATGCACAGAAAGTTATTCTGTACAATGAAACGCTTATTTTACTGCATCCTCCTAACAGACAGAATTACAATAAACTTAAGGTAAAAAAATACAGCACAAAATAGAAAAGATTTTTTTATACCTTAGGGACGGATATAGCTTTTTTTCTTTTCTTTAAAAATAAAGTAACAATATTTCATGAAGATAAAAAAAAAGGCTCATGTGACTCGTAATACTGATGTTGCAAAATGCAAAAATATTCTCAAATATTTAAATCCTTTTGATCCAGGCACTTTCATACTAAAGGTAATCTTGGCTCCTCGTTGGCTCTCCTTCCAGAATGACTGATGTGTTTGGGACATGCCAGTTGCCATGACTTCAGCCAATCACTGCCCTGCATAACAAGTGTTTTTGTGCTGCACATTTATCCAGCTCTGCACTTCCTGCAAAGCAGTGTGATGGTTATTCTTGTGACCCTGGTCCCGAAGAGTCCGGCGGCTCCTGACTGCGCAGCCTCAGCCTGACAGGAAGCACCAGAGCTGCATCCCAATAGGACAGGAAGATGTCCCGCCCCTTTGACCAGTCCTCCTCAACTTCTCCATGCACTGGGGACAGATATGAGTCACTGGAAAAGAGAAAGTTGCCGTGTGTAGTTTCAGTCTGGAGTGGAACCTATTTTACTCCTTTTATTTCTTTTTACCAGACTACATTGATACAACAGCTGTCGTTACAGATGTAATCATATTTTACATACTAAACACACGAGGAGCTTTTAAAATAGGATGCACTGATGTGTTCATTCTGTCCACATGACATCCATCCGGGGAGAGGATCCTCCTCTGTGGCTCTCCCAAAGGTTTCTTCTCTTGTTCTCACAGTGAAATGATGTTTATTGGGGGAGATTTTCCTGATCCAATGTGGGGATGTCTATGTGTACGGAGTTTAAAACCCACATTTGTAATTTTGGGCTGTACAAAATAGACGGAATATAATTGAATGTGGCACTATAGCCAGAAGTATGTAAAATAGTTTAAACTTCAATTCCACACGACTAAATGCTGCTCACACATCGTAGCGTCATTATTACCCAAATATATATATTACACAGTAAAAAAAAAAAAACGCCTGTAAAATCCACAGTAATGTGTTTGTGAGCAGTACACTGTAAACTATTTCCCAGTAAAATAATTTTCCCAGTAAGTTACTGGCCAATGGCTGCCAGTTCATAACTGTGAATTTCACAGTGTGTTTTTACAGTGATAACTCCCAGGGAATTGTTTTGCTGAATTATTTAGATCTGAATATTTCATGATTTTTTTTATCCATTTATTATGGAGAAGATTATTTTTGAAATTTGAATACTTAACCAAATTATCTGAAAACTTTCCCCATACCTGTAATCACAAACTGTTGGATCCTGAATAATTCAAATGCTTTTATTGAATAATTAAAATAAAGAAAAGAGCCATGTGATCTCCGGCTGCAGCTCGTGGCGCTCTGAGGTGCAGCTGTCTGCAGGAATGTAACGCGCTTCGTGTCCACTCTCTTGGTTTTTAACAACCAGCAGCTCAGACGAGCCAAAGTCTAGTGAGAGAAACACAGAGCTGCCAATGGTTTCAATGCTCTGCCAACGATATGAATATATATATATATATATATATATATATATATATATATATATATATATATATATATATATATATATTAAGAGATTCAAAACGTGAACGAAAGAAACACCTTTCCTCACTCACTCATGCCCTGTGCCATGTTGTCCTATCAGGGTGCAGTGGGCCTGACCTTTGACCCCTGGGTGGAGTGTGTTGGAGGCCCTTTGTGCTGCTGTCCCGTCTGCTTCACACTCGTTTCCCTCGAGTACAAATCATGTGTCAGCTTGTTAGCGTGTAGGATGTTATTTTGTTTCTGAAAGTGAACTCTAATAATAGACTTTTGCATTTATCTCTGATTTCCTAACTAACTAACTAAACATTTGCATGGTCAACAAATTGTTACTGTATTTATTTAATTACTATTTTAACTTTACACGTGATGTCAAGACATGAATACAGAACAGAAATATGAACATTGTGGACGAAGCACGAAGAAAAAACTCTTGTTTCATGTTAAAAATATATTAAAGTCAAAAGTTTCTCGAGAGACTTTTAAACAATTCCTCACTCCATAAATCAGAAGTACTGTCAACAGCCATAAACAAATGTCTCCATGTTTTAAGAACTAATGTTGTGTAAATCAGTCTATGAATATTACATGAACAACTCCCTCTATAAAAAGCTTCAGAATATTGATATATTGTAGATGGTTTGGTGGATGTAAGAGCTGTGAACGGAGACTTCTGGTGCAGAAAATAGTATTTGAGAGAAGACGGCCTTCAAAGAGATCTTTTGTTCAATTACAGATATTTTTCAAGACTCCATGTGAATATGGGGAAACAAATTAACTCAGATATCAAAATGAAACCAAAGCGTTTTGTTTCACACCTCAAAATGTTCTGTTAAAATATGCAAATGAGGCATTATACTGGCAACTTTTGGTGAATTCATCATCTACAGATGTAAATACACCAAGTGCTGATTTTGGATGTTAGTTTTCTAGTTTAAAAGAAGCCCAAAATATTGAACAAGTATGTTTTGCCTGCATTGCATTGCTATGCTGTGAACCCGATCTTATCTTGTGAAATATCAACTGTGAAGTTTTTACACTTTGTTTTTAATTAATGGAAATCTTCCTTGAGGAATATATATTCTTTATTTAGTTGCTATCATGTATTTCAATGTATTTGTACTGAAATAAATTGTAGAATTGTCCACAAGTACATTGAGTGCAATATATGTATGTATATGTATATATATATATATATATATATATATATATATATATATATATATATATATATATACATATATATATATATACACATATATATATATGTATGTATGTATGTATGTATTAGAGTCAACACTTCACAGCTTTTAGCAGATATTTTCACCATAATTTACAATTGACCTTTTGTTATATTACCACATTAATAATCCTGATGCCAATTTATTTAAATTATTCCCAAGCAAAGCACTTCTTAAATTCTAGGTGTAAATATAATATTTTTTTATTTGACAATTGCACAGTTGCACGTGCAGTTGGGACAAAAAAGGGTTGTGTAAAAACAAATGGTGCATTACTTTAATATTCATTAATAATCTCGAGTTGGCGTGTGCTTTAGTGTGAGAAAATATAGTAATTCCTCGGGTGGTCCTCCTCCTCCTCCTCCTCCTCCTCCTCCTCCTCCTCCTCCTCTCTCTGGTATTTGGACTAAAGGGGAGAAAAAGGTCTTTATGAGCTTCAGGGCTTCCGTCGGTATTGTTGGTTTTAAAGGAGGACAGAGACAGAGCAGTAAAGAGAGTCAACAGGCAGC
>NW_027175887.1:856336-896336 GCF_023055335.1 Clinocottus analis
TGGCGCGTTTATTCTTCGCTGGCTCTCCTGCTCACACACTTCTCAGGTAATTGTCATGCACCTCCACGCGCGTCCTTTCGTAGCACGTGCGCGCTGCCTTGCTTCCTGCGCCGTTTAGTGACGGTGCTCGCTCGGAGGCAAAGACTCCCGGTAACCGGCCGGACCTCCGGTTACATCCCAGCCGCAGCCTTGACGCAACAAGCCCCCGGGACAAGGAGAGGGGGGAGGGCGCGTGTCCATTGGATGAGACTGGGTGATCACGTGGTGGGGGGAGAGAAAAAAAACAGTGGAAGAAGAGACTTGGGGATTGTCAGTCAAAGAAAAATATTTTTATGAGGCTCGAGCTGTGGCACGAGAAGAGCGCGAGCTCCGTGAGCGCGTTCAGCTCCCTGTGCTCGTGCAGCTGCAGCGTGCCACGCAGAGTGTCTGATCTCCCGCGGCTGCAGGAAGAGAGACATTATCACTGAGAGATATTATTATTGAGATATATTATTACAGAAATATATTGTCACTGAGAGAAAATAAATCACTTGGAACAGTTTTGCGTCGTGCGTAAAGACGCACGAGGAGCGCATAACCACGGAGTAGTTTTATATAATTCATGTTAGATAAATATTGCCTGTGGCCGACAATAAGTATAATACACCTGCAACAGACACAATGATGGAAACGTGAAGGCAATTAAACGTTTTCTGAAATTCAAAAAAGGATGATTAATACTCATATGTTGAATTCTTCATAAGTCTAAATAGAGTTATGGACACATTTAAAGACTTATAACCTGCGCTGCTTAATGCAGGAGAAAAGGGTTTATCGTTGCCATAAAATTATTAAAAATAATATTATACTAGGCGTATTTCAAGCCTTTTTAAAAGAGTATTAAAATAATGTACCCGCATGGACCTTTCTCAGTCTGAATTTATGTATGCCTTTACTAATAGTCTCTCTCTCTCTCTCTCTCTCTCTCTCTCTCTCTCTCTCTCTCTCTCTCTCTCTCTCTCTCTCTCTCTCTGAAGGAAGCGTAAAGATGGATTTATGGAAAGTATTTCGAGGCTCTTTAGATTTGAGAAATGTGGCTTCGGTTCAAAGCGCGTCAGAATAAAAGTTTCTTCTCGCCACTTCTGAGCCGCGTTATCCGCACTCATCATTTCACAGGTCCCTCAAACGGCATTCTTCTGGCAGCCCCCCCCCCCCCCCCCCCCCCTCATTTGCACAATAAAAAGCATTTTTAGGATTGTACTGCTTCACGCACTCACGTCACGCATGGATTCACTGTCACTTGCATCTATTTCCAGAGACAAGTGTTGCTGTTTAAGGCTGAACGCTTCCTCTGGTGAACGACGGGGACATGAACGGCCTCATGACGCGGCCCAGTGTGAGGATGAATGTTAAGGGCGATATACACTCTTGCAACTACAACTGTGTCTGGCCACGCAGTTGCATCGACGGACTCGTTTTGGTTAATAGTTCCCGAACAGTAGATGGTGCAACGACCGTTTAGAGTCGACCTGCATGCCGACGTTCACCGATATCTCCCTCCAGGAATTCACCTCCATCAGCGCGTCCTGATACTCCGTCAGACGGGTTTTATAAACGCTGATATTTGTGGACCTCTTCAGCCAAACGTTCTTCAACAGGATCCATTGTTCGTGTTTCTGCTGTGGCTTTTAAAAACAGCGGAATTATGCTATGAAACCGGAAATGCGAGACTCATAAAGGATGTGGTTAGCGGACCAATCACAGTCTTGCGGGCTGCGAACGGCTCGCGTAGCTTTGACGGACAGTCAGAAATTTGGGTTTCGCGCAAGTACGCAAGAGGGCTGATTTGACTACGCAAGGGGTCCATGCGTGTCTTGCGTGCTTGCGTCTCTGCGTAAAACCCGAGTATAAATCAGGCTTTAGTTACCATCAAGTATCCCTCAGGAGGAAGAAGGTCTGTGAGTGTCTGTGATTCGTTTGAACACGCCATGTTTTTGTGTGCAATTTATGCAGTTTAAGCATTATTTTAGACAATTTTTTTTGAGATATTATACATGTGAGTTTACGCATACTTGGGATCCGTGACAACCACGAGGTCTCTCAATGCAGACATGAAGCTGAGGGCCAGTAAGACACACGAGAGAGTGATCACATGCTCTGAATTTTTTCTAGCGAAAAAATATTAGTTTTCCAGTCTGACGTTTGGCGATTTGAAATAAATGTGATCTTTAAAAACACCGTTAAAGTAAAACACTGTGAAGTGAAACAAAGAAAACATTAAACGTAAAGTCTACATTTATTGGGACAAAATGTCGCTCGTGAACCCCAAAAGATGCGACAGAAAGCTCCAGAAAAGGCCTCGGTAACTCTCTGAGTGTCTTTGTTTGTTTTGTGTGTTTGTTTCTTTCGCCTTATTTTCAGTTATCTTTAATTTTATAACAACTGTTCGAATGTCAATAATTATTTTTTTAAGTGTTAGGGTTAGTGAGTCCGCGCGGAGTCATCGCGATGAAGAGAATAATCTCATATGTGATGCTGTTACATATGTGCACATTTCACCCGCGGCTCCTCCATCCCACCACGACTCTGAGGACCAAACCGACACGAACTATCGTCACAACACAAATTTAAAAAGAAGCTTAACGTGGATCTGTACTGAAGTGCTCTGTTGGCCGAACAAACACACAAACCACCCAGACAGCCGGCCTCTCTCCCATAGTGTGGTCCGCTCCGGGGGGAGGGAGGGAGTAGACTGGCCCCTGGAGGTCAAGGTCAAGTTTAACACGGAAAGGGAGAGAGGGGGGAGGAGGGGGAGGCAGACAGAAAGAGACACAGATGTAATGAGCTCAAGTTCAAGGCCACCGCACACCTTGAAGACTTTGCTGCTGCGGTGCGCGTGACCGCGCGTGGTGGCTGACAAGGAAGACGCCGCGGTGTCTCAGCGATGGGCAGCGGCCGGCACGTCCCAACATAACCAGTGTAACCAGTATAGAGACAAACATCTGCCCCAGAGATCATTAACCAGGAGACACGGTGTTCCTCTCGATGAGGAAGAAGACTCGCGTGTTCCCACCTCAACACATGATGAAGTATTTGTGTATTTTATGTCATACTGTTTGCTCTAAGTGGCGGACTGGTGGGCCGCAGTACTGCTGCATGAATACACACATCCATAATATACTTTTATAGCTTCATAATAGGCGGTATGAGCATATAGAGTGATACGGAATCCTGTGTTTGGCTCTCCAGTAAGAAACAAAAAAAAAATAAAGAAAATGAAAATTTGAAAAGGAACTACAACAATCTGACTGACATGATTTTAATGATTAAAAAAATGTTATAAGCGCACGAACATGCGTCATCATTTCCAGTTTGAATAAACTGCAGACTGATGAAACACGATCAGCTCTGTATCTGGATGCTGACTGCATTAGTATTTTGTATTATAATAATCTATTTATTCTCATAAAGGCATACAGTGAAGTCGTCGTGACGTCTCTCGCAGCCGTTCACACATATTATTTACACACACTTAAAGTAGATTTCACTTCTTTTTTTTAATGTTCGTATCTTTGTGTTTTTGTCACTCGAGTATCGCGCGAGGCATCGAGTTCACTTCGAAACTCTCTGTTCGTCCATCAGGCAACACACAAATGAACCCAACAACCTTCAGAATAAATGAAAAAAAGATGCAACATAACAACTATCACAAGTCCGCGTCACAGAACGTGAACGCTTTGTTTTAATGAACCTCAATGTGACACGTAGACGGCCCGAGAGAGTGATTATTTAATATTATTATTAAATATAAGAATCTATACGTATCCATTCTGATCTGATATGTTATAGTCTGTTTCCCACTCTAGTGAAGCGCGTGCAGTGATGGAGGTATTTGACGCCACAATCAGGGTTTTATTGCACAAACATAAGCAGGAACTGTATGACTGGCATGTTTGTTCTTATATATACACAGAAATATAATACAGTAATAATAATAATAATAATCCCTCCATGAGAATATATATGGTTTAACTGTCAGGTTGCATCAGCTGTAACGTGACGGCCTCTTTCCAGCGCGAGCGGCCCGCGCGCGCTCACGTGAGTCCTTCTGTCCCGGGACCAGAGCGCGCTGTTAGAAAATGATTTAAATCAGGAGTCAACTAGATGCAAATGAACCACAAGGGAAAAAATATGCATCCAATAAAATGAAAGAACATGATTTTTTCTTCTTTTTTTCCGATTTTGAAATGATATTAAAATAAAGACAGTCAGGTGCGCGTGCGTGCACATTGGTCCGTGCACGCCTCCATCTCCTCTGCTTCGTGTTTCATATTCATATCACATTAAATGTCCCTCACTTACTTATGCCACTGGTTTTATTTTGGTCTTATTTTATTTATTTAATTGTTTACGTCTTTGTTAATGTTCATGCTGAAGCAACATCCCAAGAAAATATTAGTTTTTTAATTTGAACATATTTGTATGTTGATTTCCTGGTTCGTTGGGTTTTGTTGTCGTTTAGAATATGTTGCTTTTGCCGTTTCCTTTGTTTCATAATGAAACTGAAAGTGTGTGTGACTGGTTGTCTTTTCTGACAACCAGCGTGAAAAGAAAATGTTTCCTCCAGATGTAATTTATCATTTCTGTGGTTTACCAACTCAACATCATTTCTTCCCTCAATAGATACAACATCTGTATTCTCTACTTTAATGTGGCCATCGCCACAATACTGGATTAAAAAAAAACTCTTGCCACGTGACGGAGGATCCTGACGAGGTTGCAGTGCATCCTGAGTGTCTGGTGCTTTCTGTGGAACTATTTTAACTGTAACAGCCAACACGTCATCCTGCAGGTGAAACGCTGAGTCAGCATCAGCTGAGGTGACGTTCAATAAGTGAAGTGCAGCAACTGACCTTTTGAGTGTGTTTCCTCTTTCCTCAACACCTGGCTGGCCTAAATACCTCTTCACCCACCCTTCAGCTGCATTGCATTCTGGTCTATTTCCCTGCATACTGTCGTCATGACATGATGATTTCTCCCCGTGGTGACGGCAGTGCTAAATGGTAAAACGTTGACACATGTTCTGTGAGCAAACAGCAGTGGAGCTGCTGGAAGTTCTCAGTTACCTATGAAAAAAAAAGAAAGTTGGCAGATTTTGAAATGTGACTAATAGCCGTTTATTAACAGTGTTTCATATTTTCAGAGAAGATGCTTTTAAAACGTCAAAGAGGCACACGGCTGGTCCTTCCTTTAACGTTTTTGACAGTCTTCCCTGTTAATCCGCTCTGTTTATCCTCCTCACAGCTTCTTCCAGAAGCTTCCGATGGAGCTGATCCTTCTGAACTCACAGGCCTTTGAAAACAAAACAATGTATAAACTTTTTGTTTTGTTGATCCCATCACATTGATGAACGCTATTTGAACGCTATTTAACGTTATTTAATGACTATAGTCTCTGTTTTCATGCTGATCGGAGTGAGCTGTGGCGACAGTGACCTTTGACCCCAATAGTCTGATCAACTTAAGCTGCTGTAGAAGAAAAAGAACAAGAACAAGAACAAGAGAAGAACAAGAACAAGAGAAGAAGAAGAGAAGAACAAGAACAAGAGAAGAAGAAGAGAAGAACAAGAACAAGAGAAGAAGAAAGGTGGTATTTCTTATTTTTGTTACTTGAAATGAACATGTTCTATTCGTCAAAAATAAGTCTTGTTGGCAGGTCATATCATTTTGCACAAAACAAAAGGAAACTTCCTGTTGCAGCTCAGTGGTGAGGAGGGTCGTCCTTCAATCAGAGGATCGGCGGTTTGATCCCCGGCTCTGCTAGCCCATGTCCATGTGTCCTTGGGCAAGAACCCCAAACGTCTCCTGTAGCTAAGTCTACAGTGTATGAATCTGTGAATGTTAGTTACTCCTGATGGGCAGGTGCACCTTAGCTCCTCCCACCTGTGTATGAATGGGTGAATGATGACATGACAGCATTAAAGAGCGTTGATATTTTATATCTACAGTCCATTTACCATTGCTTGTTTTTTCTGTCACTTTACATTTAAATGTCATGTTCTTCCTTATCATAGCATCACTGGGCCGAAGTCAGTGTTGGCTATACTCAGCTCATGTGATGATGTCCATGATGAATGAGACGTCTGCACGACAACTGAGCAAACTCTCACATTGGAAGACAATGAAATGTGTTTAAAAGCACCAGAAAAAGGCCAGTGAGTTTTGGTTTAAATGTTCAGCACTTTTATACATTATTTATCACATTTAACACACAGCACATACAACATGGTCCACCTTCTCAACGGCTTCCTGATTTATCTTTGGTTGCTTGATGAGCTCCACTGTGATAAACAAAGCTTGCTCAGCTGTGAGGGAACATGTGTGTGTGTGTGTGTGTGTGTGTGTGTGTGTGTGTGTGTGTGTGTGTGTTGCATTCAGCTCCGCCTCCATGCAGCAGCACCCAGCAGCCGGCCGGCCTGTCATTCAGCTCCATACTTCGTTATTACTGCGGCTCATTAAACTCCCTGCAGCCCTACCTGACGCCTGTGGGCAATCAGGTCGTGAAACTGAAGAAATTGAAGCTTGGCGGCTGGTTTCATTTCTTTGGACTGGTCTCCATGATGGTTTTTTTTTGCCTGTAGAAATGGAGGCAATGATGGCAACGGGCAAAAGGTTCTCCGGATTAATGGACCGACTGCTGCCACCATACTGGCACACAGGCTCCTTTTATTGACTCACTTATTTAGAGGACACAGATTTTTTCATTTCAATATTCATTAAGCTATAGAGACATTAAAAACATGCAAAGTTTAATTTAATCTCCATCAAGACAGAACCTCAGGATGAGGTAATGATGAGAGCCTCATGAAAATAATAATAATCAAAGTTCATATTGCACCCTAGTGGTGCATATTCCAAATGTTGAAGAACAATAATGTGCATTTTATTGAAGGCCCACTGGCCTCCCTCGCTTATAGGCTGGCTAATGTTTGAAGGATTACGATGCCAGTATCAATATAGAAACCCGGAAGTGTCACCGACACCAATAGAGTCAGGTTGGTCTCATCCAGGATCTGTACCAAGCAAAAATAATGTAACAAAATAGTCCAACCACACACCGCAGTGGGCGTAGCCATTGTGACATCGCCCATTGGTTTGTGCACTGATGTTTTGAAGCCTCCAGTTGGACGATATGGCTGTCGCCATCTTGGCTTTTTGCAACCGAAGATCATATTTGGAACGTGGAGGAGAGACATATACACAATAGAGGTCTCTGGTAGCAGCAAGGACCTGTCAATCACAGTGCCCATAAGGAGACTTGAAACTAGATATTGAGACCTTAAACTCTGGTTTACAATGTGAACTAAGGTAAAAAAAAATCAAGACAGAAATGGAGTCAGTTTTCATATATTTTCTATACAATCATATGAGTCTCCCCCTGCTAGTCCGTGGAGATAATGCACGTTTTAGAACTGGAAGTTGCTTTTCGGGTCCAACAAGGATTTCACAATCTTTCCCCGAAACCTAACTCAGTAGTTTTGTTGCCTAAACTTGATTTGAACATTTTAAAAATGAATGTATGGATTTTTGTGGAAAAACGTCACTACCTCTGTCAGCACTAACGCCTTTGTTAGCGCCGTTAGCATCATTAACTGCTAGCCGCCTGACTCGGAAGTCACCGTGTTTAAAGTCACGAGCATGCAGGCCGTCCCCCCTGTGTGGTTTGTAGCTGCTGCCGCACTGGGCTGATCATATTAATATCATATTACATCCCATTAAAGGCTGCGAGCAAAATGCATCTCTTCATATTTTCTAGATCTTGACACAAGAAGGATGGATCATCGTTTGGCTGGAGATGTTTCGATGCTTGGTACTTGGATATTTCGGTTGATACTTTGGGGCAGTTGTGTCAGCCTTGTACACTCATCATCACTGACACCAAGTATAGACTACACTACATCTTTTAGCCAATCAGAGACCGAAACATATAATACAGCAAACACCAACAAACATGTTTAATCCGTGCTGGACTTACACACACATGTCGGTCTGGTCTTTGCGTGGCGTGTGAGCTGGTGGCGTGTATGAAGGTTTAAGACTTCCCATCTGTCGGAGCAGCAGATGGGATGTTTGCAGGACAGCCTGACTCAGCCGGCTCCTGCAATATAACAGATTTGTGCTGACTCGTTCGCTTTATATTTGCTGTTGAGTTGATCCACGTCCACTTCCACTTTGCAGGGGGAAAATTAAATAATGTAAAATATGTTTTTTTATTTAATTTATTTTGGTATGAAGTGGTTTCTTGTAAAATATGTAAAGGCAATTGTGGTGAAAGTCACTTTCAATGATTTTTTTTTAACTTATAATGAAACAGTCTGTTTCTACCAAATCACTCGTCCCTTAACGCAAAGGAAATGATTGTGATGTGGGGTTAGAAAGCAGGTTTTTACCCAGCATGCATTGTGGCTTGTGTCCTTGACCTCATTGAGCATTTCACAACAGAGCGCCTGCGTGTGTGTGTGTGTGTGTGTGTGTGTGTGTGTGTGTGTGTGTGTGTGTGTGTGTGCGTGCGCGCGCGTGTGTGTGTGTTCGCATGAAGACTGAACAACAACTAACATGCCTACTTGTTCTTTTTACCCTTACAGTTGGAATTCATTATTTTAAGAATTCAATGAGTCACACATTAAAATAAAATCCATACCTGCTCTTTTCACAATATTTAAAACACCCTTACATCATGAGAAAACTAAATTGCTTTCTGTTGTGCTTCGACAAACAAAAACAAACATTTAAATACAGTTGTGTTGCATCACGGTCGGGCGGGCTGGTCGTGGGGGGGGGGGGGGGGGTCCCGGTGGGTCAGCAGGATGTATTCAGGGGAAACAGTGAAGGAATCACTGAGTTTTAAATTACTCCTCTGATCTGTGTCCACACTCAAGCTTTCCACACCCAGAATGCAACACTTCTGATCACGTTCTGTGTTCACACTCATGGTTTGGATGTTGCTTGCAGGTTTTCAGAGCTTTTTAGCCATTTTAGGATATTCTGCCTTGATTTTCATTGTATTTATTGAATCTATCTATATAGCATTAGTAGACAGAGTATTTATTATTCATCTATATTTATTATCTATTTTGTTTTAGATTTTATTCAACCATGATTTAGTTTTCTTTTAAAAACGATATCCGGGTGCTCAGTTGAGGAGAATATTTTTTCCACAATGTGACTGGAAAAGGACAATACTTTATAAATTCCCAATTTTTCTCTAATTGTCATAACCATTGCAAATTAATTATCTATCTTTATACATTTTTAAAAATTCAAATTTAGATAAATTATTGTTTGTGCAAGCTCAACCAGACTCTGAAAGAGGCCTGGGTTTGTACACCTGGGTGTGAGGCTATAAGCGTGCTCAAGGAAGAACACCTGAGCGTGAAGCACCCGAGTGCCCTTGTCTCTCAATTGCATCCCCGTTTCCTTCACTTGCGTGGTTTCCTTGCCTCTGGATCAAATTCAAGTCCAACGAAGCAAACACATGTCCTGTCTATTATTTAACAGGTTATTAGATTAGTCACGTGACGGGAATGAACCATTATGAGAAATGTATTTGAGTCCTTTCTTTTAATAATAAACGTTCACTGTCTCCATCTCCTTCAGTTTTCACATATTCTGCTTTTCTACTTCTACAACAGGAACGTATCTTCGGGTGTTGGACAGTTGAGACAAACAAGACATTTAAAGACTTGTGTTGCAGCTTTTTTCTTTATTTATTGAAGGACAGAGGGAATAAAGCGCTTTGAGACAAATGCGTGATTTTTTACAAACAGTGAATTGATGTAAGTGAGAAAATCATCAGCAGGTTAATTGATAAGTATAATTGTTGGTTGAAGAATTTAGAGCAGGTACATTTGTTGATCAAAAATACATTTTATGATTTGTGTTCTTTGTCTTTGTATGAATGTCCTATTTCTGCTTTTTTATTGTCCTAAATCTCTGAGATGACCTCACTAAAGAAAAACAAATAGATCTAAATAGAGCGTCGTGATACGGCTCTACGGTCATGATGAATGAAAGTGAAAGAAGAAGCTCTGTCCTGCAGGACCGACGTGGACTCTGGGCCATCACACGTCACAAAGTGTTGACGTCGTCTGTTTAAAGTTCGTTTGTCGTGACGCCAAGCTGTAAATATACAGGTCATGTGATACTGGTATTGTTATTTATTAAATTAGTCATTTTGGAGAATGACCACAGCTCACTATTATTATTATTATTATTATTATTATTAGTATTAGTATTCGTATTATCATTAGTATTATTATTATTATGGGAGACGGGTTTGACTGCGATATTACAGAGAAGCGCAGGACAAAAGATGGATGGATGGATTGATGGATGGATGGATGGATGGATGGATGGATGGATGGATGGATGGATGGATGGATGGGACTGGAGATGGAACATATGAATAAAATGCAGCTATAGCCTAGCATTCCCTTTCACCGTGTCATAGAGGAAACGGGCCCCGCGGTGTTGAACCACATCTGAAAGATGGAAACCTCGAGACTCTCCGCTCCGAAACATTTAATCAGGGCGGAACAAAATTAGAGCATTATTTATAATATATAATTTAATGTGATTATTATTGCATGCATGCATTTATTTATGTATGATAGATATTATAAGTAGTAATATCAATATTTGTATTATTACTATTGTTTTTCTTATTTACAGTAATATAAATGAGGTTCGTGATTCTCTAACAGAAATGAACAAACTCGGTCTGACTTCATGAAAGCTTCCAGACTCCACGTGCTGACTTAAAAACATATTTTGTGTGTCTTTATTTCCTTCAGAAGCCAGAGCGCGTCTTCAGCCCGTGACGTGTGTGTGGTCCACAGTAAACGCGCATTAGATCCGGAGGATCCGCGAGGACGCGCGCCGCGTCACAGCGACGCGCCGCCGTCCACCCAGAAGCAGACGGGTCAGACACACGCTGCTCATCCAAACACAGACTTCACGTTTGGCTTTTTAAAAATCTTAATTTAAATGTTGTTGTTTTCTTTAAATGCAGTTTATATGGCGTAATGACCGAGCCGCGGTATTAAGAGGTTTCAGCAGATATGATACACACAGTTGGTGACCTGAGTGAGCTTTTGTTTAATGCAGAGGAGATGAATTAAAGAGGAAGTCAAAGGAAACCCGGTTATTTTATTTCCTTGGCTTTTCAAAAATCTTTATTCCTCATAACTAATGTGAAACAATAATAGTTCATCTGCATATGGATTTAAATGTATAAATCCCTTAATTATCTAAATCAGTCTTATATACATTATACATTTTGGTCATTTTCTTCTTTTTTGTCTTGCAGAATAACTCAATTTCAGTCTCTGAACCACAGAAAATCAAGATAATTAGTAAAGAAGAACTGCTGCAGTCAGCCAATCAGGACACTGTAAAGGACTGTGAAGGTGTGTGTGTGTGTGTGTGTGTGTGTGTGTGTGTGTGTGTGTGTGTGTGTGTGTGTGTGTGTGTGTGTGTGTGTGTGTGTGTGTGTGTGTGTGTGTGTGTGTGTGTGTGTGTGTGTGTGATGTTCTGTTCCCTCTGTGGCCAATAGGAGGGAGCCTTGTACCTCAGTCTGCAGCTCAGGTGATCGTCTCCTCGCCACAAAAAGATCTAACAGGGGAATCAGAGTGTAGATATAGATGAGAGTTTTCACATGTTGGAAAAAAAAAACTCTCCCTCCGTCGTGTGTGTTTTCTTCCTCTTGTGGATACCTGGTGAAACGTGGAGCATGTGGCATTTGGGTATTTTCCAGAAGTGGAACATGTTTCAATGACCTAAAACACATAAAACAACAACAACAACACTGTAATTAGATAATTGTGTGAAACTTGTTAAACCAGTCAAATCAGTTCAGCCCAAAATTACATTTGCCTTCCTATGACTCTCTCTTGCTCTTAAACTCAAACACTGAAAGACGGATGGTAAATAAATGAAGGCCATACTAGTGTACTGAGGGGACAGAAAAGCTACAATATTGAGAAACAAGATGGCAATATTAGCTGGAAAGGTTGTAAACGTGCAGAATGTGGAGGAAGGCTCTGTGTGGATTTAACTAATGTGTGAGGTTGTTTTTGACATAGTGAAACAAACCAAACTTCCAAATTAAAGACAAGAAGAACTCGGGCCAAACGTCCTCCTCTAAAGGGACAAAAGTTACCGCTTGCTGAAGGAGGGAGAGAGAAGTCTCATCGAGGACAAAGATCCGGGTTAAGGTTCAGGCAACAAAACTACTTGGTCAATACAAGATAATGGCTTCTCTTCAAATAACAAGGTACATAATGTAACACTGAAGCTCCTGTAAATAAAGCACCGTCGCCTTCAGCAGATTAAGTTTGTCTGAACATATGATGGCCACAGTTTGTCCTGCTACTGCTGCGGTAGGAAATACACGGTCTTTAATCATTCAGGATTAATATTACGAGGGCCCAGTGGGATAAGAAAATAAATCAAATTAAAAGTTGAGGGAACAAGATGAGATAGGAGCTAAAGGCCTTCAGAGGAAGAGACATCTTCAAGTGTATAAAGGACCATGCAAGACAGGCAAGTCAATGTTGTTGTTTTAAAGTAGTATTGTGTGTCAAACGCAGCCCTGAGATCAAGAAACGTTCACAGTGCAAAGGATCCTTGAACAGGAATTGGACCCAGATGCAGAAAGACGATAAAGATTGCTTCAATGCTTTAATAAAACAAAGCTTACATGTGACAAGAATCGATTTATCTGCAGCATGACATGCTTGAGCTGGAGAGACTTTGTATCCAGCACTGGAAAACATGGACGTATCAGCCCATCCTGCTCGAGCATCGGGTATTTATGAGTGCCTCTTTTAAATGTTGTAAAAGAGAGCGCTTATTTGATTGGTATAAAAGATGAACAACAATAAGTAGCAGGAAAGCAATGCACATATGGAAACTTTTATTAGGGTATTACACATACAACATGTTTGTCGTACTTTATAGAAAGCTCTGCTTTTATTGTGCAGAGTTTGCTGGCTTAGGGGTTCAACATATGAACACTTTCACTGTTTTTTTTTCTTTCTGTTGGGTGAAAATCCACCAGTGCCGACTTGAAATGCCTTCACAGCACTGTTCCTGTTATGATATGTGGTGGTGGACCCAAACGCAGACCAGGAAGTACAAGGAGGGAATAGTTTATTGCCAGGGAAACAGCTTTGAACGAACAGTTGGGGAATGTCAGGGAAATCCAGGCGGGGAAATCCAGGCGGGGAAATCCAGGCGGGGAATCCAGGCGGGAAATCAAGGCAACGAGTGGGTGAGGAACAGGGGTAGATATAGTGCAGGATGATTAGTGGATGGAAGGCTGTTTGGTTGCTTGAGCAAATGAGGTGAGTATCATCACGGAGAAGGGAGGGGTTGAGTCTGGAGCCACGCCCCTACCACACAGCACAGGCAGGAGGCATGGCTTGGCCATCACAGTTTCAGTACATGTATTTTGATGGGGAAAGAACACGAATGCCGGCTTAGTCGTGACTCCTCATCCTTATACCTGTGTACTGGCTGGCACACAGTTTATCAAACAATGTGGTGTCCGCGGCCTTCTGAGTTTCAATCTCCTGTGTCCATGGGCTGGTCCACAAGGGAGTTGGGGAAATTGCTGTTCTCTGGCATGTAGTAATTAAACCGCTCGCTGCTCCTCAGATGGAGAACATTGAGTAGTGCTTGCAGTAGTTGTCCGGCAGGCCTGTTTTTTCGACTGGTAGGGATGCCATCAACGGTTCCTACCGCGGGAAGACCCCTCTTGGACTCAGTGGCCAAGACTACATGAAGCGTAGGCATCACACCCATTCAACGGCAGGCAGTATGGAATGGGTATAGGGCCAGTTCCTCCACAGTTTTGTGCGACGTCCTCGGTCTATGCAAGACACTCGATAACGATAAAAAGCAATACCAATCCTTGACCCCTCCTCCAAGGTTTTTTGTAGGGGTCAATGGTAAAAAACACTTTACTTGTATAATGATTTTCTCGTCTTCCGACCACTCAAAGCGCTTTAACACTACATCATTCACCCATTCACACACTGATGACAGTGGCTACCTTGCAAGGTGTCACCTGTTCACCAGAACTAACTAACATTCATAGACCATAGGCACAGCTACGTGAGGAACTTGGGCTTAAGTGTCTTGCCCAAGGACACATTGGCATAGACTAGCGGAGCCGAGGATCGAACCGCCGAGGGCCAGTGGCTGTCCCTGTATCGTAGAGTCCATTACTATTGTTACCACGTATTGGGAACCACTGCAGGGAAGATTACAGTGCCACTCCAACCACTGACACCCCAAACCCCTGCACACAGTTTTTTTTCTCAAGAATCTTGAGGATGTCTCTTGCACGGCTGAGTGCTGCCAATTGAATCTTTTGCCAAAAACTGAGGACCGGGGAGTACTTTTTTCTCTTGTGGGGAGTGCAGGTGGATGGCTCAACATCCTCCATGACTGTCTGAGCCAGACTCAGTGGCCATCTCAATACAGAAAAACAAGCAAGAGTGAAAATTGTACAAAAAACTGAACAGACATGAAAATAGGTTTTGCAGACAAATATGGGAAAATCTCACAGATCGCCGGGCATTTACTAATACAATTAGTAAGGCTGTCACCTGGAATGCCCATCATCTGAAGATGAGTGATACAAGAGATCTTCCTGGTTAACTCATATGTGTCAGAAATAGTTCGGTCATCGGCCACCAACATCAGCTTAACGAACAGGTGGGCCGCGGACCTTTGATCGAAAACCGATAGATAATTGAAAATGATCCATTTTGAATTGAATTGTCTCGCCGTGTGATATTTTTATTGTGAAAGTCCACTTAAAGTTAGAATTCAAAGTTTGCAACCAGTTGGAACATTCTGGTCAAGGAAGGACAATCCTTTCAGAGAAGCAGACAAAACTGTTTGATAGAAAGCTCTCACTCTTACAACTCCGAACGGCAAACTGCAACGATCCGGATCTGATTTCACTCAGTCAATGTCATCACTGCAGAGCCGATTCAGCTCAAGTGTGGAGGGTAAAACACCAGAGGGTGGCGATGCAGGAAATTCAACAGCCATATGTTTTACAGATACAACAGTGTACTTTGATCATTTGATTAAAGCTGCTAATCCTTTGGGATAACAGGGAGACAGCAAACAATGGAAAGAGTTACATCCCCAAAAATGTCCTGGTACTGAGGCTGGAATCAAAGTCAATGGTATGCACAACCAGAAATGTAGCTGTTTCCTCAAGAAATGTATGTGCAATGGATGAGAGGTTATTCCTTCTTCTGGGTGACATGTGTGTCTTATGAGCACCCCATCACTGGGAGTAATCTACTTTTCTGAGACATATTTTCATATTTTATAATTATTATAGTTATTTCAAAGCAAGCAACTATGCTACCTCTATACGTATCTATGAGTCTATTTCTCCTGTGTTTCCAACCACACTTATTCAGAGTTACGTGTATTCTTTCCTGTGAATTAGAGTATATTTCACCACAAGTAGCCAGACCAGTGTGTTTTATTGAGTGAACCAGACTGTATTTATAAGAATATATATATATATATATATATATATATATATATATATATATATATATATATATATATATATATATATATATATATGGGCTTTAACAGTTTCATCTAATATCAACACTATGTTGGGTTGATCAAACCACCTTTTATATTCAGCGCAAAAGCAGATTGAATTTGAACTGTTTTCTTTGAGTTTTCCAGAACCACACTGAGCATTGATTGGCGTTAGGACGTCATTAGGGTTCTAATTCAATATTCTTGTATGAAGGCTGCTTGAAACCAGCAATACTGTATTAATAATGAACAGCATAATCCCTTAAAACAACTAGCTCATCTCAGATGTGAACATATCCCATTTAATGAGGCCAACTGGCTCGTCTCCTATATATGAGATCCAAATATCATATCCATCATCAAGAAATAAAGGAATGTGGCTTCAAAGCATCAATGCCAATGAGGGATGCCATATACAAGCCAATGTTTTCATGTTCGATAAAGTCGGTAGCATATGATGCACAAACTTTCTAACTTTTAAACACATGCAGTGTGTGGGCGAATGGGGACAGCACACATATTTTCCTCAAGCTCTCCCTCGTTCCACATGTTGAGCACATTTGGCAGAGAGAATAAATGCAACATGCGCATGGTTTCTTGAATATGGATGTGATGAAGAAGGCAGAGTGTTTCATCTCTCACACAGAACGGGACACTTAGTTCTGACTGAGGTCTCAGCATCTTCTCCAACCAAGCAATATTCAAAACATGTGAAACACATTTTCATGTTGTTCTAATATTTAGTTTCAGATAGAGATAGATGGATTTAGGATTTATCCAAGGGACCAAAGACTAGCTACTGTGAGTGGTGATACAGAGATTTATTGCTGAGCTCTTTTCTCAGACCACTTTCACATGTGAGCCAGAAATGACATACAATAGCTTGTTAATTGAACACAGAGGACAATTAACACTGTGTGATCCAAAGACACGCAACCCGCTGGCAGCTTGTCTTTTATTTATTGTCAAGTAGCTTTAAGCTCGTTAAAATCTTCTCCTCCCACACATTCTGCTAGTACCAAATACATGATGTATCTCTTTTTCATGAAAGTGATATGACGTGAGTGAAATATCAAATATTTTGAAAATTAAAATGTCAAACATAAATTTGGGCAATGTCATAACTTTCCACGGCTGTAACACCCGCAGCCAATCAGTGAACAGTCCTGTGACACCTGTGACATGTTGATGTGTTACAAAGATGTTCTTCCCACCTGAAACAGACGCCTCCCGGCCGAGGACAGGGTCACGACTGAAATACCTCGTTAACTTTTTGATGAATGTTTGAATCCTACAGACTTTGGTAAGTCCCTTATTTTTTCTCTATAGTGCTCAAATAAGGATGCTATTCGTGGCTCAGAGTGAAATATCTTAACAGCTATTTGATGGATTGACTGGTAATTTACGACAGATTTTCAAGATCCCCAGAGGATATGTTCTAACAACAATGGTGATTCATTGTTGATCCACACAGTTGACCATTTATATGTCTTTTAGTAGAATATTTTGACACATTGGATGGTTTGATGTGAAGTTTGGTACATATATTCATGGTCCCCAGAGGAGGAATTAGGAATTAGTTTGATCTCATCACATTTAACCTATCGCCATCATCTGGTCAGTAGTTTGTATTTTTTTTATTGCTGTATTACTAAATATCTTTAAGATCCCCATAAGCCTCTGTTGGACTTTGGTGCTACTGCTGATTAGCACATGTTAGCATGCTAACACACTAAACAACACAGTGAACACTTCATTTAGCTGACGCTTTTATCCAAAACGAGTACAAACTCAGAACAACAAGAATAAAGAAAGTGCATATAAAACATGTTAACCATGTGCATGCTAACATTACCATTGTAAGTGTGTTATCATGCTGATGTTAGCAATTAGCTCAGGCAGAGAGTGACAGAGCCCATAGCAGACTGATCCCTCTGGATAGTCTGTCTCTGATTATTCCCCCAACTTCATGGAAGTGCAATAATGAATTACTGGAGTAAGCTGTTAGGAGACCCACAGCAGGCTTTCATTCCAGCCTCAGCTGTTAACCCAGGTTTAAATACGATGGAGTCACCTCTTCTCTATAACTCTGATTGGTGTTGACAGAAGTTTTTACTGCAAAATAAGTTGATCAAGAAATGTGTGAAGTTGCATGAAAATGTTTTCATAAGAAAATACATGGAAGAAGAAATATACAATATATGGTTATCATGTATACAGATCCAGAGCAGGACTACATGAGGAAGTAATATCAGTGACTCTGATGGTAATTATTTTGTGGTACCTGTGTTTTTTTTTTCATAATGATGAATATCCTGCACGTGAGTGACTCCACCCCACCTGGCGTCTGTCTGTCTCTTGTCCTCTTTCTCATCATCTGGCCGCTGGATTAACAATCAACGCCGATTATAGCCATAATAAAGAGCTAAACACAGGTCCAAGGGTCAGCCTCGCCGCACTGGAGGAGAGGCTGTCTGCACTTAAAGGATCGCGTTGTGGTTGATGCTGCTCTGCTATCGCGCTGCATAAAGCTCAATTAATCTGCACTGTCGGGTCTCACTGACAAACTGCTTATTATTCAAACACCTCATCAAAACAAAAGAAGATTTATTCAAACCACCTGGTGAAGAAAAGGTCTATAACATTTTGCCTATATATGCAGGTTATGTAAATGATATCCTAGACTATTTATGAAATAATAATAATAATGATGGTAATAACGACATATGTATTATAGGCTATACTGTACTGTTTTAGGATTGATCGACATCAGGATGCTGCACGAAACAAAAGACAAGACACTGCAGGCAAAACAAAATACACATTTAAGTTTTTATTTTAATGCCTTGTTCTTAACTAATTGGTTAAGTTTCGTGGTGATATCTTTTAGTTTCCCTCTGTTCTTCAAAATGTCTGGGATTTAACAAAACAAACTTATTTTAAGGACATTTTTTTCACAATTCGTTTTTTTTCTCAGACTCTGTCCCAGAACTGTCCACTTCAAGAGCACTGTCAAACACCACATGGTTTCTTTCCCGTCTATAAGCTGAATAGTTTTTACAAAGAGGTGTGTTAATACATCAATCATAACCTAATGTACACAACATTTTATTAGAACATGGCCATAACTCATTTATTTTATTTTTGACAGTATTTCATGACGATGTGATACAAATAGATCTTAAATCCTCTCTCTGAAAGCCTTTGACGAGATGAACAAAAATGAAACAAGAATTTCCGGCTTGGCTTTATCCAATGTTTATTCAAACATAACAATTCGGGAAAGTTTACATGCAAAAAAAAGTATTATCTCATTGTAAGTTATCCCTTTGGGAAGATCCACGGTGATATGTTCATGTGCCATATTCATAATATTCGCCATATAGGATGTAACTGATAAACTGTAAAATAAACAATAACCAGTCTCCTGAGGAGAAATGTTTTAAAACATCTGACAGACTTTTCAAATAGATTATAGGTTTCGGCCATAACACCGACAGCTATAGCCCTTTAAAAAAATGAAATCACTAATTCATAATTCCTCTCCTCCACTGCGGCGCGCTCGGAGCCATTAGGCCCGTAATGATTCACTTCCAACTCCCGGACATCAAACAGCGGAGAACAATGCGAGTCTGGCCGCCGCCTCAGCCTGCGCGTCTTTAATTCTCCATAACAAAAGTACAAAGGCCGAGACGGAGACCAAAGGCTTTATCCCTAAACACCTTTAACACCTCTCCGGGCCGCGGCGCCATCGCAGGGCCGACGCGCGCACGGCGGCCCCCGTCTGGAGCGCCCGTGATGGAGGGACAGAGGGACAGCAGCCCCGAGGGGAACACAGACAGTAGAGGGAGGGAGAAGGAGAGGGAGAGGGAGGAGGGAGAGGGGGAGGAGGGGTGTTGGGACAAAAACACCTCATCTTCTCTCCCCGACTGTCTGAACAAACTTTGGATGAAGATAAGTTTTAGCCAGACTGCAGAGAGGAGACGCTCCACCTGAAGAACCACAGAGGAGGTGAACCACAAAGGAGGGATTTTTATTTGTAGATTTGTCACGCTTCCAACACAGAAAGAGCCTGATGTGTAAGTAGCCGCGTGCGTAAATTGTTTGTGGTCCTCACTGCTCTATGTTGGCTGTGTTCAAATTATTATAATGATTGCAACCCAAACGTTCCTTTAAATACGTCCTTCTCTTCTTCAGACCTTATTAAAACCTAAGCCAATATTTTGTTGATAACTCTTCCCTTATTTGAAACAAACTGGACTTGTACAGAAATTAGCATAAATCATTGTTAATGCTAAATATATTCCTTTTGTTTCCCCGAAACGCGTTGACAGACGGAGACGTGTAGCGGCCTCTGAAACTGCAATAAAAGTTATACACTAAACTTTGGGAGGATTAGTAGGCTACTGTGTAAAAAGTGTCAACACCAATCACAGATATAAAGCATTATGGAAATGTGTTATATTTTACAGCTGGAGTCTGACACCCCAAACAGAAGTAATGTGACATTTACTGAAACATTAAAATGTCAAAAAGAAATTAGTGAAAGTTATGTAACCTGCTGATAATATGGTGAGTGTGTTAAAGAGGCTTTCAGACCTTTACTTGTTCAACCTGGTGATAATAATGCATTTACAATGTGGTTATAATACAGCAAACGCTGTCATTTCTTCAATAACCGCTGATGGCAGCATTAATAACGGCGCATCCACGTGTAGAACATCATATTACCGCCGCGTCTGAATCCTATATGCGTCATTTCAGTGGCGGAGGGCAGACAGACGCCCGTGGCGGCCGCCGCCGCCGCGCACGTGGTGCACGGTCCCGACGGGGAGCCGACGCGGACGGAGCCGTGCCCGCGCGGCGCCCTGCTCGACCACAGCCGGCGGCACCGCACCGCGTTCACGCGCGAGCAGCTGTCCCGGCTGGAGCAGGAGTACGGCAAAGAGAGCTACGTGTCCAGGGCCCGGCGCTGCGAGCTGGCCACGGCTCTCAACCTCCCGGAGACCACCATTAAGGTACGCGGTCCACCTGCCCTCCGGTCTCACGCAGCACCGTGTCGGTGTCCTGCATGAGGAGCATCACGAGTGGGACAGTCTCCACCAGACAGCAACCACACAGCAACCACACAGCAACCACACAGCAGCCACAAAGCAACCACAAAGCAACCACACAGCAACCACACAGCAGCCACACAGCAGCCACACAGCAACCACACAGCAACCACACAGCAACCACAAAGCAACCACACAGCAACCACACAGCAACCACAAAGCAACCACAAAGCAACCACACAGCAACCACACAGCAACCACAAAGCAACCACAAAGCAACCACACTGCAGCACATATTGTGATTGTGTGTGTGTGGGGGGGAGAGGAGAGGGGACTCCTAAATGATGATGTCATTCAGGAGAGTTTCTTATTGGTTGGGATCCCACAGACCATTGCTGAATTAATAAAAATAATAATCTTTCTTGAAGGGACTTGTTGGATGTTCTCTCTTTTGGCTACCTCGAATCCCACCAGGTGTGGGCAAGTCGGGCTTCTGGTATCCTAACATGGAAATGGTTGACAATATGACACAGTTGATGAAGCAAGACTGGCTAACTGGGAGACAAAGATTGTATAGACCCAAAAATATAGTTCAACATTGTTTGGAAATACATCTGATTTCTTCAAGATCAATATCTATCAGATCAAATGTTCCAGCTCATTGTCTGTTTGGGCCAGAAATAGACAGTATAATCATAACATATTTTTTTCACAGATGGATTTTGTACCGATTAAACAGAAACATATGTGATCAGGGAACGTTAGACGCATTGGATTTTGTTTCTTTTATGGAAGGAGACAGGCTTCCATATAGAAAGAGACAGGCCCTCCGCCCCCTCCTCTCCATAACAGTTATTGTGCTAAGCTAATCCGCTAGTAGCTCCGGCTATATATTTATCAAACAGACACAAGAGTGTTATCAGTCTTCCTATCTAAGTCTCGGCAACAAAGTGACAGTTAAAGACAACCAACTTTTTTTTTAAATGTCAAAGCATTTAATATCTGGTTTGTCAAATGTGTGTTTGTCCAGATTGTTTGTTATGACAAGACGCAACATGTTAACCGATACGCTTTAGTTCGAAGGTAGTCTAGAACGTTAGCAGCCGGCTAGCTGCTTCCCCTGCTCCTGAGTGTTGATACTAAGCCAAGCTAATCGCTAGCTCAGTGCTTTCAGAATGCAATAACCTCCTCCACTGATCCGCACACTTTATGAAATGATGCTGCATCTGCTCACAGACATAAGCCAAGGCATAAAAGCAAGCGGGTCAAGCGAAAAATCCGCCGCCGCTATAGAGCTAACGGAGCTAAACGACAACACCTCTTTGACATTCACCCCTGAACGAGAGGTTTTGATCATCTGCCCTCTAACGTTTCATTCCGGTCAGCGTGGCAGATTGAGCGCCGACAGGTTTAGCGGCGTCTGACATTTGACACAGAGGCCCCCGCTGGCCGAGTGGGCGGCTTTGTAATACACAGTGAGTGCACCCACTGCTCTGCCAACCACTGGAGGGTCTTTTATGAAGGAGCAGGAATGTGAGGGGCGAGGCCTTGTAAACGCTGCCACCTGACGTTTTAGCAGCGCAGCCTCTCCGAGGAGATTCTATGAGCTGGTAAAAATAGTTGAGGGCCGGACGGACGCGCGGACGCACGGACAGCTTGTCGGTCTCGGCTTTAAAGCTTGTTACTACACATTATGTAGGCTAATAACACCACATTGTACATTTTCACCCTGTTATGTAATAACACCTGCATTTTATGATAAACGACCGTGTTTCTAATAGAAAGCGTCAAAGGACATGAAATAAATGAACCCACAGGTTGTAACTAATTATTACACATTGCAGTCGTTATTACAACATGTGGGAGATGCACTTATTTTATGTCAATGTACTGGCTTCAATTTCGCGTTAGTTTTCATTTCTTTAGTTCTAAATATTCCAACAGCCATTTGGTGGATTGCTGTAATATTTGCTTAGCCCTATTACTTTAGATAAAAATGACTCTGGAGGATGATAAGATATGTTAGTCAGATTTTTCACAGCACCATTGGCTGATCTAAATTATTTGTTTTTTGCCCAAATACTTATAAAATGATGGATATTCCCATAAGCCTCAGGTGTACTCTGTGTTTCGTGCTGATTTCATGAACATACTTTGGAACCTGGCCTTCTCTCCAGGTGTGGTTCCAGAACCGGAGGATGAAGGACAAGCGGCAGAGGCCCTCCTTGCCGTGGCCCCACCCTCTCGTCGACCCCCTGGGGGCGCTCCTGATGGGCCGCGCCTCTCCTTGCTCCGCCTTGCCGTACCCCTTCCTCCCGCCCCACCTCCCGCTCCACCACCACTACCCCCTGGCCCTCTCTTCGCCGGCGTCCTCGGCTCACGGCCGTTTCAGCGCACCCATGCGGACCCTGGATGCACTCCGCCTCTCCCAGTACCACAACAGAGCCGGGGGGCTGCCTCCGAGCACGGCGACCCTCTACCCCTCCACCAGCCTCTTGCACCATCCGGCCTCGTGCCCGTGCCCCCTGTGCCTGCACTGGGGACCAGAACAGCTGCTGAAAGCCAGAGGGGAGGCACTGAGACTGAGCCAGCCGCGGAGTCCAAAGGCCAACATCCAGCCAGCGGGTCTGGAGCGGAGAGAAGAGATGGTGTGAACCTCCATCACTAAATCTGTTTTTCAAGGCTCTCCAAGGCTGTCGTAGTCACGGTGGCTTCCATCTAATCGATGCAAGAGTTTCACTAACCAAGACCACAAAACACACACCTGATCTTATCCAAAACAATGTCACATGACCTTGCTGGTTAACTGGAGCCAGATGTTTATGAGGTGACACAAAGTTACTTTATTTAACAAAATGCGTTGGTCAGCCTGTAAACAAAACCATCCCAGTCCTCTGAATGTTTTACCATTGTACATTTCTACAAACCACTGACCACAGGTTTCTGAATCATCTGTTATTTTCACATGTTTAGTATCAGCCACGTATCTCGCTTGCAGAAACATACAATACGAGGTTGTCGTTGGATAAGCGTGGTTAGGTTTAGGCGACAGAACTACTTTGTTACGGTTCTCGTAACTTTCAATAATAATCAATGCAGAAACGTCCAATGCCAGCATACCGTTTCTTGGCGACTGGGCGAAAACAAAACTTGCACCCTGGTGATGCAACCAGACTCAACACTGAGCAAACGTTTGTCTCGCTTTAATTGAATGACTTTGACCACTGGACTGGAGGTAAGTCCGTGTTTATTCGCCCCCAAACAAGCAGTCAACCAACTGAGCACATTTGAGCTGCTCAGACATCGTGTTTGTACATTCATCCCAGGTTTCAAGAGCAAGTTTTCACTCTAGTTGAAATAATTTCACCTTGAATGAATGCAACTGTGATCCAGATCGTGCCCCCATGTCCGTTGACTTTGTGTTCGGTCTGACCACTCCAACGTAACACTGAAATGATTGATTTTGCTGCAAACCTCTAACTGATAACTTCTAACACGAGCATGAAGGCTTTTCAAAGATTTGAAAATGATTATGCTCCAGGAATATACGTGATTTCTCTCTATATAAACAGAAATTTTAAAGGGGACATATGATGAAAAACGTAGTCATTGTGCACATATATATATCTTGGTACCTAAAAAAACCCCACAAACTCTAAAATTCGACAACCCAGTCAGTTTTATTGTGGGCTTCTTCAATGGGGAAACATGTAATTAAACAAGTCATTCACATTTGGCTCCTCTTCCCATGTCACACGGACCCTCATTAGAATATCCCACCTCCCATCTGACAATCTCCACAAGTGGCCAAACAACAACATTTGCATAGCGGTACCACTTTCCTCTTGAGTCAATCTGCTGACTGGGCTTTTTTTTCATGTGGGCTGTCTTAAAGAGACAAACTCTACGATGACAACAAAGACCGCTGTATTCAGGCAGAAATTCTGAGAAAAAATAAAGTGTTTAAGAAACATTAAGACATGTAAACATGTATTAAAAGAAAACCCAAAACACAAGTAGGATTCTGAAAAAGAGCATGACAATTTCCGTGTTGCTACTCTTCCGAATTGTTCAGTGGTCTTCTGTATTTTGGCATATCCTCTCACCACTAATCTTATCAGGTAAATAAGTTTGTTTAGTTTCAGTGCAAAACAGTCAGTTGTGTTGCTGCCATCGTCTGACTCACTGCTTTTGATTGCATTTTCATACTAACATCTGGTGGTCAGCTCTTCAGAATGATGGGTTGTTGGAGCATTTCTGCACTTTAATGTAAACCAAACCCTCAGATTTGTCATATTTCACCACAGGCATTGTTTTCTAAAGACAACCCATTCAAAGCCATGATCAGTCTGTGGCAGTGGGTTGGATGTGATTCAGATTGGATTTAGGTGAAGGCAACAGAAGATGAAGTAAAACACAAACACAAAGGGACATTTTGAAGTCAGTGTCTGTAAGTAAAAGCACAATTGCACCAAGTGAAGACTTTAATGTACATATTATATCTTATATTATACGTAATGAATGCGTATTTAATGTTTTCTCTGCTGAAACACAAATGACTACTGCTTTTATTTATTTGTACAACTGAAAACCTTTAAGTAGCGTTCACTGACATGTGGTTACGGCGTAGCAATGACAGCAGAGGAGAGAGAATGTGTTGAGTTGCTATGAAACTCGAGGCTGAGTGCTTGTGTACAGTCAGAGTTTCAGTCGTGTGATGATGACAGAAGGCAAATGTACAGACTGAGTGTGTTTAAATATCATGAAACCTGTGGAAATGTGTAACAGATATACTTTCATTCTGAGAGTGAGATGAGGAGTTGGGTATGTGTGAGCAGAGCTGGAGTCAGAACAACAGGATTATTCCCTTTTGAATTGAATTGAATATACTTTACGTCAAATATAAAAAGTAAAATGTTTAAAACATATGTTAAAAACATATGAAACAGACTAAGAATAAACACCATATTTTAACATTTTATATCCAAAATGATAGGAAGCAACTTGCTTATCTGGTCCTTCCCAAAGATATTAGTCAAACAATCTTTAACAATCCTAACCAATAAATATAGCAACAAAGAAAACCAAGAACAAACAAATCTGTGTCCTTTACTCTCTGTAACTTGCAATTTTTTCATTTTTAAAGCTGTCTGATATTTTTAAGATTGTTGGAGTTTTTCCTTCAGAAAAAAACATCCTACAAATGATATGCACATATGTTGTGCGAACATGATTTCTTTCAAATGTCCTCTCTTTGTCCAAGAAACCGTTTTGTACGTTTCCAGGAAGTCAATTATTTCTTGCTTTCTACATATTTTGTGCGGTTTAAAAATCCACCGTTTCCTTAAATTTCAATCCATCTCACATTTGAAAACAGTTAGATGGACTACATTGTGTTACATGGACTATTCTTATGACTCATTTTTGGAGTATGTATAATAATTGTAGGGTGCGTTTGTTGGCGTTACCCCTAACCTCCACACAGTAATACAAATGAACAACAGGCTGTTTTATGTTTTATGAGCCAGAATGAGTCTAATCTTCCAGAGCTGCGACACTCCTTCGATAACTTTGAGTGCACATCTCTGAGTTGCCGCTATGAGGATATTAATGACCTTTAGCCAGAGCCAGTCCAGCTGTTTCACTGTTTCCAGTCTTCATGCTCAGCTAGACCACATTCAAAATCCAGCCACTTCTCATCTCGCTCCCTCGATGTTTCTACAGTTTCTAGTTGTTGATGATGAACAGCAAAATGGAGGATGTTCTGTATCATTAAGGGAACTGTCTGTAAGGTCTCTTTGCCTGTGTGTCAATGCTCACTGTAAAATAATCCTGATATGTCACTGATCTTTAAAAAAGGTTTTTTAGATAACATGTCTCTTGTTTCAATTTGCTGAGTTTTCCTCGGACACACAACTTCTACATGTGCATGTGAAGTTTCACTAAGACGATGCTGCGGTGGCTGTTTAGAACTATGATATTGTATTGATGTTTCTCTATGTGAAAGGTTCCATAACAAAAAGTTATTTGTGGTGAATTTCTTCAAAAGAGGTGCATTACTTTCATTCTTAAGCAGCTATTCTGTAGGAAAGTGTCACTGAAGAATGCAACGGCCAGATGTTCTGTCACTTTTACATTAATTATTGATTATTAAAGAACGCAACAAGGTCACGCATCAAGGTAACTAACACAACAGGGTAATGCAACAGGTTAACGCAACAAGGTAACGCAACAAGGTAACGCAACAAGGTTACGCATCAAGGTAACTAACACAACAGGGTAATGCAACAGGTTAACGCAACAAGGTAACGCAACAAGGTCACGCATTAAGGTAACTAACACAACAGGGTAATGCAACAGGGTAATGCAACAAGGTAACGCAACAAGGTAACGCAACAAGGTAACAAACGCAACAAGGTAACAAACGCAACAAGGTAACAAACGCAACAAGGTAACGCAACAGGGTAACGCAACAGCGTAACGCAACAAGATAACTAACGCAACAGGGTAATGCAATAAGGTAACGCAACAAGGTAACCCAACAAGATAACTAACGCAACAGGGTCACGCAACAAGGTAACGCAACAAGGTAACTAATGCAACAGGATAACACAACAGGATAACACAACAGGGTAACGCAACAGGGTAACGCAACACGGTCGCACTAGATTCCGTTAAGAACACTTATCATTTTATAGAAATAACGTTGTTTTTTTTTTACAATCAACCCTTGAAAGAGAACAATTTGCAACTGCACAATAAATAAAACTGACGCTGACTATTGTTCCAACAGTATTTCTAGTTTATTGATTCTGTGGAGAATTTAGATGTTTGTGTTTTCTGGATGTATCTTCTCATTTTAAATGCAACAAACAATACTGAAACTTTAATAATTTAGAATATTTTTGGTTTACGTTCACTAAAACGTAGAGCAGCATAATGTAATAATGCAATTTGATTAAAATCTAGTTATAGAAGCAGAATGAAACATACCTTTGATTGTCACTTTTATTACAAATATGCCATGTTCACACTGAATTAAATATTCTCTTTGACGTGATTCATATTAGTGTGATACCACTTATTAATTATAGTAGTTTTCTGAAGGAGTTTTACAGCCAAACACAAGCTCCCACTGAAGCAATAAACTGATTAAAAAGTGTGTGTGTGTGTGTGTGTGTGTGTGTGTCTGCGTGTGTGTGTGTGTGTGTGTGCATGTGTGTGTGTGTGTGTGTGTGTGTGTGTGTGTGTGTGTGTGTGTGTGTGTGTGTATGCATGAGCTAAAGTGAAAGACAGAAAGAGAAAACAGACAGAGGGATGGAGAGTTGGAGAAATTAAACTCTTGTGTTGGACGACTCTGTGATATTATGTATGAAAAATGACATTGCAATATGTAATTTGATGTGTGATAAGTATTGTCGTTAAAAAAAAGAGATTCCACCTTTTTATGTGATCAAGAAAATGTTAATGCACTTTTTTTTGGCTATATAAAGAATTTGTGATCTTGTTGTCGGGCTCTTTTAAGCTCTTTTAAGCTCTTTTAAGCTCTTTTAAGCACTTGAACCGTGGAGTCGTTGGTTGCAGGGATGTAAATCATGATGAACAAGTCAGACCCACAAGGCATGGAAAACCAGACTGGTTGGGTCGGTTCTTATTGTGGTTCAGAACCAAGTTTGTTTAACCCCATGAATAATCGACTGAAAATGAGTTCAAGGAGATGAAAAACTCCAATCCACAAAATTGCAATGGCCAAATTAGGCATTTTTTATTTAATGAATTCAATCTTCAATTAATACATAGAAATTCATGGTACAGTTAAATGGTTGTATGCTTCCGCCAATCCGTCATGTTGCATTTTACATCCACATCTGTCCAAAATGTCACCACTTCATCATTTTATCTATTTGCATTTGCGTGAAATATTCATAATTAGTATCTGACTTCTTGAGTTACGTCTAAAAGCGTGTTCAGTGAGGTCACCATATTATAATCAGCTGAACTATTTTTGTCAAATTTGAAGAAATCCGCTCAAAGCGGTCCTGAGATGTCGCATTTACTGGAATTGGACAGACTTGAGGTAACGTGACCTTGGCCTTTGACCTCCTCAGTTCATTCCCGAGTCCAGGTATATTCCAAATATTCCTTCCAGGTATTGCTGAAATGTCGCATCCACAATCATGACATACCATAATGTGTATATCCCTCCAGCCACATCCAGAGTAAATCAAGAGGGTGAAAGTCAGCCACACTAAAATGAAATTGCACTTTGTAGCCATGCTATTGTTTCAGAATGAATCGTAATAACTTTATTATGCTATTGTTTTTTGATCAAATCTCTTATGAAATTCTCCTGCAGCTTTTCTGAGACATTTAGCTAAATGGTAGCATGCTAATGTGCTAAACCGATATGGCAAATTCAGTAAACATTATTTGTGTTAAACATCAGTGTGCTAGCGTTGTCATTGTGAGCATCTTAGCATGCCGATGTTAGCATGTAGCTCAGATTTGGAAGCACCTCGTTGTGTTGATTCGTATTGCCTATTTTAATTATTTTTATTATGTGTATTCCATTTTCAACAGTGTCCAATGTGAAGATATTTGCCATTGTATAAAGGATGCATTAAAGAGATGTAGCTTCTCCCACGCCTGCAGATTAAATGGCAACAAGCAACAAGAACAAGCTCTTTTCCACTGCGGTCCATGGCTTGTTGTAAGCTACAATCCTAAGCAAATAAAACAACACTACAGTTTTCTAACAAATCAAATGCTTTACTGTGTTGCTCAGCGGCAGAGGATTGGACGTACCAGGCCCATACCATATTTATTTTATAGCTTACAACTCAGCCCACAAAAACTGCATGAGAACACTGATGCACATTTCAAAGATGGACCTTAAAGTTTTACGGTCAAAAAACTCGGGGTTTGAACAAATAAGAATATGAATAATAAAACAGTGTGTTCATTGTGAAGGCTTTTACAGGGCATCAGTTATGCTTCACTGACAAATCAATACAAGGTTTACAGAATCAAAACAAAGCAGTAATTGAAGCACATGATCTCCTCCCGACGTTTTGTGAGGTAATCCATATCCTTTAGCAGAATTAATTCCAGATCCAGTTGGCGGCTGTGTCACTGTTGTGAGTACTGTTCCGACAATGTGGCAACGAGGGTGTGTGAGCGATGAAACCGCGCGCTTTACCGCTGAGTCCATCCAGCAGTCCTCAGACACCGCGTTGATTTCCAACTCACCTGGACAGGTGTTCACCGCGACGACCATACTTGAAACCAGAAGCAGCTCTGCGTGGGCTGAGTGTAATAATGTATCGCAATAAACAGGACGGTTAATTACAGGTGAGCTCGTTTGAACAGAGATTAGCATGGCGGGACACACAGAGGGTACTGCGAGGATAATAATGTGGTATAATCATGTAAGGGCATAAGTAGAGGGGGAGACAGACTGGCCTGTCTGAACTGGTTTGGGTGGGATGTGAGGAGGTGTATGGTGAATAAAGGGCTATCGTGTGACATAATTTACTGTCTGTTGGCCATTTTGGAGTTCCTCGGCTCTGCGACCAGCTGGCTGTACGTGTGTCCGTCTCAACAGAGTTGTCCTGTTGCGGTCCGAGAACTTAATACTGTCAGTGCTAAATATGAATGTCTTGTTGTTAAAGAAACAGCTCATGAAATACATAATTTACTTGCTTGACAAGATGGGACGAGAGGCACCACGCTTGTGTCTGTATGATCAGAAAACACCAACAGCATCATTGGTACCTAAATACCAAGCACCAGTGACGTTACTGAGGTTAAAAGATATTAAAAGACAAAACCCATCCCAGCAACAGTTCACCCTGCTGCTGTCTGACAAGGTGTACAGACGTGTCTGCTGTTGTACCACCAGACGACAGAACAGCGTACTATCCTCTGGCTGTAAGACTCCTTTAATCCACTGTTAATGAATCACATGCAACTTTCTGTTACGCTAGTTTTGTACATTACCACTTCCGTCATTACTTATGCAAACCGTGGTCTAGCTATGTACATATCTAACAAGTGAAGTCTAATAAAAGTTTACATATTGTTTAGTCCCACTATGTGTACATATAACACATAACACCCTGTGTTTTAAAATGATAAATAAATGAACCGTATAACTTTGTAATATGTTGCTTGAGCAAGTTAGCCAGTTTGGCCCTGTTAGCTTAGGTTAGCACTCTTTGTGGGAGAAAAAGCCAGCTGAGCTCTGTTCAAAGTAAAAATAATAATAATCAACCATCACAAGAAGTGGGTGTTGTTGAAATAAATGCTAGCTAATCGAGGTCCATTCACAGGCAACTGGTGGAGATGCATTTACAGTCTCTATGCTAAGCTGAGCTAACGCTGAGCAAGTAAAGAAAATAATGCATATTTGCCAGAAATATTTCTTTCTTTAATACACTTAATCAACATATTTGCTGAAAGTGCTGTTTAATTTCAAAGCTACAACACATTGGCATCGGAGGTAAAATCCAACATGTCTTCTTGTAAAACTGGCTGCGCGCTGCCATAGTTCTCTATATAACTACAGGAAGCCACGGTGGCTCTGCGTGTAATTTCATATAATTAACTAACTGGTACAAACAATCAGCCGTGTAACATTTACCCTTGTGCTTCTTCAGGGGTGTCTCAGCCATTAACAGAAATTAGCTGAGCAAATCATTTCCCTTCTAGTTTAATGAGCCTGTTAGATGTGAAACTAAAGCAGCTTTACAGAGTGACTGAGGGCAATCTTGGAGGAGACTTGGTTACAGGATACTGATCCACATCGGTCGCTGAGGGAAAGCTGACCGCAGTCTACCGCCAGGTTTGAAGGTTTGAAGATTTGATCCCGAACGCAGACAAAATGAATAGAGAGAATGTTCTTATTGCAAAAAGAAGTCTGATTGTATCAGGGTTTGTCTGACCATCAGGGGGCGACTCCTCTGGTTGTATAGAAGTCTATGTGGAAATGACTCTACTTCTCTCTTAATTTATTTCCTCAATGAACATGCTAACAGGAGTTTATGGTCTCAAACTCTAGTTTCAAGTCCTATTCAGCCTGATGCTGATTTTGTCAATTATGGTCCAGTTAGAGTCAAACAGATCCTAAAGCAGGGTATGCTTTAGGGCGAGACTTACTTTGATTGACAGGTCCCCGTCGCTACTAGAGTTGTATCGGTGCACTACGTCACTCCTCCGCATCCCAAATGTGGTCACTTCTGTTCATCGGTTGTGGAAAAAAGCGATATGCCGAGGCCGTATTCCAAGATGGCGGCAGTGAAATCATCAAACTCAATGGGGGATGTCTAATTCTTGCTTTAACTCGACAGAGTTTCTTGTGAAGACGGATGTTTCATGTTGTTGGCTTTTGTAGGAAAATAACCAGAAAACGGGAAGTAACTTTTTATGGGCTATCATACAAACCGCCGTATGAGGATTTGTTGTAGTCCTGTACTCGTGTAACCTCCTCCATGTGAGGTTTGTGGTGCAAAGTGAAGCTTCTTCCGTGTTAGGTTCTGGTAAGGACAGTGTCATGAGTGTTCTTCTCCCAAACAAGCTTTGTGTTTAATATTTGAATAAGGACAAAGACACAAATTCTGAGTGAAATAAACATGTTTTTTTTTCTCAAATATATTTTGGGCTTGGAGAGGGTTTGCAGCTAGTGTTGAGCATGCTTTATAGAGCGAGCGACGTGTGGTCAACACTCAATTACACACCAGATCTAACAGTTTAACTATCGCCAGCAAGAAAGAGAGGAAATGTGTGGTTGAGCTCTTGAGGTTTCAACATGGTGGAGATGTCTGTCCAAAGTGCTGCACTACAAAAACAATTCATTCTCCATTCTTCTCTTCCAATTCCTCACCAACTCTGCTCTCCGAAATGAACTCTAAACCTTTGATGGTTGTTAATGAACTGAAGGTGCTGACAATAGTTAAAAGACATTGAATCAGTTAAAAACAAATTCCACTGTAGGGTTGTGAGAGAATTGTTGAATGTGTTACATCAGTAGTCCTAGAATATTTGCTAGACAGCAAGCAAATCCAAACTGGCCTCGCACGCTCGATGGAAGTGCGGTTGTCACCAAGCAGGCCAACAACCCTCCTTTATAACACCTCCATGGCCGTCTTTAGGGAGAGGCCCAGAAAGGGTTCGACGCCTCCACAGTGAGGATCACCTCATCGATTGGGGCTGTAGGAGGTGAACACATCTTTGGGATGGAAACCCCATGTCAGTGAAGCTTTTTTAATCCAATACAACCTCGTCCGTAATAAGCAGCTCAAGCTAGAAACACTTGGCCAAATTCAACCGTCCGAGCAAGGAAATTGGCATTATACATTCCTGCAAACCACAGATATGTTATTTCACTCAGTCAGAACAAGTGATGTAGTATATTAAGCAAACACTATTGAGAGATGTGGTATAGTTCAAGTATAACAAGTGAGAAAGTCCACTGGGGGGAAATGGATGTGTCAAACAAACACAGGACTTTCACCCTGTAGACCTTTATCTGTGTCAAGTCTGAAACCAAAAGTAAGCGTGGACTTTGTTAGAGGTTTGTCACGCTTGTTATGTAACTTTGCGTCGATAAAGGGTGACATCGATATATTGATGTGTATAATATTGTGTACAAAATGTCAGCGAAAGGCGTTTAGTGTTCAGGTTCTGTCTACTACACTTGAGCACTTGGAGACTGACTTTCAGTGTTTAGGGCGCCACACTGACAAAACCAGCAGAATTCAGTGCACTGAAAGTACCCGGATGGCGCACTGCAAACGGTCAAGAAATGCAGTGTAAAACGATGGACACTGCTCCCCTTAACGGGCGCCATCTTGGCTACGTAGCGCCAGCTTTTATTTTATTTATTTATATCCTTCCGCCGCGATTGTGGAGGTGTCACAATTTCCACATGGGGTGGAGAAAAGGATAAACAAGGGACAAAAAGAGGACAAGAAGCGCGTTCATTTTGTCAGTTTTTGGTTTCGCGGGTATCATGGTCAGATTTGCGTCCGTCACTTCCGCCAAGTGTTGTTTTTTTTTTTTACACCATGATCTTTTTTTATAAAGTTAGTCGGGCAGTTTTCCATTGAAAGTCAAACAATCATTGTACCTTGATGACATCACTGCTGCGGTGTGGGATCCGTTTAAACCTGAAACCACGGGAATAACCATAGCCATGTTGTTTTTTTGCAACCAATGAACTGAAGAGACCATATTTGGAATGCGGACGAGAGACGAAGACGTCGTATACGGCTCTGGTAGTGGCAGAGACCTGTCAGTCACAGTAAGCCCGCCCTAAAGCATCCCCTGCTTTAGACCATAGTCTGTTTAACTCTAAATGACCATAATTCACTAAATGAGCACCATGCTGTATTGAAGAAGACTTGAAACTAGAGATTGAAACATAAACTCATGTTTACAATGTTTACTGAGGGAATAAGTCAACAGAGAAGGAGAGTCATATTCTCATTGACTTCTATACAACCAGAGGAGTCACTCCCTGATTGTCAGCAGACAGGATGCAAGTTTTAGGAACCTCCTGTCGAGCACCTTCTTCTTTTGTTCATGCTAACGGTTTCCTGTTCTGTACACTGGCATGTTTTTGAAATGACTGGAAGAAGAATCTTCTTGAAAATTAAACGAATGAATAATGATCATTACGGAACAACGATTGTATGTACTCGGTACTGCATGCGTGACCTGTCGGTGACTTTGATACGCTGGTCGTGAGACTTTAGATGTTTCAGTTGAGCTAAATATTACCCGTGCTGGGTAAATACTTGTGTCACGCAGCACTGCTGTAAAGAGGTGAGGCTGTAACGGGTGTCTGAATATGTGAACAGTGGAACTGCTCACCAGAAAGCTGGCGCTCTGTCTCCGTTGGGGCAGGACACAGCGTGAGTGAAGTCCCTCATTCAACCAATCAGAAGGCCTCCTTCCATCCCCCCGGCAACACACCTTTAGCCCCATCTCATCACCACACTCACAGACTTTCAGGCGCGTTCCTGTAAACATCCGTGAGGGTTTCGGGCTGTCCCACCATCGAATTGTTGATCGTTCTTTATATTATTGGACTGATCTCTCGCAGACATTTTGAGTCAAGGGAGTTACCCACAATTCATAGTAACATGACATTAGACACAACTTTACCATCGGACACCGGAGCGTAAACAAACAAGTAAAATGTTTAAGCAAATCGGACGGCTCATGTTACATTTACACAGAAACATCAAGGATTAAAGATGGAACATAAAACACATGAAAACAGAGGAGAGCAAAGAGACGATCATAACACAGCTGGTTTATTCTTTGGCCATCTTATTGTTGGTATTAAAGCTTGTTGACACGAGTAAAATATTGTATTTCGTGAGGCAAGAGCCTGGAAACCAGGGAGTGAAACGTGTCAAATAAATACACACAATTGTTCATGACGTGTCGTGACATTGTCATGGTCACGTGATACGTTGGAGCAAATTGCTGTCCTGTTCATATTTACACCATTTCAAGCTCTCACACAGTCTACAGGGACGTCAATGAAGGCTCTGAGGGTTCAGGGTTTAAGGACAGATCCAGTGTGTCCTGATGGACATTGGGATCTGTCCTGTCCTCCTCACAGACAAACCTCACTCCCTGAGGGTTCCAACACATCTGCACTGCCACCTGTTGGTCAGTCGGCTGCACTGCACACAGTCGCCACATCTTTCAAAACTCGTTTCTCACCACGCAAATAAAAGACATTGTGCAATGTAACACACTATTTCAAAAACTGAGTATGAAATATAGAGAATAGAGAAATGTGAGTCACTAATTGTTTAAATAAACATATTTATTTCCTAATATATTTTGAATGGAAACAAATAAATAAGTCTCCGCATTTGAACTGCCACTGTAAACTTAAACACTGTTTTGGCCTCTGAGCCAGCGACTCAAAAGCCCAAAGATGATAACCAGTGATTAATTTGAATATATATTTATTTATTCATTATTTATCATTATATAGGTCTTATTTCCAGCAACCTGGATCTGTTTTCTTTTGTGAAACTTGAATTCTTTCTTCAAAATGTGTGAACATTTACAAAATTATCAGTTTTAGAATTGTAAATTTAAAAAAAATCATATTTAAATTTCAAATAGGTAAAATATGATCAAATACATTCAGACACATGGTTTTCAAAGGGAAATATCAACATGGTTTACAAAATAAAATATTTCAATACAATAAAAAAATGAAATATTAAGTTTACAGTGGCTATTTAAATTGGAATATTCTGTCTCATATTTGCTCCCATACTTTGTTATTGTTTTGTTTAAATGCTCTATTATGTTCCTGTGAACTGTCACATGTCTGCTGTTGTCACACTGCAGCTGGAGTTTTTCAATCAGACAGAAATGCCGACGTAGCCGATGCTAACTGCTGAGGGAGAAAAGAATTTAAAAGAATTTATGCGAAGTATAAATTCGGATATGAGAAGTGTTGCAAACCACGAAGCCACATGAAGGTCCTGCCGACACACACACACACACACACACACACACACACACACACACACACACACACACACACACACACACACACACACACACACATAAACCTCACACACAGCAACATGTCAGGTGTTTATTTTAACCAATAAAGCTGCACTAGTTAACAAGTCAACCCCTTCATGAGAAGGTTAGCAGGATTAGCAGATAGCAGGCCGTGTGCTGGATGGAAACCCTGTTTAATATTTACCACAGTGTCTGACACAGTAAAGCTGTTGTGTATGGAGGACGGAAGCCGACAAAATATAATATAAAAATAAATAGATAATAAAACAGAAAATGAATGCTTACATATCATTATTTATAGTCTGTGTTGGTACATTTAATGGTCTATTAATGGCATATTAATGTATTTATTGAGCCGCTCGGTGAAGCCGTTCCATGGTAAAGAGTCTGTCAAAGGGCCGTCGGCTCTTTCCTTGTTTAGGTTTCTAAGAAACACTGAATCCCGTTCAGAAATCCCAAAGATGTATATCTCAGAATCTGCTTGACTGATGCCCGAAATATAACGTAAAAATATGATTTTTGTTTTGTGATTCAGAAGAATGACATACAATATACAATCTTACTGACCTGTTGGTTACAGCACGTAACTCCATATCATAGATTCTGTGGGCAAAAGTATTTTAAATGAATCAAACTGACTTCTTAAAGATCAACACAAAGCTTCTGTTCAAGTTCATGTTCAATTCTATTAATAATGTCTTCTGCATTATAACATGAATTGGTCATGTAGTTTTGATTACATTTTTTTTTAAATTCTAACGTCGAGAATAAAAATACAAACTTTGTGGTTGACCCAAAACAGAAAACAAGTGGAGTGATGTCATCTCTTTTTCCTTCCTGGCCCTCGAAGCCTACATGTAAAGTAATGATTCAATGAATAAGATGTTTAAAAGGAATTCTTTATCATTTCAAATATTTACTTCAAAGCAAGAGTCAGATTATTTGCATTATTGTTGAAGGACATGACGTCACATACTCAATTGACATATTCAATACAAAATGCTAACAGTTCACAGCGAACGTGTACAACGCCGTGCTGCTCCGATAAGCCCTCTCGTTGAGAGATTTTAATCCCTAAATCCCGGGTGCAGTAGTTTGTGTTATCAGCCTGTTGGTGTTCAAGTAATGACACAAAATGGATTCAAAATCATGTGAAAACTGTAAACGGTGACAGTGACTCTGCTGCCATTCTGACACAATACGTACAATGTGCTGTCTGTGATTTGGAAACTGGGATAGTTCATATTTTGGCTATGAATAGGTTTTGTTTTTTTAAATAACTAAATGTTTTATTGGTTATTGGTTTGAACTCCCACAAACTTTGCAGAATTCAGAATATATTCATACAGTGCACGCTGGCCTGTTTTACCGTCTGGTTCTGTCACTGAATGGCTTGTTATTAATTATGAATCCATTGTGAACTCTGTTCACTTGGAGTGTGTTTCGGAATCAGAACTTTGAGTTGTGTAGCAGGCGTGTGTCTTTTTGTAAATCATCCGGTCGGACCTGGTTCCCCTTTGAGTCTTTTTTTCTGGTGCATGATAGACCAAACCGAGTCAGCAGTACATCCCGTCACTTTACAACAGTTGATAGAATTGGTTTTGGACCAATTAAGTCGTTGCCACTTGTGTTTTTGCAGATAAATGTATAATGTTCTTGGCCCTGATTGGACAGATTACCGTGATGTGTTCTCTGAGGGACTCCAACTCTGGCTCTGGATGATCGGCACTGGTTTCATAAGAGCTGATTCTGTGTGGAAGGAAACCGTTAGCGGTGCAACAAACCACTGCCTTAAGATTGAGCAGCAAACATGAAATGATAATATTCATGTTGAAGGGATATTTCAGACAGTTAAAGGTTGTATTCTTGAGAAACTAGCAAGAGTGATAAATAACCCAGCAGAGAAACACAGCCCAGTTGCCAACTCTTTTCCAATGAAAGTTGCTTTCAGCATTAAAAGTTGCAAAGTCAGCAACACTGACAGCCCGCCCCGTCAGGCCTCCCTCCATGGCCACTCCCTCAAAATGATCGTTATGAAGCTGAAACATTAGTACTCATAGCTGTCACAGATACAACTTTGTTTTCATTTAATTTATTGTTTACTTTCAGGGTGAGAATATCAACAAATATGAAGAACAAAATGAAGAAAATTATCCACCCTGGCTTTATAAAGATTGTTGAGGATTTTGATTTATTTTATTTTATTATCAGAATAGCAGGGAGACTACATTATAATTTGTTTTTAATGCCATGTTCCAGAATAAAATCCCACTCACCCCCATGAGATGAAACCTCCATTCCTTGACGATGAAACTCAAACTATCTGCATCTCAGGACCTCAGTGAGAGACGAGGATGTCTTCGTGCTGACTTCAGGGACATCTTAACTAAACATGGCTGATCAACTCTTGTACCGCTTGTGATCGTCCCTTCTCGTGTTGGTGACGTGAGAGTTCTTCTAGTAAATTATTTCTATTCCCTGTATGTTTGGATCAGAGACAAACATTCAGGGAAGAGAAACAATTTACTCTGATGCCTCTGATGAAGGCTGTGTGAGCTCTCCCTTTAGTCTCAGACCCCACCTACAATTAAACTAATGTCTGTGCCCCCCTCCCCCTTCTCCTCCCCCTCCCTTTAACCCCCCCCCCCCCCTTCCTCCCTCCTCTCTCCCCTCCCCATAAACTGAGCCGAAGAGAACTCAATACCAAACCACCCGGCCCGGATCATTCACATGGCGCTTATTGGAACGATGTGTGTGTGTCCGTGTGTGTGCGTGTCTGTGTGTGTGTGTGTCTGTGTGTGTCTGCGTGTGTCTGCGTGTGTGTGTGTGTGTGTGTTTGTGTGTGTTCTACCCCTTCTTCACTGTGGTAGAGTAGTAAAAGTAGGTGTGCACCACACAAAGCAGTAAAGAGATTGCTTGTAAAACTCCCTCACAGCAACCACACACACACACACACACACACACACACACACACACACACACACACACACACACACACACACGTACAGGGACACAAACAGACACACACACAGACACATACACACAGACACACACACATACAGAGGCAGTGTAATAAGCACCACATGAACACACACACTCATGTACACACACACACACACACACACACACACACACACACACACACATACAGGGACACAAACAGACACACACACAGACACATACACACACACATACAGAGGCAGTGTAATAAGCACCACATGAACACACACACTCATGTACACACACACACACACACACACACACTCATGTACACACACACACACACACACACACACACACACACGTACAGGGACACAAACAGACACACACACAGACACATACACACACATACAGAGACAGTGTAATAAGCACCACATGAACACACACACTCATGTACACACACACACACTCATGTACACACACACACACACACACACACACACACACGGACATAGGCCCTAGCCATGGTAATGTGTTGTTACAGAAAGACGTGTCAATAGACCTCAAACCCCTTTTTTATGTATTTGTTTGGACTCCCGATCACACAAACAATACTTGTGTTGAGCTCCAGTCGCCTGACGTCGTCTCATCAGCCGGCTCATCATTTCTGAAAAGTGTTATTATTACTGTGTTATTGTTCCTGTGTAACACTTATTGAAAGTGTGTTCACAGTTATTTATTCAGTCTTGAAACAACACTCAGGTGTTTGCTGGCTGTAATAATCCCTCCTGTTCATGCTGGTTGTTAAACATCCCTTCT
>NW_027175887.1:901336-1071336 GCF_023055335.1 Clinocottus analis
GAGCAGGATGAATGGACCGACAGACGCCTCTTCATTTTCTTACACTACATTTCTGTGCTGTTGTCTGTTGCTTCATCTTCTATTATTTGCTCCACCAAGTTCTCCCCCCGCAGAGGAGAAATCCCAGCTTCTCATCCCGGGTCGTCATGAGTAAGCGACAGACTCTTTATGCCGTACCCCAAGAACACAACTGTTTTTGAGCTGTCTGTTCTCGTGATCGTCATTTCTCAGGAAGAGAATCTCCTCAGATTTGGACTTTAACTCACTGTACATGCTTTCAGTTTTAGTGACACGGTTTTTACTTATTGCACTTCAGAGGGTGCACATGCTCCTGCAGGGTCCTGCATGTTACTTTGACACCAAACTAAATCCTAAGCATCCTCTGTTGCGTCCTGTCTTCTGGCGCTCTCTGCTGCTCCTGAGTGTGAGTAAATGAGCTCCACGTCTCACCTTTGTCTGTGCGTCTCTTTGCTGGATCACTGCAGAGGAATCTGTAATTCTTTTACAGGATGTCATGAATATTTAAGAGCGGGACTCTCAGGAGATCAGCCAATCAGCTGGCACCAAGGGAGCGTAAATCATTTGCAGCTTTCCTCCTCGGTTCAGTGGTGGCAGTAAATGGCACTGAATTATCTGCATTTACATTCTCAACATTCAGCTGACGTTTTCATCTGAGGAAAGTTGGAATGGGGGCTCTGGGTGTGAGCGAGCTGCTGTGTGCAATGTCTTTCGTAAGGCCTGAAACCCTGAACTCTCAAGGACTGGTGTCACCTGGTAAGTGGTTGAGTGTGAGCGGCTGTGAGGGCTTGAACTGGTGTTAATATGAATGGGACAGCCCTCTGCTGCAACATATCACATACAACAAATATTGTGTACAATTGTGTATATTTATAATATATTTTGTATTCCCTGATGTGAACGTCTTCAGGCGCTTTTCTCACGGGATGAGAAGTCATTTAAATAATATATTTACTAATTTTTGTCAAACGAAATGTTTAAAGATTAAATCTGTGTGAAAAGATATATTATATATAATTTCTGCTTGCATTTGGATTTTATGCATTTTTATGTTCCATCTTTAATCCTTAATGTTGTTGTGTATTTATCGGGCTGAACAGCCTCGTGCCTCTTTGATCAAAATAATAGGAAACTGTATTGTGTAGCAGCTTTGTTGCACAAATAAACATCATGTGAATCTAGAAACGAGGCTAGAATGTCATCATTCATTTAAACTAGGTTGAAACACAAAACACAATTGGTAAAAAAAAATAATTTAAAAAAAGGTAAACTGTGGCTGGGTGGTGGGAAGGGTCCTCCTTCAATCTGGGGATCGGCGGTTTGATCCCCGGCTCCACTAGTCCATGTCAATGTGTCCTTGGGTAAGACATTTAACCCCAAAATGTTGCCGCAGGCTGTTCCTGTGGTGTAAGAATGGGTGTGATGAGAGTGGCACCATGCAGGTGCCCCTCTCATTAGTGTATAAACAGATGAATGATGGGCGCAGGTTTGCATAGGGTCCATAGGGACAAGTCAAGACCAAAGTTTGGACAAAATATTTGCATACTCACTCGTCTATAATAATATAGAAACTTTAAAACGGATTTTTCACTCTTCTAGTATGTTCGTCGCCTCGAAGAGTGAAAAATCCTTGTCAAAGTTTTTCAATGCGCCTTCGAGACTGCGAGTGAGAAAATGCTGAGTCAAGGGTCATTTACTCGGGTCATGCTAGGGCCCCCTTGCGTCGTCCCATCAGCCATCTTGTGTGCGTCACCCAAAATTTCTGACTATCCAACAAAGCTACGTGAGCCGTTCGCAGCCCGCAAGACTGTGATTGGTCTGCTAACCACACAGTTGTAGTTGCAAGAGTGTATATCGCCCTTCAGGAACACTACGCCAGTCCTTAATACAGAATGAGCGCTGACAGTAGTTTGACATGGTAAGCTACTAAAATACGCCAGGAAATAATAAAGTCTCATATTAGTATTTTGTTTGGTCTCAGCATTGATTCTGTTGACCCTTCTGTGCTTTGTAGATTAAAAAAAATGCCACCAAAAAAGAAAAGAGATATCTGACGTTTTTCACCACATAAGTAGCTATCAAGAAGCCAGGTTGTTGTTAGTTAGCTAGCAGCAGGCTAACTACTCAGCTCAAACCTGCATTACTTTTTAAATGCGTTCAGCAAACTCAGAAATCCAGTGAAGATGCAGTGCAGGTTAAACCAGCTGGACCAGCAGGGCTTCAGATGAGATCCATCTCATAGCATTTTGTTAAGAATGATCTTGCATAAGCAATGACACTAAAGGACATTTGGGGAATCTGACCTTATGTCAGTGCTGCACCCTTAAAACGAACTGTCCACAAACACGTCCTTCGGTTTGCAACTTTTATTAAAACAAGTCCCAGGTTGAACACAAGCACAGGTTTTGGTCTCCAGCCTGCATACTGCACGTCTTCCTGCTCTAATTAGTGAAGAGAGAGAGAGAGACAGCGCTCTCTTCTACAGGGTGAGGACAGTACTGTCTTCCCTTCAGTCAGTATGTGTACAGGTCATCAATGTTCTCACACATTGGTATAACAATTTGTGAATTAGCTTAAACACACATTTAAAGTAAAATATTAGAAATGGACACAGTCGTATTAAATCAGTAAAAAATATAAAATAACATATTTCCAGGTGCTATACCAACTAACAACAATATGTAATGTGTTTAATTATGTCATGGATATCTATGACATATTTGTTCCTGCAACTCCTTCTCTGAGGCAGAATATCATCAAGACCTTGGAAACGCTTCACTCCAGATGAACAGTCCTCATTCTTCTGAACTCCTCTTTAATCTGAAACAGAAGATGAAAAAAAACAAAGGTTAAAGCGTTTCTTTCTGTTTGTTCCTTGTTCCTTCATGTTATCGAATAAAAAGTAATACTTTTGTATTTCTTTTATTTTCAGGTTTGTGTAGTGACTTTCAGCATATAGCTGCTCATAGGAACACTGTCATGGTGGTGCAGGCAAAAAAGGACAGAGTATACGTTTGCATGTGAATTATATTCTGGTCTGAGTTAATTTCTCATGAAATGGAAATTATCTATTTAAAGGCTATTTAATGTCATATTTCCTAATATAGTCCTGAACAAAATGTTTTTTTTTTTTTATATTTCCATTTTTTATATGATGTCACACACATCATGCGCACACAAATGTAAAATAAAATGTTATCTTAATTGAATGATTTATTTTAGATGTTGGCAGCTGTAGACTTGTGTAGAAGAGATAAGGGAAGGGAAATAACTTTTAAGCATCCCAATGAAACGTTTCTCCATAAGACAAGAAGGAAAGTGTCTCTAACTCCAAGGCTGTCAAAAAGTGAAAGTTAAAGAAAAAGGTTGAATCAAACTTCATCAAAGTTAGTAAAGCATGAAAACACCATATAAAATATCACCTCCTAACAGAAGGTGCATGCTGAAATAATAACAATAATATTTTTTTCTCACTACATTTATTTGACCAGTGAGTAGCGCTGTCACCTATAAAAACAGAAGCTATCTACTTCCTGCTGGCCTACATCTGTCTGGCCATCTCTCACTGGGTTCACTGTAATCAACCACTGTAATGACAGAACATTGCATCCTCATGCATTCTGTACATTATCCTTCCTTGCACAACCCTTAATTCCATTATTACAATCTGCAGCAGGGGAACCATATCACTCATCGTGACCATGACTAATCCCACATCCTGCTGCACAATATCTTGGGTGTCCAGTTAGGGCTGCTTGCTCAAGTACTTCCCATGTTTTAATATGTCAGATATTTCTAAAATGTAGTTTTTGTTTAGCTTCTCTAATGTGTGTATTAATTAGTAATTATCAAATGTTGTCAAGTAACACTAATTGTGGACGTATATATGTTGATCAAATAAAACAAATGCTATGCAACAAAGCAATATTAGAAACGAATCAATGTTTTCTTAATGCCTTACATACTTGTGGAGTTTGAGTTCAATGCAAAGCCATCGCTGACTTTACACACTTAATGGATATGACTCCTTTCACTGTGGGGAGCAAATAAAGAGGCGGGAATTCACACAGACCAGCCAATCAGTACATAGGACACTGGATGTGCTTCAAAAGGTTGCTTCTGGCTGCTTCTGCTGAAAGGAAGCTCCCTCCACGTAAACTCGTCATTCCCGGCAACACTGTCCAATAGAATTAATGAACGTTCCTTTAGTCCCGCCCTTATAAACCTCCTGACAAATGAAAAACGTTGTTCTTAAATAACGCTCTATCCAGTTGGATGGAGTGACGGATATCACATGGAGAAGAGCCAATTAGAAACGAAGGCGGGTTGGCGTAAACCAATGGGCGTTTAGGACGTAGACGCCACTCTTATAAAGTACAAGGTGACAGTTTGTCTCATCCTACACTCACTGACTGCTGCTGTGTGCGAAAGCCTCTAATCCCGGACCCTCCGAAAGCCGAAACAAACCGGTAATATTTGCCTTTCATACATCCTGCACTTCATATACACTCACTTCAGTCCGTGTTGTAAATGCATTCACGTCTCGCATTTAAACCTCACCGTGCGTGTCCTCAGGAAACGCTTGTGAAGCTAGCTGTCATTGCTAACATTCGGTAGCTGGCGAGCTAGGTCAGCCATTGAATGAACTGGTCCATCGAAATTACTTATGAGTGCGTCAGTACGTGTGCTCTTGGTTTACCTGTGCGACAGGCAATGAAGCAGTAGTGAGGCGAGGAGTGCCTTTCGGCCAGCCGCCGTGGTTGTTACAGCAGCGGGTCTCACGCCCTCAGCGCGGCCAAGCTGCGTTGACTAGACTCTTGAATGTAAAATGTCTGACACGGCGGGCCTACCGTGCTCCGACTCAACCCGCCGCGACAAGGACGTCCCCTGTGGGGGAGCCGCGGTGCCATGTCGCCCCTTGTCATTGCACCACGCCACTGTTCAGGTTGACTATAATCGGGGTGGTGCACCGCAACCACTTCCAAGGCCCAATGTAACAGTATGTGGCTCTTTTTTGACCTTCAAGTCTGCAGACTGGTTAGCTTAACTTAGCCTAGCTCCTGCGCTTACACCCCCTCTCCTCTACGAGGACTGTCAACCGGACTCGGATATGAGGAAAGGTGACACAGTCGTGCGGGCTAACCTTGGCATATAATTAATCTTAACGACGGTATGGCGAAATGCTGCTAATTGCTGAACTCCCACACACGTTTTAGCACAACTTCCTAGTAGAAATGCCCTCGAGTTTTCGCTAATGGCGTCTTGCATTTGTGGCGCGTTAAAGCCACTCATTCCCCAGCATGTGTGAATATTTAGAGGGTTATCTAGAGTTGATCCTGTTCAGTAGTCTGCTCTGGGATTAGGCTTTCAGGCTGAGCAGACATGGGTGGCTCTCATCGATCCACTTGGTGCTGGACTTGACCTTTGAAAAGAGATTCCCTCCAGGTTTTTTTTTTATTTTTTACTTTGCAACAGAGTTATTTAACATGGAATATTGAGTGTGTGTACACTTTGAGTCTGAGCTGTGAACCTAAGGTAACGTCCCAAGCTGTCAGAAGTGCAGGTCAATGAAGAACAAACTATGGCACCGAGCTGAAGCCTGCTAGTTTAATCCCAGTTCTGTCAGACTCTACGAGGCTGGGCAATTTCTTCTCTAGATTCCCCTTAAAAGTCACCAGTTACAACAAACAATACATTCCCACACTATTGGAAAGCAGGTAGATTTTATTTCTCACATCTTGACATTAGGATGACTCTTTAGAAGAATTGTAGACTATCAGCTTCAACCCGTAAGATGTGTATATACACGTGTGTCTGTCCCTCGGACACACGACAGCTTTTTGTGGCTCTGTCGTTGCACAGTCCTGAATCCACCTTTAACCTGTCTGAATCTGTAACTTGATCATCCACAAGTGGCCGCTTGTGCATGAGAACATGTGACTTTAAATGTAAACTATTCCTTCTCTCTCCAGCTCCCAGCCATGTACGCCTGCGCCAAGTTTGTCACTTCTCCTGCTGTGGTACGTCAGATGAATTACTTTTTGGCAATAATGTGCTTAAGACATGTAACTGTGTATGTGAACATCAGCAGTCAATTGCAGCTACATGTGGTTGTTTTGTTAATATACTTACGTAAAAAAAGGTGACAAACAACCTGTGGAAAGGGGAAATGTAAAATTCCGGTTGCATAGATCACTGCAGCACATTCAGTTCCATGGCTGCACGGACTTATGGCATCCTTGTTTGATTTCAAGGACAAAGTAGTTGGGAATCGCAGTCGTGTCTCGCTCATGCTCTTTATAACGGTCTCACAGTTGGTGGCATTTCCACGTCAGCTGACCCTTTAGCATGTAGGTCATCTCAGTTATGGAGGTGTTGTGGAGGACAAAGTTCCACATTTACACGCTGTTCAGCAGGACAGGCAGAATATCTCCAGAGTGTGAGTTGAGTTGCCATACTGTAGTTCTATGGGGGATTTAAGTGGCTACTGAAACACTTTAAATCCATTCTACTCTCTCTGCTCTGCACAATTCCCTGCTGTGCGCTAACTAAAAGCACAGAATAAAGGTGTCATGGCAGAGCCGCTGAGATCTCCACAGACTGTTCACTATCGACTCTGTGTAGCTGCCCTGTGCGAAACTTAAACTGTTGATGTTGCAACAGTGGATATTAATGACTTCATTTTATTATTCAAAACATTGGACAATTGTAATTTTGTCACATTTTTACTACATCTTTTTTGTTTTCTTATTCAGCTGTCCATTTTAATATAATCCAGTGTCAGATTTCCACTTAGCTATAAATGAAGTAAATGACAGCATAATCTATTTTCAGTTCAGTGGAAAAATTCAGATAGTTATGATCTTTGCAGTTAAAAAAATGTATTTAGATTGTCTCATTGTTGAAGCGTTGCTAATACGTTTTTGTCTGCCTGTAGCTGCGTGGGGGGTCCAGAATCCTCGCCCGGCCGGTCTCAGTCTCCCTCTTCAACAGACCTGAAGCCACAGCGGAGCAGCAGGTCAGTACTTTGACCTTCAGTCCTCCTTCACACAGTTTTTAAATGGCCATGGCCACCTTCTCTGTACACCTTTTTATCTAGGTTTGTGTGTATGGATGCAGTCCATCTCTTGTTTTGCTATGTTGATATATTGTTTTTATCAATACTTCAGTACAAATGTATAGAGGAAAAAAATCTCACTGGATGTTTAATTTCAACTGACATCAGCGTAAGATAACTGGGTACATCACAGATTCTGGTTAAATAATAAAAATAAAAGTCATATGTGGTTCAACAAGTCTGAGAGAAACCGCTCTGTGGGTATTGCAGTTCTGTCTTCCACCTCGTTCACCAGCCAGAAGATTCTACCAAAACAAAACATGCCTGTTGGCAGCTCAGTCTGTAGCGACCATAGTCAGAAAATGTGTTCAAGCTCTACTCGATAAAAATAAGAATTAGGCGAAGGTAACTCTCTTAAACTATAGTTTTTGCTGCTAAACTTAAATCCCCTTGTGTAGAAGGAGAATTCTTTTTCACAGCAATATAAACAATATTTTATATTGGAGGTTATGACATGCTCAACACTAGCTCTAAACAACTTAATGTATAATAGATCTGAAATATTAATACAGAAATGTATTTTCTGATCTTTATACCAACTGCTATACAAAAATAAATGAGCAATGTGGCTCATAAGCAGCACAAACATTATCGAGGTATTTATACAGCGGTGGTGTTTACGGTAGCTGTTTCTCCTTCCTTCTCCCAGGCCTTGTTGCCAGTCAGTCAGTCCGCCGTCCTGAGCCGCTCCTTCCAGACCAGCGCCATCTCCCGGGACATCGACACCGCCGCCAAGTTCATTGGCGCCGGAGCTGCCACTGTGGGAGTGGCCGGCTCAGGAGCTGGAATCGGAACAGTGTTCGGCAGCCTCATCATCGGCTACGCCAGGTAAAGTTGTAACTCGCGCTTAACCGCTGCCAGTCCAAATCTACCATTTGACAAAACGTTCAGCATAGCAGCGTGTCTGCCGTACTTATGTTGAGAACACACAAACGAATGTGATAGTTTGGATTTGCGTGTCAACGCTGGCTGACCAGAACTGCTACAGCTCCTCACAAACACACGTGAGCCATTGCGGCTGTTCAAAGTTTAAGAAATATAAATGTCCGTCGCCTGTATATGCTCCAGAATGTGACTCGCAGATGCAGGTTTTGTTCCCCAAGATTCTCAGGCCCTCTCCCTCTGAGCCATGACGGCACTTTATCCCCGCTTATGTAGACTGTTGCTTTTGGCCTGACGGAGTCCATGTCCTGCAAGAGGTGTGGGGTTGTTGGTCGTCCGTTCAACAACAACTTTGCATTTATTAATTCCAAGATGCTCCAATTTCCTTTTCTAACGCGATTAGTGAGAATTTAACAATATTATTAACTGCAACTTCAGTGGTTGCTGTTCGAATAACTTGATATTTTGTGGGCACGGATTAAAAAATAAAATGTCTTTTAATAGTTATGGTTTTGTGTGAGATATTCCAGCAGGATTTGAAAAGTAATTTCAAACAATCTTCTGATTGCTGCACACGTCTGTACAGTTAAATGCTATGCTTAGCATAACAGACTCAAAACTGGGAAACTGCTATCTCTATTGAAGTAAGCCTGCAAACAACCCTAAAGGTGTAAATATGGACGATTCCCCAAAATGGTCTCATTCGCGATTTTCCCCCCCCCTACCCCTAGTTGATAGGCCTTTACAGACCTGATCCAAAAGCACACATAAATGTATGAATCAAGATGTGGCCCAAAGGGGTCTCCAGGTTGGGTCACAACTAGGTTTACAAAGGGGTGGAAAGTTTCCACGGGAATTTTGGGAATTTTGAAAAAAAGAAATGTGCCTAAGTTTTTTGCAGGGAACTTAAATGTAGTTGAGAGCAAGACGATGCCCGCCTAGCTCAGCTGGACCCTGAATGCAGCTGGTTGGGAACATTGTTTGCAAGAAACGTAAACATAAAACATTCTGTTTTTGACGTTTTTGTCATCAGCGTTGCGTCTGAAAGTTTCAGCCCGATGCCTGGCAAGTGTGAGAGCGCCGAGTTACGTACAGGCCAAGAGCGGTATTGCAGACAGAGAAAGATTTCAGTTATAGCTTGCAACATATTGAAAAAAATAACTGAACTAGTTCATTTTTGGAGCTGTGAACTTAGTTCAAAATTTTGAATTATGGGCTATGAACTGAACTAGTTGGTCGAAAGTTTCCCAACACTGTTTGTCATTAGCATATTGATTACTTGGTAAACTGAAGCCATGTTCACTTTAATACCAAGTTTATTTGTATACAGTAGACTTTTTACAGCAGTGAGAGTCACCTCGATTATTCACGGCTTTTGGAATGTCATAAGTCATTTCTAAAAGTTGTATTATAAATATTTGCATGCATGTCTGCTTATGACAAGGTAAATACAGTTAAATTACCCCAAAATTTCCAGATAATTCCCATTTTATTCCCGTGGAAAGTTTCCAACTTTGAATATTCCTGTAATTTTGCAACCCTAGTCACAACTGGTTTCCCCGATCCAAACTGTAGACCTGGGCAAACCTGATGTGGTCACAGTTGGAAAACCGGTGCAATGCGCAAGCAACCCTTTTGTCACAGGTTGGGATAATTATCCCACAATTAAATCTTTATTTTAATCACAACGCTTCTAAATTGGCGCTTGTTTACAATGCGGTGTGATTTTGTTTAATTCAATGTTGGCAGCCAGAATTTTTGACACTTAACTTCTTGTTGTATGAAGTTATCATTTAATGAGCTGTATATTCTGACCGTGCACCTCCTGTGCTCTCCTCCACAGGAACCCCTCTCTGAAGCAGCAGCTCTTCTCCTACGCCATCCTGGGCTTCGCCCTGTCTGAGGCTATGGGTCTCTTCTGTCTGATGGTGGCGTTCCTCATCCTCTTCGCCATGTAAACCCAGAAGACTCACTACTGCCACATCCCTTACCCCTTTCTTCCCAGTCTACTTTTCCTTCCCCTTTCTCCCTGCCTCTCTTCCTTCCATCTGGAGGGGGAGGGGGAGAGGCGTGTTCCCGAACGGTAACTCTGAATGAGCTATTGGGCCATTCCAAAAGGAAATATATATAAATGGAAATAATATTCACATCTGAGGTTAACAAACCTTAAATCGTACGTTTTTTTTTTTTTTTTTTTTTTTGTTCCTACGCTTATTTCTGTTTTTCAAAAGTTTTATGTGAGACCTCACTTCGGTTGAAATCTGTCCAAAAAATAAATGGTTGGGATAACTAAAGATGCAGTGTTATGTATTTTATTATATCTGCAAGAAAATAAACAATCGCAATTGAGACAGTAAAGTGGACTTATGAGAGCAGGTGGGTTAAAAGGACACATCCATTCATGTGGGGTTAAAACCTTATTTTCTTAAACTACAAATGTGTGAAATGCATCTCTATACGTTTCACTAACATAACATGAACCTTGTTCATACAGAAAAGTAAATGTCTATACTTGTTTACATCCACACCAGACCATTGTTTAGCATCCCCTTCATGCCCACCAGCGGAATTGAAGAAAAAGATGAACATGCACTTTGCTGTCTAAACATATAATGCACTGCATGCACGTGAATTATCGTCTATCATTTTCATTGCCATGAACCATCCGTGTATGTAGTGATACTGTATCTTTTGATGTATTTAGTTTGAGGAAAATTTCAACTAGTCATAATGTATCTTTAACATAAATGTTAACAGAATACACCAATCTGGCACTCTATTAGGTCTTCAACTATTTACACTACAATGCTAATTGTATTACAATATTGGTGGTTAGACCAGATTCTCTCAAGTTTAGAAGTCATATTTTAGGACTTCATATTGTGCAGGATTTTACAGTGACTGGAAGAAGTTACTGGTCTGAATGTCACAACGCAAGAGATCGATTTTGGTATTGAAGGTCACTGGTTTTGACCCCTAAAGGCTTCCATAAAACAGGATGCCTGCTGTTAAACTTGGCATCCAGTGCAGGAACTAACGGGCATGTTTTGTAAATCCTGTTACATTCACAACGTGGAAGAGCCTTTGGGTTCTGGCTGTGAATGGAAGTTCAACATTGTTCTCGAACATATACTGCCCACATCGCATTGATACAAAGCTGGTTGGAAGTCTGCAGAATGTGGCTTAGTTTGATTATTCCAGCTCAGCCTTCAACACAATCTACCCTGTGAAACTGATGACAAACAAGGAGACTTTGTTCGAGCAAAATCAATGTTGCAGAGTGGAGCTCAGAACAACTTGCTGCTCAACTTCTGTGAAACCAAAGAACATTGTTTTTGGAAGAAAAAAAGGAGGCTGAGACTCGTGTGTATATCGATGGTGCTTCAAGTTCCTCGGAATTAGTGTCAGACAACCTGATGTGCTCCTCACACGTCTCCGTCCTAACGCTCATAAAACGGCTGTATTTTCTTAAGGAAAACTTTATAAGGCCAAATTCCCTGTGCCAAGTTCTTGTTCACATTTACAGAGTGACATGAGGCATCCTGACTGCAGCCATCACAAACTGTCATGGCAGTACGGCAGACCGGAGGCCTCTGCAGCTCTACACAACGACACCCATCCAATTATCAGAGGTGATATTGGTGAGAAGAGGAACCTGTGAAGAACTAGAGGGATAAAAGACAAAACCCACTCCAGCCACAACAGGTTCTCCCTGCATTTAGCAGTGGCGAAGAGAACTGTCTGTACAAAGAGGCAAAATACAGGTTTAGCAAGGCGGTGGGAGACACTAAACAACTGTACTATGAGAAGCTGCAACATCAGCTCTCAGCAGTGACACTGCTTCTGTCTGGAAAGGCCTTAGATCAACTACAAGCCCAAAACCCGCCACTCCATTGAATGACCAGGGGCTCATGCCTCTGTACGAAATATAGGATCATGTCTTCAGGCCCGTCGACCTGACCTCTGTGTTCATGAAGTCTTAAAACGTCTAGTCTTGTCCCACCTCAGAACCCTCACTGACCCACTTCTGCAGTTCTTTTCCTGAGCGCCATCATTGCCCAGGACCTCAAGTGGGAGCTGAACATCAGCTCCATCACTAAGGCTCAACAGAGGATGTTCTTTGTGAGGCAGCTAAAGAAATTCAACCTGTCAAAGACAATGATGGTGCACTTCTACACCGCCATCGTTAAGTCCATCCTCTGTTCCTCCATCGCCGTCTGGTACGCTGCAGCCACTGCCGAGGACAAGGGAAGGCTGCATCGCATCATTCGCTCTGCCGAGGAGGTGATTGGCTGCAAACTGCCGTCCCTCCAGGACTTGTTTGCTTCCACGACCCTGAAGTGAGCAAGAAAAATTGGCGCTGACCCCTCTCACCCTGAACACAAACTGTTTGTGTCACTTCCATCTGGCAAGAGGCTGCGGCCCATCAGGACCAAGACCTCACCCCACACTAACATTGTTTTCCCTTCGGCAGTTGAGCTCATCAACAGACCCGGGTCCCCACTGACTGACTCTGTCTCCCAAAGGACCATTTCAAAAACGGTCACTCTCCTGCACAAGCCTTCATACTTCATATTTAAATACACATATCATTTTACCATTACACTTTAACATACATTACACTACAGTACACTTGTTTACAGTACTGTTATCTATTTGTCTGTGCACTTTATTTCATATTCTATTGTAAATGTAACGTTTATATTGCACTGGGTTGATTGTTGATTCTTGTTGGTTGTTGTTTGTCTAATGTATGGACCAACCGCCAAGATAAAAATTCTTCGTTTGTGTAACATACCTTAGCAAATAAATGGTTCTGATTCTGATGCGGTCCGGAAAGAGATACAGAAGTATCAGCTGCAGAACAACCAGACTGCAAAACCTCAACTTTACTGTGGCTGTGATTCATTAATGTAATTAAGCATCCTCCACCCTCCATATATAATATAGTGGTTTTGTTTTTGTCTTTCCAATGTAGTAAATTGGAACTACAATCCAAATGTCGTCATAGAACCCTTTTGCACAATGAAAGATTTAAAAAAAAAAAAAAAACCTTATAGACTTAATTTTCAATATTTGAATTGATTCAACGTTTTCTTCTCCTCATTAATACATGTTGATTTAATCATGAAACGCTTCCTCTGTTCCACTTCTTATGGCGTAGAGGACTTTTAATTTGAAGGTCTCACCGGATGTCCTGTTTTTCATCATTTCAGCGCAGCTTAACTGGCGAGAAATCAGATCCTGAAGTTGCGTTGAGTGGAGGGGATGCGTCCGCTTCAAAACCCAAATATTCTGACCCCGGACAGATTCAAGCCGACAGCAGGCGGACAGTGAGTCGCCGTCACGTGCCGCGATAAGGGGGACGAGGTTATTTTGCCGACGACTTCATACTTTTCTGGAGGCCTCGGGGAAAACACATCACGATAAGCTAACGATAAGTAGCCACCATGTCGTGGGAAGAAATGCCCCGTTTTGTGGCCTCGCCTCTGAGCTCGGCTCAGCGCCGCTCGCCTGCTCTCTGATCCCGCTGGTCGACACACACAAGCAGCGGTAACTTCGCACTCAGCCGCCCGATGCAGCTAGCGTTATAAATTAGTCAACACCCGACGGTTTCACCCTACGTTTGTCGAGCCATGGCGGACAGCTTTGGAGAGCAGTCCAGCGGCGGTGCCCACGGCTTAGGCGTCACCGGACAGGGGAGCGGAGCTTCGCTGCTGCCGACTTTGGCCAACTCTTTACCGGTGGGACACTCTGCGACCAGCGGTGCTCACACCAGCACCAGCCCGGCCTCCCCCCCTCCCGCAGCGGCCGCGCCGAGTGGCCTCACGGCTCTGGTGCCCCCAATGTCCGCGGTCACCGCAACCACGGCCGGGTTTGGCAACATGTTCACCCACGGCTCCTCGCCACCGGTCGTGTCCCTACACGCCTCCTCGGTCCTCCCCGGTGTCGGGCTCGGTCTTGGCGGGGTGGCAGGAGCGGACCTTCTGTCCCATATCCACGCCACGTCCTGGGACCCGACACTGAGTACGGACTGGGACAACGAGAAGGCTTACCAGCCCTGCATCCTGAGGATAAAGAGGTGGGCCTCGTGCAAACACACAGTGTCACGGTTGTATGTTTGTCTGGTATGTTCCGACCGAAACCCCAACGAGTTGAGGGCAAATCGAAAGTGAAAGTTTTGCATAAAGTTTCTTCTATCACTGGAAACGTTTGGTTGATTTTAGCAAATGGCGGGACATTTTAGCAATTGCAGTAACTTAGACAACAAAATACAGAACACATGATCGAGAAATAATAAACTTTACTTTAGTGAACCATGAAAAACTTTTTTTTTTTTAAACACACATTTTTCACAGTTGCAATATTCCAGTTACCTCTTGTGTTGTTTTGCCAAGTATATCATTTGGGTTTTCCCTGGTACAAAGTCGTTGGAATTACTTTTTATATTCATCATTAAATATCTTTATAGCAAGGTTATGTTACCAGGGACACACAGTGGTGTTATTTGTTTTTTTGTCATTACTTGACACTTTATGCATCAGCGTCTTCCACCTCCAGCATCCTTTCAGGAGTCTCATCTGTCTCCCTTTGTCTGTCTTGTGTCTGCAGGGATATCATGTCCATCTACAAGGAACCTCCGCCAGGGATGTTTGTCGTCCCCGATCCTCAAGACATGACCAAGGTATAATAAAACAGAAGGTCAGGTGTCCTGTGACGAGGCTATGACGCTGTTTACACAAATGTTAAATGTTTCATGTTTAGATAGAAGTCTAAATGAGATATAATACATTAAGCAACATGCTGAGGTCCACATGGACAAAATCTAAGTTGGTTTTCCTTACACAGAGTCTGCTCTACTCCAGGACAGAAGGTACTAATGTACCAGGAGCTCTAGGGTCTGACTGCTGTAGGCTGTATGTATAAGAAGTGGACATAGTCACCGTCCCCCTAATGGTTTGTGGACTGCGGTTAAGAAGCCTTGAGTTTGGCAATTTTTCTGTCGCCTTCTTGATTACGTTCGTCCCCATAGTGTTTTTTTCCTCAACCAATGCACGAGAGTCAACCTATTCAGCATGCAGAGGAGTGGTGTGGAGATGTCGTATCCAAATCTGTGAGATACCTGTCAATCACCTTGTAGCCTCGGCGTAATGCATACTGTGCTATATGCTCTCTAAATAGAACATCATTTACTAAATAGAAATTATGCTATATTGAAGAAGACTTGAAACTAGAGATTGAAACATAAACTCCTGCATTTAACTCGGCAGAACCGGAGGTTTCTTCCTGATAACTGCTTAAAATAAACACGACAACATGTAGCAATGAACTTACTGAAACGCATGGGTGGCTCACCTGAAGGGGAGATTTTTCGTCTCCTTCACAGGCTCTCGGTCACTCCGCTCCCTCAATCATTGAGTGGTTGATCTGATCAGGGATCAGATAAACACTACCACAGTTTGGTGCTCCCCCCGTCGCTTTCTCCCTGTTGATTAACGATACAGGAAGAAACCAACAGCTCGTCTGTCACTTCTATTCAATTGTACGGACGGAAATCACCAATTCGTTTCCGAGGGCTTTGCAGTCTGTTCTGGAAACCTCAGGGAGAACCACAGAGGAGGGACCCGCCTCCCAGGATGGACAGAAGTACAATACATGTGACGTGCTCATGTGTGCTCTTTTCCATACGTGGTAGTTGTCCTCTCTGGGCTGAGATGATACTTTGATGAATGGGTTGTTCGATTTGAGCATTCAATTCTAAGACCGTGAATAAAATCACATTTGCTGAATGTGTGATTTTTATTTTTAATTTTTACATAACATCGCTTGGTTTCCCCCAATAAATCCTGATTTATAGCCTGTTTTGGTTTAAATATTAGCCTATTAATAATACCGTTACTACAATGTGAAATTAAATCTCCACGTTAAATTAAATCTCCACATCAATGAGCACAAAAATAATAGTTTATAAAAAAAAAACTGATATGTGGACGATAGGCGAAAGTAAACCACCAGAAGAAAAACTCGTGTATAACTACATGAAGCGATGAAGTAACTCAAACGCATGGGTGAGACGCCATTTCACGTCTCCTTCACGCCGCTCCCTCATTCATGTGACGGTGAATCTGATCAGGGATCAGATGAACACGACCACAGTACACATACTTCTGGAAAGATTGGGGGAAGCAGCTTTGAGCTGCTCTTTATTGGAGGGGGTGAAGTCAATATTTGCAATAAGCTACACAATAGTGAGATGTGTGTACGATCAGAGTTTTAAAAAAAAAAAGTATTACATTTTTTTGTTCACCCTTTTGATGTTGGTTCTTCACCTCTGAGCGGCACGCAGCCGCTTCTCCACAGAGAGAAGTCTCAAACTGGTTTCTGTGTGTCTGAAGAGAATAGTGCCACAGCAGCGGAGGGATGATGTCATTATTCAGCAGGCTGTGGAGCACGTAGTTTTATCCCTCATGGTTTAATTCTGGTAAAATTACAGCTTTATTTTAGATTACTTTATATATATAAAAGCTGCCTGAATTTGGTGTTAATATCTAACAATACCACAAAGATTTGGTGCATATTCACCAGATTGACCGACAAACTTGAAAATAAATGTTTTATTTTTGTTGTTGCTCCCTGGTAAAATACTAACAATATTGTCCACATAAATCAAATCAAATCAGTTTTTTTAAAGATGTAACTTAAAGCAATTATGATTATAGAAATAATAATATTCAGGTAGAGAAAAGAGGATTGCCATTTCAATTGATGTGATGGCTCTGGTTAGTGGATAGGGGGCGCCGGCCCAAAACAAGGTAGAGACCCACTGCCCTAAACCGTCTCCTCCTTGTCTCCTCATTCCTTGCACAGATCCACGCCCTGATCACGGGGCCGTTCGACACGCCGTACGAGGGCGGCTTCTTCCTCTTCCTGTTCCGCTGCCCCCCCGACTACCCTATCCACCCACCGCGGGTCAAGCTCATCACCACCGGACACAACACCGTCCGCTTCAACCCCAACTTCTACCGCAACGGCAAGGTCTGCCTCAGCATCCTGGGGTGAGTCGGCGTACATGTCACTTGTAGGCACAGGGGGTGTTTTTGTCTCACAAAGTAGAGTTACAAACAACCGTTTTTGTATGCGTGTGTTTTTTTTAGGACATGGACCGGCCCAGCATGGAGCCCAGCGCAGAGTATTTCATCTGTCCTCATCTCCATCCAGTCTTTGATGACGGAGAACCCATATCACAATGAACCTGGCTTTGAACAGGTACCCTGTTGTAATGCATACTGTGCTTTATGCTCTTGAGTGGAGGGGATGCGTCCGCTTTAAAACCCAAATATTCTGACATTGAATTCTGACATACTTTGAACAGTTACCCTGTTCAAAGTATCTTGTTTACGGTTATAAACCCAATTGCCTTTCGTTTCTATTCCATTAAAAGAAATCAAACACAACACGAATATACTTTCAAAGAACCAGTGGGTCTCAATCAGAGGCGCGTCAGAGAGGATTGATAAGTTTAATTTAATGGCAGCGAGTTGTTTAGTGAGACGTGCGAGGGACTGACGTTGCAAAAGCTTAGGTCTTGGATCGGGTGCAGGCATTTAGGTGTGAAGGAGAATACTCTGCTCTTGCTTTGTACAGGTAAGCTCAGCAGGGGGCGTCACTGATCCCGTTCTTCCCTTTTTGTGTTGATTTTGTTGTAATGCGTAACCACTGATTTTGTTCAGAGTAAGAAAGAAGAGGTCGGTGTAGATGCTGTGTTTCTTCACTGAAGAAACTGGAATGACACAGAAAGGCTTTTCTCCTTTGAAAAGATGGAGTTTTTTTCTCTTCTCCCGACTGGCTTTCACTAAGTTTGATTGACAGATGTTTCATCCAATCGTAAGCCGGTCTGGCACATCTGTGTGCACCTCCTTTCTACAAAGCCAATCATTAAAATAATCAAACCACTTGGTTGAAACATAACTGATATCTTATACTGCCGGTTCTTGAGGCTGCGTTAGCGTGCTGATCAAAGCAGTGCTGTTGTATTGCATTCATGGCGTGCATCTTTTTATTTCTTTGTCTTTTTTGATTGAGAGCACGCGGGCCGTAAGACGCCCAGGTCTGAACGACGCCGACGCCGATTAAAAGTGCAGCACCTATGTGCAGCAGCATTAAGCCCCTCTCAATGCAAAACAAATGCAGTTAACACATGATCAAGTAATTGTCTGGCGTTAAAGGAGTGCTGCGTTTATGCATTTTTAACGTGCCCAGCCCTAATGACGTTAACAGCCCTAATAACATTAACGTGCCCAGCCCTAATAAATATACAGATAAATACATACACACGCACACGCGCTAAAACAAACTCCACTTCAGTATTCCTCAGAACACAACTCTACTTACTTAATGCATTACAAAAGGACCTAGTATTTGTATGTAGTACCGCCCTAGAATAGCGATGAAATACAGGTTCAGGAGCTCCTCCTCTCAGCAGGAGGAGAGCTGTGGGGGAAAAAGAGAACGCGTTATGTTTTGGGTTGCTCCATTTCTGTCGGGGGAAAAAGGGCAAAAAGGAAATACAGTAATTTAGTTTCTTCCTTATCAATAGATAAGGAAGAAACAAATACTGCTGCCAATGTTACCATAGCACCACGGGCACACAAATCCAATGTGATCACTCATCGTTCAGACGGTCCCTCTTAAAGATCCAATTTGACAACCAAACCGGATCTGCCAGCAGTCTGAACATAGTCAATAATGAAGCCTTTGTTTGTTTTTTCATGTCCTGTAATTAATGTGTGCGTGTCTCTCTCTCTTTCAGGAGCGCCACCCGGGGGACAGCAAGAACTACAACGAGTGCATCCGCCATGAAACCATGAGGGTGGCTGTGTGCGACATGCTGGAGGGCAAAGTCCCGTGTCCAGAAGCCCTGTGGTGAGACCCAATGTCGCTGCGGAGCCGAGCTTCTTTCCTCTTGTTCCATCTGTCGCCAACGTCTTTCCCCTCTCTGGGCTCTGATCCTGTCCCCCTCGCTTCCCTCACGCCTCATCATTCTCTCTCCTCTTCTGGCTGCATATCAGCTGATTTGTGTGTGTGCGTGTGTGTGTGTGTGTGCGTTTTCAGGAGTGTGATGGAAAAGTCCTTCCTGGAGTACTACGATTTCTACGAGGGAGTCTGCAAGGAGCGACTGCATTTACAGGGACAGAACATGCAGGTGACTACATTTCTTTATTTTAAATTCATGTACATTTAAACAGCCCATTTGGAGCAACAGTTTTGTTTCAAGATTCAGCTTTTTTTTATCACCATCTAATTTTAGTACTTGAATAAGTTATCATGCCCAGACGCCGCTCAACCCTCTGTCTGTTACCTGTTGCCCCTCCCCCTCTTCCTGTCCAGGACCCATTCGGCGAGAAGCGCGGCCGCTTTGACTACCAGGGCCTGCTGGTCCGCCTTAGCGCCATCCACAAGCGGGTACGCGAGAAGAGCCTGGCGGAGGACGAGCGCAATGACGTGGATTCAGACTCAGACACCAGCTCCACGGGAACGGACCCCGACAGCCAGGCCAGCTCCCAGCCCTGACCCCCACCTCCTCCACCCCGGACAGCGCTGGACTCAAGAGCCGGGCCGAGAACTTAAGGGCTAAGGGACCTTTTTTCTTTTTCTTTTCTTAGTTTTGTGTGCTGTTGAGGAATAAAGTCTAGCGAGTTGGAATGAGGCTTCTCTTGGACGCGTCAGAGAGGCAGAAAGAGAGAGAAGAATTTGTAGTCCTCTCTTTACAATGCATCCTCTTGTGAAATGCCCGGGGAATCTGGCCTGGACCGGCGTTGTTGTGCTACTTGTGTAGCTAACCAGCCGTCATGACGATGCCCCGTTTGATAAAAAAAAAAGAAAAGAAAACCCTGATAGATGTTGAGATCACCGTGCAGTTAAAAGGTTAGTTTTGTGGCTCAAGCCGCTGAACGCAGATATTGCATCACTCTAAAGAAGTTTGACCCAAGGGCCCAGTCCCTCTTTCACACGCTCCTTTTGGCTTTGAGGAGAGCGGCTTGGGGGCCAGACGAAGGGCAAAGCAGGCTGTCCTGCGAAGCAGCCCCGTGTCCTTTTAAATCCAATGACGGACCTTTTTAACAAGCAGGATGTAGTTGGACAAAGCGACGAGGCCGAGGACTCTGCAACCTGGCCACGTTAAGAACATCAGCATCTCGCCGGTTGCTGTGTGTTGTACAAAGAAAACGTTTAGCTTAGCTTTTTGGTTCCAATCAAGCGGTCGAGTCAACAGTGAATCTCTTCCTCAGACAAGAAGCCGGTAGAGAGAAATGTCACCTCTCATTGACCTTTTTGTTCTCATTGACCTTTTTGTTCTGCTGTTTTCTCTCTGTTCTGAAACTAATGCTTCACTTCTGCAGCATGCAGGGTGCGACGTCTACTTGGGAAAACCCTGCTGTTTTCGCCTGTGATTCTTGCGCTTTAGCTACATCCAGCCGAGGCTTCTGGGAGGGGGAAACTGGCCGTAAGCAAAAGTAACTCCTGATACGCTCACATCTGAAATGAGGGTCTATTCCAATTCGTTGTATGCGTTTCTTCCGCTTGAGTATCACTTTCTATGTTTAAATTCATACTGTTCTTGTTCAAAAGAAACCAGATACTCCAGTAATTTCATATACCTGAAGAGAACTCCACGAATGACCCAGAAATGAATTATCATCGTTTGCACTTCCTGTTCCCTCCTCTCAAAGCGAATGTGTTTTTCTTTGTTCGATGTAATACATCAGTCAATAGCCCCCTCGTGTTCCTGCTGTAGCCCAACGTTAGCTTGTTACTTCTGCCGATTGCGTTCATGCGGTCGAGGCAACCAGAGCTATTGCTAACTTCCCAGTCTAGAAAAACACGTTGTCGTTTTTTTTGCACTTCATATTCATTCGCCTTTTTTTTTTTTTATACATTTGTAGAGCGACTCGGCCGTCAGCGCAAAGTTTAAAAGAAAGAAAAAAGGTGGCAGACACTCGGACTGCTGGAGTCTCATAGAAGCTTGCGGTTAACTTTGCACGGCCGAATGCAGACTCTCTAACTTCCACATTTCCGCCATTCTTGTACGCTTTTCAACGAGGGGTCGGACAAATGTTGTCTTGTGCTGTCGTGTTTGCGTTCTGCCGTCCATCGTCCTCCAGGGCTCTGCCTCGAGCTCTCTCCAGCCACATGTTGGTGAAGAGAGGGGCGGCCTGCTTCTGCTGTCCTGTCCAAACCCCGGTCCGCCCGGCAGAGGGTGGTATGCTCGAAATGGGATTACTTACGCAGGGCATTCCTTTTTATTTAGTTTTTTATTGAGTTGTAGAATGTTTATGCAGAGAAGCGGCTCCGAGCAGAATATATGTGATGGCCAAAACCGCGATTGTGTCGAACCTCCCCGGACGTGGAAGAGAAGAGATCATATCCCTGTTTTGGTTTGTGTTGTGTTTGTGCTTTAAAGCAGGGTTCTTCTGGGGCTCTATATATTAAAAAAAAACCTGGATTACTGACAGAGATGATTTCCAGGTCTGAGAAAATATCTGTATCGTTCTGGAGAAATACAGAATAAAATGTTGTTCAGTCCTGATATATGTGACTCTTTTTTGTCTTTTGGTTCTTGTAGATGTACACCCACTGTCAACCCAAAAAGATCTTAGCCGGGACTTGCTTTTACTATTCTGATAGATTATTTTGTAAAGCAGAATAGTGGGAATCTTATCTTTTCATTTTAACCCTCATCAACTGGGAGGGCATTGAGTTTGTCTGTGGCCTTATTTTCTATGTTATGATTCAAATTTCAATAAATGATCCTTCACATCTTCGACAGGACTTTTTCAGGGGGCTTTTTATGGCTTTCTGAACGAGTACTAAGTTTCTTAAAGTCCAGTGGATGATGGTGTGCGGAAGAAAAGGATGCGGCATCAGGTGGCAAACCTGCAGTTTTTAAAATCAATCAAAACATAAACACATTTCACTCTTAATGTAGTTTGAGTTGCTAAGTGTTCGTGCAGTAGAGCGACCTGTCTGTCTTCTCTGGAATAAGAAACCGAAACGGTTTATTGCAAAGTACGTCACATACAGCGAATAGGGCCTGTGGATTGGTGCGCAACAGTAAATGTGGGCAATGGTAAAAGACAGAAAATGTTCAACAAAGTATGATGACGCAAACGGTACATAAAGATAAGCCTGTTGTCAAAATGACAAGTGTGTATTAAACCAGTGCACTAATAAGTTTGTGTCCCAGTCAGTGGGGGTCTCAGGTGTCGTTTACAGATGTTAAGAAACCGTTTTTGTGGTGTGAGTTCTTGGTCCTGATTGACCGCTGAAAGGGGAAAAGGACTCCAACACTTAGTGTCCGGGGTGAGAGCGGTGGGCTACAAGTCTTGTCCTCGGCAGCAGCTGCAGCGTACCAGACGGTGATGGAGGAGCAGAGGAAGGACTCAATGACGGAGGTGTAGAAGTGCACCATTATGGTCTGTGGCAGGTTGAACTTCTTCAGCTGCCTTCAAGAAGAACATCCTCTGCTGGGCCTCCTGCGGATGGAGCTGATGTTACGAAATATAATGGAACAAGAAGGCTGGTTGTGGTGCTTGTAATGACAAAATTAAAATACATGTGAAAAATACAACAGCAATGTCATATATAAATAAATATATATATATATATATATATATATATATATATATATATATATATATGTATATATGTACATATAAATATGTACATATATATATGGATAAATATATGGATATGTATGTATATAATTATATATATATATGTGTGTGTGTATATATATATATATATATATATATATATGTGTGTGTGTATATATATATATATATATATATATATATATATATATATATATATATATATATATATAGATAGATAGATAGATAAGAAATATGTAAATTATGTATACACTTCAAAATTGTAAATAATGATGAACATGTGTGTAAAGATGCATAAATAGTATAAATAAATAAGTCTTCGTACAGTGTAAGTAATGTACAGATTGAACAAGTATATGTTCCGTATTTGAATTAATGAAAAAAGTTGTCATTTAATTGCCCTGCTGAAATGAACAATTATGGGGTAATAGCTTCTGACGGGGATTAAATAAATAAATCATGTGTCTATATGGCCACTGAGTTTCTACGTTTTTGCTGTAACTCCCGAATATTCTTTGCATAAAGCAGTCAATAACAAAATTCAAAATTTACTTTACATTTTACAACCTCCCTCTTACCCATCTGACACCTAAATTGAGGTCCAGCTGTTTTTTGCCTGAGTTAATATAAACATTTTTATTTTGGACCAGAAGAACTGAAATTGTGGAAAACATTGTGTATTATCTTTTAGGATAACTAACTGTAATTCTGGGCGCGTCTCCTTCAGGTTGGTTGTTCTGGTTTGTCGTCATTCTAACATTCACGTGGGTCACCGGGGTTAAAGTGCAGACTTAAAGTGGGTGAAATATTTCTGATGGAATGCTAAATAATACAGATAAAATGAATGTTAGATTATAGGTTTTAGTTTAACTGCCAAAAATAGAGAAGAAGAAGAAGAAGAAGAAGAAGAAGAAGAAGAAGAAGAAGAAGAAGAAGAAGAAGAAGAAGAAGAAGAAGAAGAAGAAGAAGAAGAAGAAGAAGAAGGAGAAGAAGAAGAAGAAGAAGTTCCCATGATGCACCTGTTCCGCCGGTGCGTTCATGGATGTAGGCTGTGTGACACGCGCCTGCAAAGGTAGATAGGAAGGAGTCGAGGAGTCGAGGGCGTCAGCAGCAGAAGAAGAAGAAGAAGAAGAAGCTCATCAGCTCAGCCGGTGGAGTCCAGTCGACCAGGACGCTTCTTCACCGAACACAGAACAAAACTGGTGAGTCCAGAAAGAATAAATAAACAAAACGGACAATTGTATTGCTTTACACTTGACTCCGAAGTGAAAATGTTTGATAGTTTTAATCGTTTGGTGAGAGGGCTCTTTATGTTCGCGCGCCCTAACTGTTCGTTTCGCACAAGGTGAAATACAATGGCGAATGTTTATGTTGTACTTCTACTTATTCCAATTAATTGTGACTGGGTGTCGCAGGAATGACGTTTGACTGCGTTTTTCCCTTAAAAAGTCTCTTTCTTTACTTTTACGCGTGAAACTAGCCAAATATGTAAAATATTAACGTGCACTATGTCAGAGAAAATAAATCTAAAATCTCCTTATCGGCCATATGTCGCATTTTGTTTCTCACACCCTATTCCTTTGGCGGAGTTTTTGTGTGTGTTGTTTTTCACTTGAAAGAAACCTGTTTCATAAGCCTTCTTACCTGAGACACACACACACACACACACACACACACACACACACACACACACACACACACACACACACACACACACACTACACACCTACCTTATACAACACACATACACACGCCTGTGACTGGATGCTCCTCTCCACAGGAGCCAGCTGGGTGTGTTGTTTTGTGTGGTACATTTCTACACGGCTGTGCTTGCAGTTCAGTTCAAACTGAAAAATGCTGTTCAGTCTTTGATAAGTGTTTTGTATTTCGTTCCCTGAGTTGTTTGTCTGCTGCTGCTGAACTAATGTTACACTACAATCAGAGAGCTTAACTAATTGTATTGCCAATACATACCCAGTGACCTTTTTGAAAATGCAAGATGGAGGTTTAAAACACTTATCACTGAGGTACTTTCAAGAACCTGAGTGTTTCTTCAGAAGACTCGAATGGAAAAGCAAATGGTCCATCTGTTGCAGGGAAATAAATGATTTTAACCAGTTTTCTCAACTGTTTAATAATCCAGGTGATTTGAAATGTGTGCTTTTTTTCTTCTTCAAAAACACAAAGTAATTAGGCTCCATCTTTTGTATGAAATTATATAGTCTCAGCTAGAAACCTCAATGTGTAGACCAATACAACAGTGTTCACATTGCACATTTAGGGTAAGGAGATGGGCTTTGACATTTGTAGCTGCCATCTTTGTTTCAATTAGGAAAAAGACGTGCAACTTGGAAAGGGGTCCAAAATCTTTTTCACTGTACAACATTTGTCCAAATAGATGAAAGAGTGCTCCATACTTTACATGACTGGGGACCAGTTCGTTGCTGCAGGCCGGCATCAAGCACACATCTCAAACCTTTCAGGTCCTCAAATGAGGACTTCTGTGTAAATCTTTTTTTGTATTTCTTTTGAAATAGTTATACTAGATATTTTTGAGTTTGGGACTGTTGGTCAGACAAAACAAGGTATTTTAACTCTTCACTATTGCCTCTGTCAAGACACTTGCTTTTTTGAGTACATGAGTATTTTAGCACAAAGATTAAATGTCACAGAAAAAATGTAGTAAATTTTATCGAAGTCTAGTTTCTCTTTTTTTTTTCTTTGAGCTTTTCTACCTGGACTGAAGGAATCAACTAATCACATGTTTGGACTTGACTTATTTATTTTAGCTTTTACAACCACGGAGCATACCGGTTAATTCACTTTTGTCGTTAACTTTCACAGTTAAAGCCCGAGGCGTAGACACTGCAGAATTAAAATGAACAGTCACCTTGAGCATTTTGCTAAGAAACTTTGCGTAACTTAATGAAATGGCTCACAATAGCTTAAACTATACATGAATTTACGTCAGACAGACTGCAAGATCCGGGTCAATATATGTCTTATAGTTGCAAGTATTGTGTCTTTAATCCGCCGCACCTCATGTTGTACAAAGGCCTTTAGACGGCCTGAAGAACTTGACTTACCCTTCGAGTCAATGTATTGGGACAAAACTGCACCCATACCTGGTTGTGAACACTCTTGTTAACTTAAAAAGTGCTCTGGCACTACGTTGCTCTGGCACATTCCTTGAAAGAGGGAGTGAGTGAAAGGTGGTGCAGAGCAAGAGAACCAGTCTGTTCAGGTCTTTCCTCCATCCGTGTTGACATTGCACCGACATGAATGTGACGGAACATATTGTTCTGGACGGCACTTCCTGTGTTTATAAAAAGAACAGTCTGCATCTGTTAAAATGAATCTGATATTTGGTTGTACCGTGATACCCACAGCCACCCGGTTTGCTGACTTAAGGCCTTTAAACAGCCGAGGGAGTAATATGTGCAACACAAAATGCTGCTGTGTGAATTTTTCCCATCAAAACTATTGTCTGCAAGCGTAGCAACACTTTTCAGCGACTCTGACATGAAAAGTTGTGTAGCGTAAGCTATTTTGATAAGTCTAGAAGCCGTGAGCCACGGGAAACATCTTGTTGAATGCATGTTGTTCAGAGTTTAAACATCAAATTCTACAACTGACCCATGGCCTCGTGTTCTGATCTGGGCAAAGTTGTTTTTTTAGTTTGTAAAATGTTGCATCTCAGCCCCTGCTGGCTCTCTGGTTTACTGGTCAGACCACATACCTCCCATGGTTGTTCTAAACCGCTTCCCCAGTCCTAGACTTGACAAGTACATGTCATACCTGTACTATGGCATCAGATGGAGGACAGCTGGAATGAAATGCAGAGGAACTGTAGCAGGTGAAAGTTCAGCCCAACCTGCCGCCATAAGCGATATTACATTAATATATTAACAAACAATTCCTGAGTCTAAACCGGTCTTTAGGGATTAAGGTTACATGATAGAAATACATGGCTACTACTGCTGACTACCTCAGTCCACCTATACTTCTGGTGTTTACTATTCTAAAGCTTTAAGTTTAGAAGTGTCAGAAGAAAAATGTGTCAGTCAGTAAACCTGAGGAGGAAGTGGATTCTTTACCTGGATGTGTAAGGGGTTGTTTTATTATATTTTTTAATTGACTCTTTAGTCAGGGAATTGACATTGCACTTTAGGACCATAACCATGGGGATATTTCTCAATTGCTGTTGCAGTGTCATTAGTTAACATCAGTACCATTTAATGTAAAACAACCTGCCCGCTTCAAATGCAACCAACGACCCGTGTTACTGTTAGCAGCCGTAACCCTTCCTTCACCAGACTACGATACGTAAACTTGCGGGAGGTCTGTGTACATGGTGTCTTTTTGGGGCGGGAAAGCACCCTATATATGTTTCTATGACAATTGCATACAATGGCTCTGTATAATGGCCTGATATCGCACCTTTTGCTTTTCATTATCTATTTCTTTACCCTAGTCTTTGATTGGATAAGTTAGTCACCGCTCAATCTAACAGCCATGACATGGGAGAGAGGAGGATGATTCCTATTTGGAGAGAAGGTAAAAGCGCAACAATCAACAGCAACATTCAGTATTTGCCTGATTGGCCGCTCTGCTCCCACAAGCAGACCTTTTGGTACGGACGCTGGGCGAAGTGCTTTTTTCCGATGTGTCCTTGGGTAGTAGCTAGTCCTGATGGACGGGTGGCACCTTGCCTGGTAGCCTGATGGCAAGTAATGTTAAAGTACTTTGAGTGGTCAGAAGACTAGAAAGGAGCTATAAAGGTAAAGTCCATTTACAATTAAAATGGCCTGTGCTCTGTGTTCAGCAACCTGCAGTTCAAAATCTTGAGGTCTCATGACTGTTCTCGGGCGACTTAATTATAGCTTGGTTCAGAGGGTTAAAGGGTTGGCTCTGATTTATGTCGAGTCATTCAGATAGTTTTGTGCTCTGGTGTGGTTGGATACCTTTTTTGGAAGAAACCAAAACAGTTTATAAATAAACCTGTTTGATTATGTAGTTAAGGTAACTTCACAGATTACGATGAACAAATGTGTCATCAATAGACAGAACCAAACAGTGGCAGGAAAAAAAGGGCATGACAATTCAGTCAACGGTGTCCATGAAATGGGCGTACTGCGACAATACCAGAACATTTATCACTCAGTGTTAAGAATGTTTTATACCGGGAGTCTGTCACCAACCACGCTGGTATCGCACAATGATGCGTAGTGTAAAGTATTCAGGGAATGTTTTGGCATCGCTGGATGCTGCGTCATGTACTGTTATGCCATGGGGAAACTATATAAGCAAGCAAACTATCGCTTAACGCTGCACCGCCAGACTTCATCCTAAAGCTTGATTCTTTATTCTTTTGACGCAACAAAAAAAGTCCAAATCTATTGTCGATGTTGCAGAAAGGAAAACAAAAGGGAACTTAAAGTGACTTCGCGAGGCAACCAAACCAAATAGCTGGTTTGTTTCATCGCTCTTCCTGATCTCTAATCACGTTCATGCTTGGTAAACTGGTGTATAGATTGATCTTGCAGAGCATTGTTGTCGTAGTCATCTTCACTTGACCTGGTTCACTCTGAAAGTATGCGTTTTAGTCACAGGTTTCAGTAACCATCCCTAAATGAAATGAGGTTTAATTTAGGGACATCTTTTTAGCACTAGCAGTTACCTTTTTTTATTTTTTATAAATGAATAACCCATAACTAAGTTCCGATTGTATGGTCTCAGTAGTAGCAGTAAAATGCTGCTTCCTAACTAGCCAGATCTCATACATGTATAATTTACATTTTTTAAATCCTCCATGACGCTGTTTAGCTTTTTGTGTCAGTCGGAATTTGACAATTCAATGCAATTTCAAGCTCTTGTTTCTGCTGTCTGCTGCATCTGCTGACTGCAAATCTGTTTCAGATCTTGTGATGACAGAGCCGGCAGGCCTGTTCGGTCAGGTCGAGAGTCTTGCTTTCAGCCCCGCCCAGATACCTTGGGCTTTGATATGCAGCAGTCTTGACGAGCAGGTCAGGTGTGACACGGCGCAGCACAGTCGGTTAGAGGATTTTAATGCTGAAGGATCGTTCCTACGAGCATTGCTTTCTTTTGCTGTGGCTTTTTATAAACTTTTTAGGGGAATTCTTGTGGCTCTACGATTTACCTTGAGGGGAAAGTTAAAGGAATTTCCTGTGGACTATTTGGGAAACAGCCTGTTGGACTTCAGGCCGACACTAGGTGTGGTTTTTTAATTTGTCAACAAGGCTTTTGCGACTTTAACTGTTGTGTTTAATCGTTCAATTTTATATTTGCTACCTTGTCATCCATTACCACTAGCTGTAGTGGGTTTTTTATTCATGTTCAGTGTAAGGAAAAGATGCAAATATTTCATATGAAATTTCACATCATGGTACATGTCGATTGTATATCGTAAAATGGTACATATTGACTGCAGTTTCCTAATTCACTTTGTATTACAGTGGACTAACTTGTATTATTGCCTATACTTTTATTTTGCCAGAAAGTAATGTAGGGCCTCGAGTGTAATTATCTGTCCTGTGTTGGAGTGTGGAGGGGGATTGGGTTTCTTTCTCTTTTTTTAACGCACCATGTGACAATAGCTGCTATCGGCAGCAAGCCGCCACTTGAATCTAGTCAGGATTCTCGAAACATTCCACTGCACTTCCTCTTCCTGGCTGTTTTCAGACCTGCTGAACGTGAAGAGGGGAAGTAAATATTCTACTGAATGTTCAATGGGCCATCTATTGACTGGTTTCAACCTAATTATGCATTCAATTGTCTGTTTGACCTGATCAAGTGACTTTTACGACCTCCTACATCACCACTGAAAACAGCTGAAGGTAGTTTTAACGTGTTCATCCTGGTGTCGTATAACATGACTGGACTCTCTGTTTAATGTGCCAAGACGACCAAGGTTTATAAATATAGTCCCTTAATGAACACTTTCATATAGAGTGAGCGCATATATTCAGCAAAGGCATCTTATTGAGAGTGGAGTACGAAAAATATTTTTTGAAGGGGGTTGGGGGGTGAAGAGACTATAGCTGATCTTTACATTTTACTGTGATTACTGTACATGGATTAAAAAAATGTCGACGTCTTCACAGGGTTGTTTTTGTTTTTTTTCCCCCACCGTGCCGTTTACACTTTGTCGTTGATCTCCTCAGTGTACTTTGGCATGAGACACGGCTTGTCGTGCTGAACGCCCCCACCCGCTTTGCTCTATGCAACGCTTTCCTCTCCACATCGCACCGATGGACCCTCAGGTGTGCCCGCTCCCTCTGAGTAGCAGCCAGTCCGTCATCAGCGTCCAGGACAAATCACCAGCCAGCACATTCAAACCCGGCCACTCGCGGAACAGCAGCACCGGCTCCTCCAAGCAATCAAAGCAGGTAACGAAGCCCACGGGTATGAGCAGAAAGGACACCGGTATGGATTTGACTGCACCGTGCTGACCAGTAGAGCCTAAAGATGCACGGATTTTGCATCTGGTAAAGGGCTTTCGATCCTGGAAGAGTTGATTTGGATATGTAAAGGGAAATGAAGAAAAACTTAATAGATCTTTTAAAAATTTTAATGGCAATTTTGAATAAAATAAAAAGATATAAACTCAACCAAAGCAAAACATTGTCTTTAAGTCATTTAGTTAATTATTAATTCACGTTTCCGTTTCGACAGTCTCGTCACTGGGAGGTGATGGACGACCTGCAGCAACGGGATATGTACTCGAATCCCGGCTCCACTCTGGACCTCAGCATTCCTGGGATCTGTGAGGGCTACTTGATGAAGAAGAGGAAGTTCCCGCTCAAAGGCTGGCACAAGGTTAGCCCAGATTGATCTTTTTCTGTCCAGCTTTCCAACGTTGTTGCATTAAATCATCGCCATGATGGTTGAACCTCCTTTACCCGTCAGCCGAACACAATTCCTCCACTCACTGTCGAGCTTCATTGTTTCCTCTCAAATGCTTCACTGTGATTGATTTTCCAGAGATACTTCCTGTTGGACAAAGGAATCCTCAAGTACTCAAAGACCCAGCAAGATGTAAGTTGTGGACGGCCATTGACTCATGTCGAGTTCATTCTGTTGACTCCTCCGGGCTCCTCACGGCATCGTTTGAATCATGATTTGTAATTGTGTCTTAGATTCAGAGAGGGAAGCTCCATGGCTCTCTAGACGTCAGCCTGGCTGTCATGTCCATCAACAAGAAGACCAAAGGCCTCGACCTGGACGCTGGGGACAACATCTACCACCTCAAGGTAACGCCCACGGTAGAGCTCACAGAGATTCCAGGAATCATTATCGATACAAAACTAAACTCCAGGAGGAAATGGTGTGAATTAAGTTTTGAAGTTTACAGACGGGATATTCTTTAGGCTGCAGTGAACTGAACCTGTGTTTGCGCCCCCTCCCCCCTCTTTTCCTCCTTGTAGGCAAAGAGCCATGACATCTTCTACATCTGGTTGACCAAGCTGTGTGCCCATCGTGTCTTCAGGAAAAACCAGGCGATGAGTGTCCATCACGGCGTCCTCCACGCTCTCTCCTTGAGCCCGAACACGCTGCCGAACGCCCAGACCAACCAAATGGTCAGTAGAGAATCCCGCTGAGGTTGCACATTTTTATCAGTCACTGCAACTTTTTTCATCCGATCGCGATACATTGACTGTCTAGTCTGAATGCTCCGATCACTCGGACCACACGCCGAGTTGGTCTGGCTCGCGTTGGGCTCTGATCTCTGTGAGGTGTGGACGCAATCTGGACAATTCATCAAACGTAGGTCCTCTGTTACTGTTGAGAGAAAAACTCCAACATTATTTTGCTGTGACAAAATAAAAGCCTTTATTTAACAAAATAATGACTCTTATTAGACGAAGACTTTCTTTGCGAAACAAATACAGGAACATGTGTTTAACACTGAATTTGTGGCGCTTTATTAGTGGCTATTCTTCAATAAAACAAGTTTACTCTTACTGAAGGGAGGAAGTGAAGAATTTGACTACAACCAAACATTAACACAAAAGTTGCATTGTAACAAGACAAATGTGATCATAAAGTTAAAACGACAACATGCCACTCCTCCACTAACTGTGTTGGTATCATTAGAACAATGCTTCCTGACTGGCCTATTTGTTAACAATAACAAAGTACAAATCACTGTAGCATCCGCCTAATCGTGTCAAAGCAGCCGCTCTCTACTGATTTTTTTTTTTTAATTAATTTTTTACCAGCAGTACATTGTACGCTTTCTCGTACATCCAAAGTTTTCATACTAACCCGCTACAAACAAAACTCAGCTCCTAATGCTTCTATGTGTAGAATTAACAAGGGTCACCTCTAAGCTTTTGAAGGTGTTTTAATTGTCTTAGCCTAAAAAATTAATGAAGTTCAGTTCAAGAATGTTTGCTTATTGAAAATTTGCCTCAAAGTAAAACTGAAGAAAAGGAGTGTCATTGTTTTTTCTTTCATTGGTTTCAATTCTGACTAACTGACATACTTGATCATCCAGAGCACTCACTATGCCAGCTCGGCGTCTGTGTACCAGCCTGAGATGGGAAGCCCCGCCCCCACCTCTAACCCCGGGGTGACCAGCAAGGTGTCGGCGTGGCTGCAGCAGACCCACGACATCGACGGCACCTCAAACGGTGAGAGCAGTCTTCATCTTTTTTTCCTTTTTTTTTTTTTCCTTTGACGTGATATTTTTACCGTCTCGATGTAAACGGTCGCAAAAATCCTTTTTTTGATTGACCTTTTGACCCTTTCTGGTCAGACCTGGCTCGCTGTCAGGCGGAGCTGGCGGAACTGGCGCTGCTCATCCAGCGGCTCCACTGGCTGGAGGGAGGCCTGCCCATCACAAACACCGACCTGGAGATGCGAATCAGCATGCAAGTGAGCGCTCGGGCAACAACTGCGACCGTGTGAAACTAGTTTTATTTAGGGATCAACTGACAGTGTGACACTTGATGAATCGCTAAGACCAATGTATTTATTTGTACGACCTCTTTTTGGAAAACAAACAAATATCTTTCTTCAAATACTATTGAAAATGCTGGGTAGATGTAGAGAGAAGCTTTAACCGGTTGGTCCGTGCTCTAGAATCTCTCCCTGGAGAAACCCAAGAAGAAGACGGGGAAAGGGTTCGGTCACTCCAGGACCTTGTCCCGCGTTGAAGCCATGGGGGGAATGGTAGGACCTTTGTGTGCATCCTATTTATGTTCTTGTGTAGTAGTTGAATCTCTCAGCTCGACATTATACCGTGTCTCTTCTACTTCAGTTCACTTCCAGCCATCTGAGCAGCACCGTCAACAACTCCTCCGGTTTGGGGGCGTCCGTAAAGTCCATCCCCGACTACGTCTACTCTCAGCTGTCCAACCCTCAGGTCGCCTCGCCGGAGGCCAAGAAGCTCCACCAGGACATCTGCGCTTCTTCTCAGAAGGGTGCGGCCCCTCCACCTAATAGCTGTATTTCTGTTTTTAATTGAGCTGGTTTTAAATGACAGCTGTCTTATTTTCCAGACGGTCCTGATTGTGATTGGTCAGAATAAGTTTCTAAGCAATGTCTTAGAAAATCAATGAAATAGAAACTTAAGATTACTGTGAGGAACTTTTTTAACTGGTTATGTAACTGTTTCAATTTGATACGGATGCCTCTGTTGTGACCCACATAAATAAATGAAACCAAATGGCATTAAGAATATTCATGAACTTACATATGCACGCTGTGTTTTACAGTTCATGCATCTCTCAAGTCCGTCCATGAGGTTTTGACCCTGGAGAGGGAGAGACTGCGGCAGGCCTGGACCGGCCCGGACCTGAGGCACAACACGTCACAGCAGCTCGCTACACTCTGCAACACAATGTCTGAGGTAACCCTCGTTACACACACACTCTGACCAGAGCTGGGCCACGAAGAAACAGGACCTAAAACAATCCTCATTATTCCTGGATCTGAAAATCAGACGACAACCGAGGCTGGCTGACATGAGTTTATTAGTTATGTCTATCCCTCTTCCCTCTCTGTGCATACCCTACCCCTTTTCCACTGGAATCCCTGATTAACAAACATCATAGATTGGCCCAAAATATTAGTATCGAGCTGTAATAAGACAATGGAGGCCAAGCCCTCAGGCTGTTGGTGAGCTGCTGTGTGAAACTATGAAGCAGGTTTGGGCTGTTTCTAGACGGGACGGGTACAAGTTATCACAGGAACACACCTCGAAGATTGTGTATCCGTTTCCACACACACAAAGACAGAAATACCACGCCGGTTGTCGCACACTGAAATCAAGCAGTCATGTCAACCGAGCAACTCTGTTATTCCTAGAAAACCTTTTTTTCCGTTTGGTGTCTCATGAGGTGTCTCTGGCTGCTTGTTTTTCTGTCCGTGCTGCATGTGGCTTTGTTTTGTTGGTTGCCTGGCAGTTGGGTTGTTCCTCTACATTCTCACTGTGAGCAGCGCGCACACACTCTCACACACGCACAATAGACAAGTTCAATTCATAAATTCATTCATCTGATAATTACTCGAGTATTGAAAGGAGGGCAGGGACAAACGACTCTGGTATGATAATAACAGTGGAACCTGTTGATGGGATCATTTTTCAAAGGGTCACTCGGCTCAGTTTGTGAATGATAATGATTATTATCATCACTACTCAACTTGTTTTTATGGCTCTAGTGGCATTTTGTCAAGTCTGAGGAAGTGACCCTGATGACGCATTCATGCTGATCTCACAAAAAATAAATCAAAAACAAAGCCTCCATTCAAATATGGGGAAGTGGAGTTTGAAAGATGGAAAGTTCCATTATGGTTGAAAGTGCTAAACTCATACAAGAGACGTACAAGTTTGCATATCTACAGCTCTGCTGCCTCCATTTTGACCATTTCTTTTATCTAAAAAAAAACTATTTTAGGTGAAATGATAAATCGCTGGAGTGCCCTTGTTGAAAAAGAAGAATCCCATTTATTGAATCGAAGTAACGCTTGGTAACGGCCTTTTCATTTCTTCAACATATTCAGAGATGTGATCGGCCTGCACCTTTTGAATTTCACTAATATCGGTTGATAACAGAGCTGATCTACAATAGAGCGACACATTGATAAACGCCACAGTCTGCATAACATTTTCTGACCATTTATTTTATCTTCTCCGTTTTTCCACTTTGTGTCTTGCATGGCTGATTGTGTGTGTGTGTGTGTGGCTCTCTCTGTGCGTGTGTGTGTTCAGCTTGACATACAGTCCCGTCTGACTAAAGTCCATTCGGTTTCACTGTCCTCTGACTCTTCTGAGGAATCCTTCTGCACCGTCCGTCCTGACCAGGTGTGTACCCGTTGTGAGTTTGTAATCCGTGTGTCATCCGTTGCGCAGTTTCAGAACACACTCGGAGGAACAGAGAACTTTGTTCTGAGTCAAAATTTGATTCTATTATCGCGCTGTTGCTCATTTGCATAAACGTTCATCTTGCATAAGGAATTGGTTAAAAATCGTCAAAACCTTTGACACGGTTCTCCCCCTAAAGCTACCGTAGCAGAGCACATCTCGACCACATAATCCAAAGGAATCCAAGCGCTGTAATGAGGTTGTTTTGACTCGGGTCCGCCACTTCGTGCCGTTCAGATGGAGCACATCAATGGGTGGCGAGAGTCGCATGTTTCTTGTAATACGTCTGACACTCAAAAGCACGCTGTCCATCGCTGAAGCTCCAACTCTTTAACGCAAACTGTTGGTTCCTTCTCCCCCTCAGAGGACGCCGTCCATGGGCCGTCAGTGCCACCGCGCGCCCTCTGTGGCGGAATCCATGTACTTCGACGCCAGCGAGGTGATCGTGTGCGATAGCTCGTCGGAGGCCGAGGCTTCAGACGAGTCGGGCCTGAGTGACATCACCACCACCAGCAACTCTGAGCCGGATGAGGGACACAGTGAGTGTGTACTAGCAGTACCGGCCCCAAGCCGCCCCTCCCCCAAGATGAACTGACGTTCTCCCCTCTCCTCCTCAGCCACTGCCACCCTCAACTACCGCGCCAGTGTGAACAATGTTCCTGAATCACCCAGCCCAGTGTCCGCCAATACTGGTAACGCCACCATTGTGTCATTTCTACTGCAGCGACGTCAGCGTATCAGTCTAGTCTCTACGAGACGCCACCTGACTGCACAGTGAGACGACCTTTTCAAGCAGTCGGCCGCAGAGCAGTACGAACAGACTCAGAAAGAGGCAATGCAGTAACTGAATCCTGCTTCATGTTTGATCAGTGAGGCCTGGTCTGATGGTTTGATACCAGACAGCTGCTTAAGACTCCTCTGATTGGTTGTTCTCCTTCGGGACCGATGAAATCTTGCAAACTACCTTAATGGCACAAAAAGGAGACGGACAGACCAGCTTCTTTTTTTCGAACAGATTATCTGTCTCATGTTCTTGTGGAGTTGGTGACAGTCTAAGCAGATACGATGAAGTATTTCTGTGTAGTGCAGCTTGAATGTAGGTACTGTGAGGGTTGGTTGTAGTTTGTGCCAGATTAAGACCAAATGAGATTGTGTTCTAGACAAGTGATGGCGTTCTGGAGCGTTTTATGGTCGATTTGTTAATTTCTTTTGCTTTAATTGTACCTTTTTTAAATGTAAATAGAGAATGTAAAAACAAGGCAACACAAATTGCATTAATGAAATTAAAAGGTTTGAGCTGGAGCATGAATGGAAACAGATCGGGCACATGTTGGACTGCTGTTGTGCATTTAGTTTAGTCTCGTGAGAAGCCCTATGGGATGTTTGGATGGCCTTCAGCTGCATCGATTTGTCTCTGCTGCAGGTCGTCGCACGGTCCTCCCGGCCTCAGGAACAGACAACAGCCACATTGGCATCATGTCCATCCTGTACAACAACATCGGCAAGGACCTGTCCAGGATCTCCATGCCGGTCGCTCTCAACGAGCCACTGTCCCTGCTGCAGAGACTCAGCGAAGAGCTGGAGTACTCTGAGCTGCTGGACATCGCCAACCGCATCGACGATCCATTCGAGCGAATGGTGGGTTTGGTCTGCTGAGAGACGTTTGAGCTCCGTTGCAAGTTTTTTATTTATTTAATAAAAAATGACGACACGCATGTTCCCAGGTATACGTGGGGGTCTTCTCCATCTCTGGATATGCCTGGGCGTCTTGGAGAAATCACTACAAACCTTTCAACCCTGTTCTGGGTGAAACGTACGAAAACTTCCGAGAAGACCGAGGCTTCCACTACATCAGCGAGCAGGTAGCCGGCAGAGAAGGATTCAGAAAACCTCCATATCTGAGTTTCCAAACCTACTGTAATGCTGCATTGTGTGCTTTGCTTCCAGGTCAGCCATCACCCGCCCGTCTCTGCCTGCCACGCAGAGTCCGAAAACTTCACTTTTTGGCAAGGTAGGAGCTGTGTGCTTAGAGGTGAGTGCTGAATCCACCTGTACCGTATGAGAGGACTTGAGTCTAATGCTGTTTGTCTGCCTCCAGATCAGAGATGGAAGAACAAGTTCTGGGGGAAGTCGATGGAGATGCTCTCTTCTGGACCGGTCAATGTTGCCCTACCCAAGTGAGCCACCGCTTCACCTTGCACTAGTCGCACCATGTAGCCGATAACAGCTAGAAAGTCATACAGCGGTACAACTGCTACAGACACAAGCAGCAACTTCCAGGTCTAGAAAATGAAGCCAAAGGATGTGCCAAAATCTGCCCTTTAATAAGGTCACTGAGGCTGGCTCCAAAAGACGGTCTCAATTGAAATCCTCGTTAACGGAAATGACAGAACTTCTCTAACCCGGCAAGCGTCCGCTGCTTACGGCACACGGCTCTAACCAGCTTCACCCTCTTCTCCAAATATGGTCACTTCCTTATGACATGAAAACAATATGGCCACGTCATCTTGACTACGTCCATGTTTATGAATGGAACAGAACCAAGCCAACTATAGTCGACAGATCACATCGAGAAGCAGTTGTCTGCTGTATTCTCATCAAGTGACAATATTTTTGATATGGAAGTCATTGAGAAATATTTCTTATTTTGATATCGTTCCACTTGATTAGCGCTTTTGGATTCACTTACCAGAGTGAATCTGTTCCTCAGTGCGTTTCCTGCCTGAGGCCCATTGTTGGGTTGTTTTCCTAGACTGTATATATGAAGTCAATGCAATCACATTGACGTCACTCGTTGGTTTGTGGACTGCTGTGTTGAAGCCATGAGCGTGGCGTTTTGGTTATTCCGTTTTGACAACCACTGAAAGGAAGCGACCATATTAGGACTGTGTGCGAGTGAAGTAGAGACGCGGTATACGTCTCTGGCAGAGAGACATGTCAATCACCTTGTAGGCCCGCCCTAAAGCCTCCCCTGCTTTATGGTCAGTTTGACTGTAAATGGACCATCATTTATTAAATGAACATCATGCTGATGACCAGGAGAGAAACTGCAGGTTTAAGACACTTCTGCATTGGCTTCACTTTTCAAAACACAGTATTTGTAATGCACTTGGCCACCTGCTGGAGATGTCCAGTACTGCGTTCATCAACTCAAAACTTGTTGCACACATTGTAGATATTCAGATGAGACAAACGCTAACAAGTGTGACAATGCACGAAATGATGAAGTGATGTTAAATATTAGTGCATCAATTGTGTGTCTGTGTAGGTACGGTGACCACTATGAATGGAACAAGGTCGTGACTTGTATCCACAACGTGCTGAGTCAGGAGCGCTGGTTGGAGCACTACGGTGAGGTGATCATCAAAAACACAAAGAGCGACGCCTGCACCTGCAAGATCACCTTTGTGAAGGTCAGGACACGTACTGTCTTTCACACACTCACTGATTGTCCCAGTTAACATCCGTTACTGCTCGTTCACTTCAGCAGATAAATGTTGAAGATGAATGTCCTGTTGAACCACGCTGACCTATTCCTCCCCCGACATATTCCAGTCTCGCTACTGGAGCTCAGACAACAGTAAGAACGAGGTGCAGGGCGTGGTCCTGGACCGGGCCGGAGAGGTGGTCCATCGTTTTGGAGGCCTCTGGCATGAGGGCATTTTCTGTGATACCCTGTCTACACCCAAGTGCATCTGGAAGCCCAGTGAGTAGCCCAACAGGCTTTACGAATTCTGCTTACGAATTCCTATCTCCTTATTTTTTCCACATTGTTTAATATTCTGGGTCTTAATATGCATGATGTCATTTCCTGTTTAGATGTGCAGCCCGATGACCACCCCCAGTTCTACGGCTTCTCTCAATACGCCAGAGAACTAAACGAGCTGACCCCCGAGCTGAAAGCGGTCCTCCCCCTCACGGACACGCGCTACAGACCAGACCAGAGGTACCAGCTGGATTCAAACTGAAGCCTTTCTTTTTTTAATCTCGCTATTTTTCTTCTTCTTTTTTTTTCTTGCCATCTTCCATGTTGACCAGTTGTTTAATCCCTGCCTCTGCTCCCTCGTCAGGCTCCTGGAGGAAGGGAAGGTTGCAGAAGCAGATAAAAAGAAGGACGAGGTGGAGGAGAAGCAGAGGGAGAGGAGGAAGGAGATGACCAAGAGAGGGGAGGAGCACACCCCCAGGTTCTTCAGGTGAGGAAGATTCAACAAAGCACTTTTATGTGCAGCACCTAACCGTCCCATAATACGACTTATTGTCATTGATTCGTCATCAATTCACATCAGTTTTCGTACAGATCAAATCAGAGGACTCGTTAATGCTTTGTAGTTGGCGTCACAGACATGAGGATTGCTCAATAGTAACGGTTGTCTCTTGTTCATCACCTCAGCAAATCCGTGGACGAGGCCGGCAGAGAGATGTGGCTGAGCAACGGATCCTACTATAAGCTTCGCAAAGACCAGGGCCTCGCCAACACTGAACACCTGGAGCTGTGGTAGAACACGGCTGAGGAACGAAACTAACCAGGCGCTTAAAAACACTGCAACATAAAGAGGAATGATGCGTCCCTCACATAGACATGGGAAACATTCATCACATTTCCTGATACTGTCGTGACTCATCGGCGAAGACCCAGAGGTTTGCTGCTACCGTTACTGCCAGGATGTGGAGAAGAAGGTGCTTTGAAAAGGCACAAATGAACCTCTCGTTGGCTGAGGCGAGGTGCCACTATGGAACAAATGAAGACTGATTTTGATTGAAGTCGGATGTGCCTCCAGCCTTTTGGCCGTACCCTGTTGGAGACCTTTTTAAATATGATAAATCACGGTTCTAAAAGAAATCTCACCTTGACCTCGCTGTCTCTAAAGTCCTCTAAAATAGTCTATCAGGATTGAGGCTTCTCTCTCTCTGTAAAGTTGATTGTATCATATTGGCGGGTTTCAGATAATGTACTTTATTTTTTATTTTAACTGTCAATATTATGTTTTTTTTTTTTTTACTCAGGCCAATTCTTCCTGAAATCAGAAGTAAATCTAGCTTCAGAAGCTTGCTTCCTGCGGAGGGATGCCGAGCACATGAGGGCTAATCGTGACCTTGTGGGGTCAAATACAGGTGAACTGGTGCTGTCCTGCTTTCTCTCTCAGTGGGTCTTTGTGTGTAGACGTGGGCTCATTTGTGAGATCCTATTTTCTCTTCTGATGTTTTAATATTGACACATTGGTGATGCGTGGTTTTTCTGAGGCTAGCTAGCGGTCCTGTTAGCCTAGCCTCTTTCCTCTCCACCCGTGTGATGTCCTTAAAGAGCCGGCGGACCTCTGCGCTCTGTTGCAGTGAAGTATTGTTTTTTAACGATGGATTTTAATGAGAAAAAGAGACTACTGTTAAACCTTAGTCAAATGTGTTTTCTTTATGGATTTGTTTCAAATAAAAGGTTCCACACTCCACTGTTCTACTTTTGGTTCACTGTTGTCTCAACGGTCTCTTGAGCTTTCTCTTTCATGTGGTGTTGAATATGCGACATCACACTAGCAGCAGCAGAAACGCACGAAAGAAAAGAAAGGCCCATCTGTAGCAAAAATCAGGTGATACTGTATTTATTGAAGATATAACATTGTTAAGCCTGTGATGGTCATTTTTCAAGAGGGTTGTGTGGGCTACAAATGTTCACTCTAGGGTTACAACTATCGAATATTTTTTAAATATAAACATTGTTTATTTTGTTTACTCCTTTTGCGTTTTTAAACATCAAAATCAATATCATTCCTGACAAAACAGGTTTTTATTCCAACTCCAACACGATGGCTGAGCTGAGCAGGCCACATTAAGCGAGAGATATGATAGCAGATACTTTTTAATAGAGGGACTTTGGTGATATGAATTCAACAAAAAATAAATGTATTAAAATTATTGAAGTTACTTGAGTAATCGTTTCAGGCCTAGTACATTCCCATTCAATTAATGAGTCGACCAGTTTAATGGGAAAGTTAGGAAACTGGAGACAGACGAGTTCACGATGAGGTCAATTAATCTTCAAAAAGACCACGAGCAAAATGGACAAAAATAAAATCTGTCCATGGATACAGCATGTGTTTGCTATTTAATTTGATATATTGATATTGGCCTCAATGTCTACACAACATTTTCTGCTGCTTCACAAAAGCATCCAACTGGGGAAAGGTGGCTTTTTATTGTGAAATGATGGAGGAAAAGTTCAGCAGGCCCTCCAAATGCGATACACTGTTCCTTTAAGAAATACGGTTTAGTTTTTGGAGGCGAGTGTGTGTTTGTTGAGATCACACACTAAAATACTTTAACTAGTTCATCTTTGGAGCCGTCTTCGAGGTATCTGCTTCCATCTCGACCCAATGGAGGTGATTGGAAGAAAGAAAAAGAAAATGGTATTAAGCTCGTTAAGAGCATGTTAGCATGCTGATGTTAGCATTTAGCTCTATTCTGATTGATATGCTGCAAAAACGAAATTCCATAACAATCTCCGTTTTAATGAGGTGACAAAATAAGTCTCAAAACTAATGAAATAAACTAAGAAGCCACTTCCTGCCGTTCTTTTCCCCTCAAGCTTTTATTCTCATCACATGGTCGTCAGCAGCAGATCAAGTTCAAATACTTTATATTATATCGCACAAGCTTGGAATGACATGCTATATGGTGGAAAGCTCTGGGAAAACCTGAAAATAAACCTTTGGCTTGAAACGTGTGTGTGTCCTTGAGCAAGGCAGCGCCCACTTGACCTGCTGATTATTATTATTCTGTAAATCCAGCCGAACAAGAACCGATTGTATGACTCTTCGGTCCCAGCAGCCATGTAGTTATTATGAAGGTTATGTTTTGCTTGATTAATATCAAGTTATCTTGTTTCTTTTTTTTTGCTCTGTGTGGCTTTTATCCTAGAAACAATGACACATGAGGGTCAGTAAAGAAATCTCAAGATGAGTCTATTCAGCTCACAGGAAGTGGTAAGTGAAGACAAGTGGGACGCTTCTCTATCTTTTTTGTGTGCCATGGGAAACCTGCACAGCAATATCAAATACATAAACGTGTGAGGTGTAAAATGTAACGTCACATCGGATTATAAAAACATGTCATGTTGTAACATTTAATTTCCAAGTTGGATGACTGGCTTTTTCTTTATTCTGGACTAAGTCATTAACAGTTTCTCATGAATACAAAAAATAAAGTATAAGTGTGACTACCTACCTCTAATCATGCGATAAAATGTCATAAATATACTTTGTTTTTCATAATTATGGCTTAGTAGCTTATTATTCTTATTTATTATGAGATATGCTAAACATTTAGTTATGTTAAAAATCTAATAAATGTGTTTGAAAATGAACTAAATGTTCCCATAATAATGAAAGTACATTAGAATTATGAGATACATTGGATATACGTCACAGTTCTCTTTCTTTGTATGTCATAATATCCCCATAACTATGCTTAGTGATTACTATAAGATATACATCACAATTATCAAGTATTATCGTACAGACAACTAAGTCATAATTACTGGATAATTCATAAATGACATTAATAGTTTCTCATAATTATGAATTCCAAAACGTATATAATTAGAAACTATACCAGACTCATGAGATACCTCATACACTCTAAGTCTACTTTTCTACTATTAAAGCTACTATCTCATAATCATAAGAGTGAAACTGACAGTTTTTTTTCATAATTATGTGATACTATCACATAATTATTAACTAGAAAAGCATTACATTTTTCCACCATTAGTAATCACAATTCTCATGGTTATGAGAGAATTTCTCATAATTATGAGGGTAAAAAAACATGACATAAATAAATATTAATATTAATAAATGGATATGAGATATCTCAATTTACAAAATATTGCCATAATCACAAAGTAATAAGTCCTAATCTCAAAATAAAAAGTTACAATTATGTGGAAAAGAACATTTCATAATAAAACAGGTATATTCTTATTCTTTTTTCAACTCAAATGGTTTCCATAGATCTCTGCCTTTTCAAAATAAAGGTTGTGGTTAAACCAAGGCACTTTCTTTACCAATCCAAAATATGGCAGTAGGTGCTTTTTTGCTTTTGCTTTATTTTTCATTAAAGCTACTATTAGGAACTTTCATTTTGTATTGATTTTGGCGGCCCCTTTTCTGAACACCAGAGTCTGTTTAGAAAACTAATTTTACTGCAGCGGGGTCTGACAGTCTGCCCAATGCAGTCCTGGTTCTGGTTCTCCCGAGCCTCTCTTTCCGGCCCAGCAGCGCGGTGTCGTGGTCGGCTCCCGGCGGAGCGCCGTACGATGCTCTGCTCCTCGCCGGAGCCACGTTGGTAACTCTGGAGCAGCCGGCGGCGCGCTGGTCGCTGCCCGAGGTTCTGCTGGAGTCCAAGCATTCAAAATAACTAAAGAAACAACCAACCAACAACTCCCTGGCTGATGTCCTTGTACTTAGGTAGGTCATACACAGGCGGCAACCTCCAGGTCTGCCAATGAGAAAGTGTCTTAAACTTGCATTCTCTCTCGTGTCCACCAGAGGGCGACTCCTCTGGTTGTATAGAAGTCTATATAAATGACTCTACTTCTCTCTTGATGCATTCCCTCAGTAAACATTGTAAACATGAGTTTATGTCTCAACCTCTAGTGTCAGGTCCTCTTCCATACAGCGTGATGTTCATTTAGAGTCAAACCTTCCATAAAGCACAGGACGCTTTAGGGCGGGGCTCGTGCTGCCGCGACGTGAACCCAATACGTCGCTGCTCCGCGTTCCAAACTTCTGTTCTTCATAGCGGGAAAAAAACTAAATGGCATCGGCTGTAATCCAAGATGGCGACGGCGAAATTGCAGCAGTCCACAAACCGACGGGTCACCAGGACTACGTCCACTTCTTCTGTGGTTTTCCATCGAGACGGTTTCATGATCGGTTCAAAGTTCCCCGTAGGAACTTCAAACGACCTCGCTGGAGCGCGTCACGCTGTTGAGTTCACAGAGTTTGTTCTGGAAGTCCGTCCTCTTGTCGGCATCATTTCTCATGAGCTCTGCTTGTTCTGGGGGTCTGAAGGTCGCTGTCCGACCTCCAGAGTTCAGTGTTCATTTGTAATCTCGTCCATGAACGAGTCGGTTACCAACTAAACTACTAATTCATTTCTGCAGACTTGATTTGATCTCACAATAGTTTATTGCAGGTTCAGAAATGCTGATTAGACTTTGATTCTCCACAAACCAACACCAGAGCAGTGACAGTCAGGCGCTGCAGATGTTGAACAGCACGTCTCCTGCCGTCCTCGACGGGCCTCAGAGCAGCTTCTGGTGTCCAGTAGATACAGCAGCATTGCTGATGCTCTTAGTCTATGTACAAATGAAGTTGGTGTTGGAGTGAGTTTGGTTGTGAAAGAAGAGATGAGACACTGTTTGATGTGGAAGAGTTGATGAGGGGCTTTGTGAGAGCGGTGAGGAAATGTTCTGGTGAACATAAAGAAAGACAACTCGTAGATCAAATTAAGTCTTCAGCCTGGAGGGTAGAAAAACTAACGTCTTCTGTAACCGGAAGGTCGCTGGTTGGATGGCACATCTGGATAGACGTGTGGAGGGAAGTGCCTCTTGAGCAAGGCATGGATCCCCTGGACGGGTTTCCATAGAAAGAAGCATGCAGGCTCTTTGAAGCATTTGTGGATAAAACCATCAAGATGGCCCAGTGTCCATCTGAGGTGACGATGGGTGTGAAATGCTTGATGGAAATCAGATCTTGCTGTTCTCCAAGTGGGAGTCGATGTGTTTGATGAGGGCGTCGTCAGGGTAACCGGTCGGGAAGGTCAGCTGACACAGAGGACAGCTCCGGGCGGCGCTCTCTTCTGACTCCATCCACAACTACAGACAGAGATGCACAGGCGGGAAATGACTGAATCAGAACATCACTGAAGTTATCAGCTCAAAGCTTCGTGTTGAAGGATGATGATTTGTTCAAGTTTCAAAGAAATTCTTTAAAAAAATATATCATTACTAAGCAGTTTGTTTGGTTTTTAGCTTCATAAAATGCTAACGCTGTCACGTTTCACACAGAGTGGCCTTTAAAGGATACTGAAATTATATTTTGCAACAAGATGCATCGCTTCACCTTGAGAAGTCCAATCATGAGCGACATGGGTCAAAGGCTTGTTTCCGTTGTTACAGATTCATAAAAGGTGATATTATGTCAGTGTCGTGTTCAGATTGTTCTGCCCTGATTGGTCAAAAAGGCCAATCAGCTTTTTTGACAAATAAAATAGTTTTTTACATCTGATATGTAAAGTGATGCCGTTTTCTAAATATACACGGCTCAACTTTTAACCCGTTGAAAACTGTGTGACCAATTTTTGGCCTTTTCCTTAAATTTGAGTCATCATAGGAACTCCAAATTATTCTATAACTTGTGTTTATTATGTATTTGTTTAGCAAAGTCTTGGGAAAAGAAATGTATATCTGCAAAAAAAAAAAAAAACACTTTTAAAAGATATTTTGATAATAACTATGAACATCCAGCGTGATATGAGCCAGATTCCCCAAAAATGCCTTGTGAAGCGGTCAATAAGGCACCTTTATGGAAAGATTAAGACCTAAAGAATCAGAATCTGCAAGAAAAATCACAATAAAACAAAGTCTTGACCTGTTAAGAAGGAGTTTCAGTCAAAAAACTGTGTCGTTTGGTTAAAAAATGGAAATTTACATATTTTATGCCAAAAGATTGTCTGAATGTGGCATGCTGGGACTTAAAATGGGCGCGAGAGGATTTTTGCGCACGATTTTTAAAAGGTTAAAAGTGGTTGCCACTCTGGCATCAATCAGCCTTTGGCTGCTCACACAGAAAGTGCAGTGAATAAATATTTATTTGTTTGATCGTCTCCACGAGGTCTGCAGGGGACTTTCTTTGATGCTCGTCACGCTTTTGTTCTACTCACGTTGATGGAAGGCCACGACTGAGCGTGCTCGCTGGTCATGTAGGGAGGCAGATGGCAGGAGAGGGTGGCGGGGCCCTCGGGGGATGAGAAGGAGGGATGGTGGAGCTGTTTCCTAGGAGACGAGAATGAGTGGTGCAGGGGGGGTTCCCTCGGCGACGACGAGCCAATCCCAATCACGCCCAGCGTCCGAGGCGGGCTGGTGGCCGGCGACAGATACGTACATACATCCTGTAAATTTACACGCAAGAAATGAGCAAAACCCGGCTTTCAAAAGCCACGAGGAGAGCCGCGCACGTCGTTATCCTCTTCCTCACCTCTTCGTCGTCAGAGGACTGCGGCGGTGTCACCAGCGGGGCGGGGTCAGGCGGGTTCTCAAGGCGCCGGAAGTGATGTCCCTGATTGAGAGGAGGGGCGTGAGCGTTACTGCTGCAGCGCACAGAGGACAACAGTGTGTGACACGAGTGTGTCTGCGCTCACGTCACATGCAACCAGGCCGCAACCAGGCCGCAACCAGGCAGCAACCAGGCCGCAACCAGGCAGCAACCAGGCAGCAACCAGGCCGCAACCAAGCCGCAACCAGGCGACAACAAGGCCGCAACCAGGCCGCAACCAGGCAGCAACCAGGCGACAACAAGGCCGCAACCAAGCCGCAACCAGGCGACAACAAGGCCGCAACCAGGCCGCAACCAGGCCGCAACCAGACAGCAACCAGGCCGCAACCAGGCAGCAACCAGGCAGCAACCAGGCCGCAACCAGGCAGCAACCAGGCGACAACCAGGCCGCAACCAGGCCGCAACCAGGCAGCAACCAGGCTGCAACCAGTCCGCAACCAGGCTGCAACCAGGCCGCAACCTCCGGTTCAGCCGAGTAAAGCTGATACTGAAATGTCTTAAAACGTGCATTCTCTCTACTCGCCAGCAGGAGGCGACTCCTCTGGTTCCACGTGCTTTATATATCGAGCTATTCACATTTTTACAACCTCTACTTCCGGGCTCTCCTCTCCGCTCAGCAGTTCAGTTCAGGCCAAAGTTCGCTTGAATTTTTGTCACATGACCGTTGATCTCAGTCGAGTCAATCATGACTTCATCGTTACGATGAGGAGCGCGACATTGAATGATTTTTACGGGATCTTATAAAGGCAAACAGGTTTTAAGCTTTGTTTTTGTTGCTTTTTCTGCCGTCAGGAAACGTCAGAAAGGGGAAAATCTCACGATTGTGGCTATGATTGGAGGGTTCCTTCAATCAGAGGATCGGCGGTTCGATCCCTGGCTCTGCTAGTCCATGTCGATGTGTCCTTGGGCAAGACACTAAACCCCAAATTGCTCCTGCAGCTGTGCCTACAGTGTGTGAATGTGTGTGAATGTTAGTTAGCCCTGATGCGTAGATAACACTTTAGCCACTCCCATCAGTGTGTGAATGGGTGAATGATGACGGAGTGATGTTAAAGTACTTTGAGTGGTCAGAAGACTAGAAAACAATCCAGACCAGTACAGTCTGTTTACCATTTAAAAGAAACCAGTTCACAATCTCTTTTGGTGCTTTATATTTAACGACAGTCCGAACACGCTGATGTACTTTTGAAGAGATGAAGTACATTTATAGTTTTAGATCCATTTTAACAACATGCAGATTCATGTTTATTTGTTGGGGGGATTGATCGGCGACTCGGTGGAGTTTCAGTCTTTTGTTGACTGAAGCCCCAAAAGTCACTGACTTGATGAAAGCGAATGAAAGCTCAGTCTCACCTCAGAAGCTCGGGGGAAGCCCAGGTCCAGAGCACAGTGATGTGGACTGCTGCTCAGACTGCTACCCCCCCTCTCTCCTCCTCCTCCTCCTCCTCTCTCTCCTCCGGCCCCGTGAGCCGAGGCCGGTCTGACCAGGCCCACCAAGGAGGTGCGGAGCTGGGCTTTGCTTTGGCCGTAACCCTGCTTCTCCCCCAGGAGGGACCTGGGCTTCGGGAGGGTGGACACTGGGTCCCTCATCAGCCACGCTGAGGGCCTGTGGATGCCGGACGGGTCGGACACCTGGGGGGAAAAGGAGGTCGAAAGGTCAAAGGACCTGTCTGCAGTAAATCTTTCACTTCAAGATGACACAAGACCGTTGACGTGTCTACAAACTCCGTCTTAACGCCTCACCTCCGAGTAACTTCGGCGCCCCTGGAACTTCGCCCGTAGGCGGCTGCAGGTTGGCTGGTGGGAGTAGGAGGCGGGGCCACCGCTCGGGGAGAGAGGAGGGGAGGCGGTGGGGAGGAGCCTGTCGGACGAGGGGCGCTGGGGGGAGGTGGGGGAAAGACGCTGAGGAGCGGGTGTCGGACGAGAGGCTGGGGCAGGAAGAGAGAACGAGAGAGCATCATGAAAAGATTGTAGCTGGTAAACATCCCCTCAGGTGCCGGGAGTCAGGAAACATGGGAATTACTCATGAGGAGGTCATGAGGACACTGACGCGTGAATACAGACTCTTCACTGTAGTTGTAGCGGTCAACATAAGAGGCCAATCTTTTCATTAAATACATCCAATAATAATGCAAACCTCTGACCCCGAGTCAGTTTTTCTGACCTTTCAAGCTGGTCAACCCCTCACCACATCTGCAGTCTCTCTGAAACACTAAACTACTCTGTTGCACCATGTCGCCACAGCATGAAGTCCTACCGGGCTCCTGTGAGACGTGTCGCAGAAGGTCACTCTGTTTCACCGCCAGGTTTCGAACGCGGCTCAGCTCCTCCGTTAGCTCGGTGTAGGCTAACGCCAGGTTCACTCTGCAACGCAAAGACAGCGACTGAATAAATGATGCACATTATTGACAAATACTATCGACTGCTTTGAGAATCAGACTCACTGCTCGTCCCCGGCCTTCTTTATCCACTCCACGTCGCAGTGCTCACAGTGTTGGGACACGTCCTGTGACAGACAGACACAGCGGTGGTTAGAGCAGCGGCACTCGTCTAAAGACATTTGTTCCTCTACACATGTGGTCCAAATACACAACTATTTTTACTCGTGGATTTTATCTACTTACAGCCCCAAACCATCCTTCAGCCTCTGCTCATGCTCGAGTTGGATAGAAAGCTGAAAGTGCCATTAAACGCCTCTACTTTCACATGCTTTTGGTGAAAAACAGCAAAAAGGACTATTTACTCTTTAATTCTGTCATGTTTTAGTAGCAGCAACACATCCGTCTGCACGACAAGTGAAACATAAGGTTTGAAAATGGTCATCTATGCAAAACGTGTTCAAACGTGCCTGACCTCCAGTATTGACCCTCGAGGACTTCCACTGTATGAGGCAGTTGTAGGTTGATCTACATGTAAAAGCTCCAACATTCATCTAACAGTACCATGTCAAAACATTACTTCCAAGGTCAACAATGAACTTTCATTCTCAACATACACTTTTAGAGTTGCACCCACTGGTGTCTTTATATTTTAAGCCATTTGGAAAGATGTGAAACTTGTGGGAAATGTAAAATCATGTGCAACATTTAATTTAATGCAGCAGCGACTATTCGACTAACTCCTCTTGTGTGCTGAACTGAAAGCGGCTCTGAAGAGCTGATTGAAAGCACTTTGTTGATGAGCCACACGGTGTAGTTTTATTAGTTTTTTTAGCAACAAACTGGAGAAAAAAACACAGGTTGGTTGAATTTAGCATGTCATTGTCCTGCTGTTAGGAAGTAGTTTGCTTTTTTTTTATCCATACAGTATAACTGATGACTGTAAATGTAGCTCGTATGGAAGGTGAAACGCTGTTTGTTTGGAGGATGTGGCACCAACTGGAAGAGCTACATCATCTAACGACATCGTCTGACCCCCGTAACCTTTCTGCTGTGAAACACAACGGTCACAAGCGCAACACAGAATCTGACAGACATCTTCAGCAAATAGTTTAGTGTGGTTTTTATTTCCTAGCATTTCCCTCCATGTCTTATTCCAAAGTTCCTCATTACAACATATATTAATTTCACTTCCATTGTATTTTGTGTTGAAAAGCGCTTCGCTATGAACTGAAGTCGCTGACAGTGTGACGGATGGGCAGAGTGTGGCGCCTCGAGGTGACGCTGTGATATCACAGAGGCGTCCAGTGTTTGAGGCAGCGGGCGCACCTTCCTCTGCGCTCCCCGCAGCTGGGCCACCTCCTGCTGCAGCCTCTGGAACTCGGCCCTCAGCTCCGTCTCCCTCTGACAGGCCGCCTCGGCCTGGTGCCGGGCCCCGTCCAGCTCGGCCTCCAGCCGCTGCAGCTTCAGGTCGGACAGCGCGTCCAGACTGCGGGAGCTCTGCAGGGTCGGCCCGCGGCCCTCTGGGGAAAGACAGACATCAAGTTGCTAAGCATACAATTGCAACATTTCTACTCCAACGCAAATGAAATTATAGAACGTGAAGTCAGGAGCAGATCCCACTACATCATTGGTTACAGCTTATGTTACAAAAGCCCCGTCCACGACTAGTACATCCGCTGTTTCTATAACTAATCCCTAATCTTCCTCATCATAGTTTCAACCCCAGGAATAACTCATTCTACACGATACCAGAACACTGCTGTTTCTTTATTTCTGTGTTTTCTACATGGATCAGCAGCTGAGGACGGAGACATTTTGCCTGTTGGCATTAACATCTTTCTTTTCTTTACTTTTGTAGAAGTGTCTTAGACCTGCATTCTCTCTCATGACCACCAGGGGCGACTCATCTGGTTGTATAGAATCTAAGAGGAAAATACTCGACTTCTCTCTTGATTTATTCCCTCAGTAAACATTGTAAACATGAGTTTATGTCTCAATCTCTAGTTTCAAGTCTTCTTCAATACATCATGATGTTCATTTAGTAAATGATGCTCCATTTAGAGTCAAACAGACCATAAAGCTGAGTATGCTTTAGGGCGGGGCTACAAGGTGATTGACAGGTCACAGACATACAGATCTCTACGTCACCTATTAACATTGCATATATATTCAAACAATGTCGACGGCCGTAATTCAAGATGGCGACGGCGAAATTGCCAAACCCAGGGCATCAAACAGTCACCATGACTACGTCCATTTCATATGCAATCTTTAATATATTTCCACTACGTAGTTGTATGGATTTCTGCTACAACGTTGATTCATTTTAATATTACCACCATAATCTGTTCGTGTCTACTGGAGGTCCACGGGGAACCCACCTCTGGGTACGCCCAGGCTGGCGTGGAGCTGAGACTGAAGTGCGTCTTTGCCGCGGAGTTGAGCGCTGAGCTTCTGGAGGGAAGCTTCTCTCTGCCGGAGGGCCGACTCCAGACCGCAGATCTGCTCCACGTGCTGCTCCGCTAGCGTCGTCTGACACGAACGCACACACCAAACTCAAACCACAGCAGCTGCTCGTGCTTGCATATGTATTATTACGAGGAAACGGTGTGTAAAGTGTGTGTGTGTGTGTGTGTGTGTGTGTGTGTGTGTGTGTTTACCATCTTGTCCAGGTCTCGTTGGACATTGCTTTTCTCCAAGTGAATCTTCTCATAAGCCTGGATGACTTCCTCCAACCTCTCCTCTCTTTCCTTACTCTTCTGGAGCTGAGACAGGAAGGTTGGGGAGAAAAAGTCTTATGCACTCAAAAAAGGATATCGGCTGGCTGTTACTTTTACTATAGTGTAACATGGATTTCCAACGAAAGTCATGAAGGATTCACAGTTCAAAAACGTGACATTTATTAGATCCATTCATGTCCAGATGAACTGAGAGAATCGAGTATCAAGTCACATGACTACAAACATTATATACTGGATTTTAAATTCCTGTTTTAAGTTTTGACAAATGTTCTATTAAAAAGGCTCACCCTTGAATTCCTGTTTTCATTGGTGAACAATGTATAATTTTAATAATAATTACCAATTCAGAAAATTAAAAATGTACTTATCAGGAAAGTGACGTTTAAGTCAGGCCTGATGTTGCAACACACATGAAAGAACGATGACTGTCAACTCCACACAGTCTGACAATCGCCTCGCATCCAGCATCACGATACACACACGACAAATTGAATTGTAACTCTGTATTGCAACGCGAGGATCTTGCCAATACACAGCCTCCGTATATGTTGTGTGATTCAACATGCCATAAGGTTTAGGAAGGTCAAAAGGCACATACACACACACAAACACACACACAGAGACATACACACACACACACACACAGACATACACACATACATACACACACAAACACACACACACAGACATACACATACACACACACACACACACACACACACACACACACACACACACACATGCATAATGAATGAATATTCTGTATCTTAAAGAAAACCTTATTTAACCCCTCTTTGCTTTTCACTTACACTTCAGTATAGAACATACATACACACATACATACACACATATACATACACACACACACACACACACATACACACACACACACACACACACACACACACACACACACACACACACACACATATCCTTCCTTCTGTCTTTTACTCCGGCTCATCAATACTTGCATGGGGCTCCATGTCTGCAGCAGCGTACCTCCTGAGTGAGAGAGTTGATCCTCTGCTGCAGGTTGGTGGTCTCTGATTGGATAACACTGGTGTCCTTGATGATGGGCTCACAGGAACGGCACAGTATCCTCTCCTCTCCAAATTCACTGACCATCGGAAACTGCAGGAGAGGAGATTAACTTTACGGAGAAGAATGCATTGACACATCATGAAGCCTCACTGTATCTAACCTATAATGTACGAGCGTGTGTGTGTGTGTGTGTGTGTGTGTGTGTGTGTTGCTCTCCACCTTGACCTCGTAGTGTTTGAGCTTCCTCTTGATGCTGCTGTTCTCCCTCTCCAGACTCGCCAGCCGGGTCTTGATGTCGTGATAGGCGGCGGCCAGGGCCAACCCTGAGGCCGGGTACATGTCCTCTGGCAGCCGGTGGGCCGGCCAGCTGATCCCGGGAATGCCCACGTCGTCCCTCAGCCCCTCTCCTCCCAGCAGTCCCAGCTCTCCTCTGCGGAATAGATCCATCATCAGATAGCTGCGGGAGAGGGGGAGAAACGGTTGTCGTTGGTCTCTGGGAAGACGTAGTGCGGAAAACTCTTTGGGCCGACTGACAAGTCAGGCTCGTGGCCATGTCGGCTCAGTAAGTCGCTTTGCACCCTTCACCTCACGCAGCGGGGGCAATAATGGCAAATCTGTTGAGCCCCACGTCCTGGCAGAGGTGACAGTCGCAGAGCGTGTGTGTGTGTGTGTCTGTGTATGTTTGTTTGTTCGTGTGTGTGTGTGTGTGTGTGTGTGTGTGTGTGTGTGTGTGTGTGTATTCAAAGTGATGCCAGGAGCCCACTGTGTCTGCAAGCCAAAGCGTTGCTGTTTCCCATCTGCTGCCGTAAAGTACATCCTTTTTTTTTTTTCCTTTGGCCCGTTTCTCACTGGCGGTTTCCTTGGTTACTGCGGAATACTGATCCCTCACAGCAAAAATAGGAAACGTTGATTTCTATTATTCTACCTGCAGAAGATGGGTTCAATACGGATGATTGATTGTTGGTCTACCCTTTGCTTGCCAACAGAAATGTTTAGCCTGTGTGTGTGTGTGTGTGTGTGTGTGTGTGTGTGTGTGTGTGTGTGTGTGTGTGTGTGTGTGTGTGTGTGTGTGTGTGTGTGTGTGTGTGTGCGTGTGTGTGTGTGTGTTCAGAAAATAGAGGTCTGCCCAGGCCCTGCTGGTCAACAGATTTAGATCCTCCAATATGCTGGCAAGGTATGATGTCATAGAACTCACAACAGACGGGATTTACTGATTAATATATATATATATATCATTTATATATAACTATATATATATCCCCTAACCCCTTTTAGTTGCTGGTAAAACTTTTTTTACTTTTACACCTGGGAACCTTTCAGAGGGTTCTGCATAGAACGCAACATGAAGGGTTACATACAGAACCAGTGATTGAAGGTTCCACCCACAACTCCTATGAAAGGGCTCTGCAGATATATTTCTCTGAAGTGATGGTTCCATCCAAACCCCAATCTAGAGTTTCTTTACAGAACCTTTTAAGGGTGTTAGTGAGAACCCAACCAGGGCTTTGCCATTTGTGAAAGGTTCCACTTATGAACCCGATGAAGGGGTTCTGCACAGAGCTATTCTCTGATGTAATGGTTCCATCCAAAACCCACTTCAAAGAACCTCACCTCTTCAGGGTGTTCATGAGAACTCGGCCTTTCATATGCATCATTTGCTTATTTGCATTACATCTCGCTGACGCTTTCATCCAAAGCGACTTACATTTCTGTTCGATGCACCGTAGACACGGCAACAGGAGCAGCTTATGTAGAACCCACCAGAGTTCCTCATGAGCCTCTGAAGGACCACAACCCACTACAATCCTGGTTTACCATCATAGTGTGTGTGTGTGTGCATGTGTGTGTGAACTGTATTTAGCCTATATATCTGCAAGACCTGTATGGAACGACTTCAGTACATTAATATTTCAAACGGGAGCCCGGGTTCACGACTGTCCCTTCCTTTACAGCATTGTACATATGCTCTGTTTCATAATCATCTAATGATGCATATATATTTTTATAAAACAGAATAGATTAAGTTGAAGTGAGACGTTGTGCAATGTTGTGCACCATGAAACCTCTTAAGCCGCGTTCAGACCGAATGATGAGAGAATTTTAGAGGCAGCAAGTGCACATAATGCGGAGACGTGTGTTCACTCAACTCATTGTTCGTTTTAGCGCTGGTGGATGCTAACTGAGGCGCAGACATGTCCACATGAGTTACAAATGAGTGAGGCATTCGTGTTTTATCCTGAGGCTCTCTGCCTCTACTGTACAAACGCACAGAGACAAGAGGAGAAGACGAGGGTCCAGAGTTCCTCGGAGGCTACGAGATACGTCACAAACTCAGCTGTCACGCAAACGGCATGGTCATGGTTGGTTGAGTTGTATTCTTCATGTTTTTGGTCAGGTTGTCCCATTTGTAAATATTGAAAATGTGCATAATTAAGTTTTAAACACATAGTTTTCTGGCCCACTGCTGTGCATGGATCCTGTTTTTTTATCTATTTTACTTTAAGGTAGTTTTGGATGGCCTGAGACATTACATATTCGTGGTGCACATGGCCTCACAGGGCAGTGATCGTGTTCTCAGGCCGGCGACTTAAAGGCTGCAGCGTAGCACTGAAAACACAATCAAACTGACACTATTGAGATCAGCTGCACTGAAGCGACACACAACACTAAACTCTCTCTCACTATTAGTAATACACTATTGTGTGTGTGTGTGTGAGTGTGTGAGTGTGTGTGTGTGTGTGTGTGTGTGTGTGTGTGTGTGTGTGTGTGTGTGTGTGCGTGTGTGCGTGTGTGTGTGTGTGTGCAGCCAAAAGGCAGCTGCAGTAGCAAAGAGGGAGAGAGGCCAAAGCCTCTGTAGATAACTCCCACTCGTACAGCCCACTTACAGCCCACACACACAAACACACTCACACACACCACACACACACACACACGTGCACTTAGCCCACACACTGCTTGCGTCTACTGTCTATTTATCCACCTCTTTCTCTGTATCGCCCTCTCAGTTCTGATGACTTTGTATTGTAGAAGCACACACACACACACACACACACACACACACAGTTTCAGCCAAGGGCAGATCAGAGCAGGCCCATATGTCTTCATCACATGGTTGTTTCAATTATTAATGGACTAGCGGTCCGCTTTACCCACCACCCCCCGCGGTCAAACTCAAGAGGCAGTGGACCGCCTCATCACAGTGAGTGCAGTGATTGCATCCATGTGGATCACGTAGCTATGATGCTGAAATAATGTTTAGTTCATTTACTGGTGGAGAGCTACTGCAGCGCCTGGCTCTAAAATTGTCTGCCGCCTCGCTCTCGTGAGATTATCGTTGACCACGTGTGCGTGACGCCAGAGCAAGTCGAGGGATAAAGTCCGACACAAATCTAACCGGCGTGCGTTGTGCGCCCATCGCCGTCGATCGATTCTGCGCAGAACCGGCTCATCTCGAACGAAGCTATTGTTGAATCAAGCTGGCTGCTGGGCCGCCTGAAGCTGGAAGCGGCTCCACTTCTTATTCAGAGCCTAACAACCATTTCATTCCTGACGACAACCCTGATTGCAAGCATCACGGGGGAGCCCCAAAAGAAATGTGTGCTCCCAAATCTTATTTTACACACGAAGCTCATCTTCCCAGTCATTAGCACTATTTATGTGAAACTCTGAATGCAGCTGTATCAGTAACAGCTGGAAAATGTTTCCAAAGTTAAAGAAATTTCCTTCATGGCTTTAATTCATCACTGTTATAACCTCGTGCTATATCCATGGGCTGTATGCTGTAAAGCCTGGACTGCAGATGCACCACTATAAGATATGTGCAGTAACACATTCAGGGCAAAGCACAGGGCACAACATCTATACGTCCATGTGCTGTGGTCTATTGTACGTCTATTTTGGAGGTCCTTGACATGAAAATGTTTGAAATTGCTCTCAAAATCCCAAGAGTTTTTCCATCAATGCCCATTGCAGAGGCGGAGCTCTGCTGCAGCGGGCTGATGGCGCAATGAGACGACCAATTACCTTTCACTTCTTATCAATGTAAGTTATTTGCTGAAGCTGTGGGGACATGGAGGGTGTGATACAATCAGGCGGCAACCTTCAGTTCTGCTGATTGAGTCGGTGTCTTAAAAATTGCTTTCTCTCTACTGTCTATTAGGGGCCGACTCCTCTGATTGGAGAGGAGTCTATAAAAAATGACTCTCCTTCCCTCTCAATTGATTCCCTCAGTAAACATTGTAAACATGAGTTTATGTCTTCTTCAATACAGCATGATGTTCATTTAGTAAAATGAACTGTGATTGACAGGTCGTTGCCGCTACCAGAGTCATACGCGGCGTCACTACATCGCTCATCACATCACTCATTACAAACATGGTCATTTCTGTTTATCGGTTGGAAATAAAAACAAAATGGCGGCAGCCGTACTCCAAGACAGTGCCAGCAAAATTGTAGAACTTGAAGCTCCAAACTGGCAACCCACAAACCAATGGGTGACGTCACGATGACTATGTCCACTGATGACATGAAGGCCTCGAGATGCTTCAAACAGACATCACAGCGAAAAGCAAAAGTGTTCGTCTGTTCCTAAACGGGACCACGGTGCAAGGCTGCGTCCCACTGCCTCCCTCCAGGAATTCAGTCTTCTGTGTGTCTTCGTAGTACAAATGGCCGCTAACGTTAACTAGCTCTCTGTGGATTTCAACATGGGTATGTTGCTTCTAATGTAGTATTATCAGAGAAAGGTTGGGGTCGCTGCGAGTCTCCAGCCCTGTGGTGTCGTAGAAAAACAAGTATCATGTTTACTGAATTGGGGCATGAATTGGTACCGGAGTATTGATTTTCGTGACGTCACTCTTTGCAACCAGGTGACAAGGACTAGTTGTGATAAGGACCTTAATCTTGCATTTTCTACACTGGCCATCAGGGGGCGACTCCTTTGGTTGCAAAAAGAAATCAGATTGTGTCGAGGTCCTATAAGAAAAGGACTCACTTGATTCAGTCAACATTGTTAACATGAGTTTATGTCTCTAGTTTCAAGTCTTCTTCAATACAGCATGATGTTCGTTAAGTAAATGATGCTCCATTTAGAGTCAAACAGACCATAAAGCAGGGGACATTGCTACATTGGTAGCTGGTTGCAAACAACCCAAGATGGTAATGATCAAAATGCCTAAAACTAGACTTCAAAACCGTAGTCCACGAACCAACGGATATACATGTATGGTCATAACCTAGTTCAGCTGAAAGGGGAGTGCTGAGCCTGAGTGATCCTGCTACATCTACATGACAGCATGTCACCTTGAGAAGGTGCTGCAGGGAATAGCACATAATCATAAGTCAGCAGTCATGAGTTTCACTCTATTGACATGATGTACAATGCATCCTTATACACCTTATTATTCCCCAAATTGTCAAACACCATTGCCAGTAGCAGCAAATCTGCATTCAGACTATCGGTCACAGTATGTTCCAGCAGGCAGTGCTTTGTAGTTTTAATAACTGATGCAAAAAGCATTGAACTCCAAATTGTGCTGTTCATGACACAAGCTGCAGGTAAGCATTGACCCAGTATTTAACTTTTAAATATCACACCAGCTCCACCATTAACGGTTCGGAGGACAAAGCTTTTAACCTTTTGTGAAGGAAAAAATAAACATATTGCTTTGCAACAAGAAAGAGAGATGCTCCATCCTGATGAAGGCAAAGCGGAGATGAGGGAGAGAGTGAGAGAGAAAGTCCTCGAGGACATGGCGCCATATCTGAGCACAGCTGAAGGCTAATTCATGGGGTGGGGGGGGGAGGAAGCGACGGAGTGAGACAAAGGGAGACTTAAAATGAGGGTGACGAAGACACAGAGAGATGAGAGCTGGAATTAGAAAGCTGAGGAGGATAGAATGTGACATAAAGCAAGAGCGAGAGAAAGAGAGAAAGAGTGGGGGACAGGGGGAGAGAGAGGGAGCGAGGGAAAGGGTGAGGGAGGTAATGAAAATGAGGTCTTTAAGTATTTCCTGTAGCCACGTGACTTATGTAAGACGCACACGATTAGCATTTATTTCCCTGAGCATTAAAAATCCTTCAAAAACATGTAAAGTGTGTTACCAGGCGTCCTATCTGTGTTTGCATCGGCCCTCTTTAAAAGACCAATGTGCTGAATTTATCCTTCTAGTGGAAGTCCTGCTGTCCTACATGGTGCATTCAGGGTGTGTCCTTCAAGGAGCGTTGGGATCTTTTGTGCCACGCTGGTTACGGTTGCGTTCATAGTCCGTTGGCCTCGTCCGAATCAGAGTGAAATTGATCCTCTTTATATCACACAGAGCACAATTAACGGCGACTGAAAAAAATGAAATATTTGCTGTGGCACTTGTGCGAAGAAGCAAATTTATGTTTTTCGAGAAGTTCCCCTATGCGGGGAATGGCAAATTCTCAAATATTGCTGTCAATGTTTTTTCACTTTGACTCTAATCTACTGTACCTGTACTCGCAAATACATTTTCCTCCATTGTTTCTCAAATAACTTTATGAACATCATTGTTTTTTGTGGACTCTATCGAGCATATATTCTGTGTTCTCTACTAAATGCTCGTGATGGAAAGAATAATGTCCTAAGTTAGGTAAGTTGGTTAAATACTAAAACCATAGGGGGCAAAACTATCTATATTACTGCAAATGTTACTCCAATTGAAACTGCTGTTTTTTCATATTCTTTGTACTATTTTGTAATGTTGTAGGTGATCCTCTGCCCCCTCCCCACTCATGTACACTCACCAATTTAAAACCTGCCCTCCAACCCGCTTTATCTCACTATACCTTCTTCAACAAACAGTTCTGCTGGTGAAGCCAAGCACATGTAAAGCAAACGCTCTGCTTCTCTTGGCCCTGTTGGACTTTATCCAGCTGCTGCACCGGAGAAAGATGGAGCAGACCACCCACCTTCGGCTAGTTTTACTTTTTTAGACGGAGAGGAGAGTGTAGTGAGCAGGAATGACGGGCAAGTTGCAGCCTCTGGAAAAACAAGATGAATTTGGGGTCAAAGAGAATGCCGGAGTCAGATCAGATGCTTATTGTAGCACACTGAACTGAGCTGTGCCTTTATTAAGACATGCATTTTATTTCAAAACATAGTTTCTATTAACTTAAGCACCCAAAGGTCCCTTGAATTGTGGCCCAGTCAACTGGGACCTCATCATTAGCAGCTAGCGTGCTAATTTAGGTAAATTAATCAAGTTATTAACATGTGATGACTCGTCATGGCTAACCGATGTGCTAGCTGGTAGAGTTGGGCCCTAAAGCGACGACCTCATACACGACCCCAACTAAACCTGACAGAACCTGAGCGGTACGGCCGAAATTGAGATGCGAACTTAACGCAAAACTCAAAGCTACTATTTATCTTTCGCCCAATTTTTGGACGCATTTTACGATTGACAGACTAATCGAATCAGAGGAGAGAGAAATTTACTGATACTGATACTCTTAAAGTGAACCCAATATTAATATTATTATTTTATTTTACACATATTTTACTCCATTCAAGACCCATCATGTGAATGGAAAGTTGCGTAAAATGCCACCACCATTTATTTTTTACATCAGACGCCGTGGAGTACAGCTGGACTCTCCAATGTCTAATGTCCCTCAGAAGGCGGCACAGGTTCTGGTCTCTGATCATCTTGCGCCTCGACGACTGTAACTCCCTGCTGGCAGGTCTCTTTGCTATCTGCTGGTTACCGGTGGCCTCCCGCATTGTTACCGGCTGCAAACAGATCAGTTCAGTCTACATCCAGGACATGGTAAAACTGTACACCTCAGCTCCTTCACTCCACTTAGCTTCGGCCAATCGGCTTGTAGCTCCGTTACTGCGAGCTAAACACTCAACAAAGTCATAACTGTTAGCTGTCCTGGCTCCTCAAGGGTGGAATGAGCTCCTTATTGATATCAGGACGGCAGGAAGTGTCGACATCTTCCGTCGCAAACTCAAAACACATCTTTTTCGACTACACCTTGAATAAAGGAAGTAGCGCTGTAGTAGCACTTAAATGGCTCTTATAGCACTTTGTAGTTTAACTTTCTTGAAGGAATTGTACTTTTTCGATTCTGGTTGAATTGACATGTAAAGTCGCTTTGGAGAAAAGCTAAAGCTGAGCTAAAAAAAGAAAAGAATAAACAAATTGATGTCTTGGTGGAACCTCAGTGCGCTGAACTGCCAACTCCCTGAAATGCAACGCGCTTGACTTCACCACATCACAGACTGAGAACATTCACAACCAAACTCTCCCTTTTCTCAACACAATTAAAATAATAATAAGGATGAATAATTCTGACGGTGAACTCAATATAAAAACCTAAACAATGCCCCACACGGCTGTATTCAACACTGATTTGTGTGTCAAAGTGTCGCTGTGGAGGCCGTTGTTTGGGCGCTTGAGGCTCTTCCTGACAGAAGCTGTCAGAACAGAAACAGCTCTCAGATCAGCCCGAAACAAACAGAACCTAAAGAGCGACTCAAAGCAATGCGCTACGGCCCTCCAACATGGCTGCCGTTGAAGCGTGGAGAAGTTTCAGAATGCCTTTAAATAGCCGAGAAGCGGCTCGGTCAGCTGAACCGACTCAGCTTCCACGGCCGTTAACGAACGTCTGAGAAGACGGTGACGAACAGACGTCCCATGAATCAACCTGTGCACAACTGTAGGAGCAGCATGGTCACGAGGCCGCTGCCTCAAGGCATTTATCTGACTCCTATTTAATCACACTAATCACAGACGTGGACAGACAGCAGACAGACCAGGTCACTGACGGAGCAGATGGGGATGAAGAGAGAGCGTTAAGGTCCAGAGCGTCAGGAGCTAACGCTCCGTTTCATTAGATCCAGTCTGGTACTGTGCACGTTGCTTCACTGCTTATTTAGTTTATGAACACGACACTGGTCCACGTCATTGTCCTGAGTGAAACAAAACAGTCCTAGTACTTATATGATTCTTAGTATTTCCGTCTGTATGAATTTATGTATGCACAATAATAACTCTACTTATTCCCCGTAGTCTGTGCTTTCTCTCCTCACAGCTTTACATGGACTGTGGTCCTGCCAGACACCTACTGCTATTAGCATTATGATTACTTGCATTGCTAATAATATCACAATTACCATTACTGCTTTAATCATCATTAGTATTACTATTACTATATCCATATTTTTTGGAGTTATAACTTTTTCATCACGCCTACTACTCTCATTATCTGAATCATTTCTGTCATATTCATGCAATGTGCAGTAACTCTGTCACGTTGTTCGTTCTGGTCACATGACGTCGTTTGCTTCTGTCATCCGGGTTGAGGGTTCCTCCTCTGTTGCTCTCCTCAAAGTTTCTGCCCTTCTTTTGGGTTTTGTCCTGTTTTTCATGTGAGGTCCCGGGGCAGAGGATGCTGCATGCGTACAGATTGTAAAGCCCTCTGAGGCGATAAACTTCCTTTTCCTGGTTTAGCAGTGAAAGTGTAATATTACATAAGCACATGATACACAACCTATACTACATGAGAATAATGGTATGACAATAAAACAAAATGTACTGATGTTCAATACTAGCATATCATAACTGCAATTGAAAATAGGCCGAGAGATTCATTTCTATGTTTTTTCAAACGCTTGGAGAGGAGGAGAAGTAGTCTTTCCAGCTGGGAGTGGGGTCTGCTGGTCCTTCCTTCAGTCTCCATCAGGACCCAACAACCTCTGGCTAGAAGCTGGAGGAGTCTGTATGTCGCCTGTGATGTGAAGCCCACTGACAGCAGATTGATTTTAGTAAGAACATCCACCTGAGCCATAGATTCAAGACTAAAACAAGATTTCTGGAGAAACAAAAAGATACGGGGCGCAGATTTACACGAACGGTAAAGTTAAATGGGATAAGTGCCCTGGACTCATGTTGCAGAAAGAGTATTGTTTCAGTCCGGCAGACCGATTGTAAAACTAACCCAACCAAACTTAATTCAATAATTCCTTCTTTTTCAAGAACTTCTGTTTCGGAAAGCCGGATCAACTTTTCCCCACGCTCTCTGTAGCATCCCTTTGATGCCTCGATGCTATTGTATTAAACTCTTCATTCAAGTTCTAAAAACTAATTGAAAAACGTTTTTTGCTGGTAAGGCGACTGATATCCTTCAATCGGATGATCTCTCGCTCATGTCAATGATATCCGAAAAGCTCATCTTGTATTGGGTCACTGGGTGAAGGCTGGGTTCAGCCTGGCCCGGTCACCAGACTATCTCAGGGCACAGACATCCATTCACGCTCAACATTCAGCAATTAACAGTCCATATAATCTGAGCTGCATGTCTTTGGACTGTGGGACTTAGCTGGGAACCCGGAGGGAACCCACACTGTCACTGGGAGAACATGCAAACGCCACACAGATGGACTGCCCAGACCAGGGTCTGAACCCGGGCCTCCTCTTGCCGTGAGGCGGCGGCGTACGAGCCACTACAGCTGAGCAGCCGCTGTGGAGTAAGTCGCTGTGAATAAAAGCGTCCGCTAAATTAAACGTAATCTAAGGAATGTTACTTTGTGTCTGGGGGATGATTACTGGATCAAATGCAACAGAGGTAAAGACACAATTATAAACCATTCGCTCTGGGGAATAAACTAATCCAAATCCTGGGGCTCTCATTGTTGTGAAATAGTCCAACAAAGACGGGACTCTTCAGCCGTGAGAAGCGTGTTCAACAACCTGATGGTTTTGTTCCCGAAAACATTCGGTTTTCTAAACAAGGCAACGTGGTTTGTTGCCAAAACCCAACTGTACGTAGATCTTTTAAGCCCAACCACAATGTTTTAACTAAACCTAACAAGGTGGGTTTGCAAACTAAACCCTTACTTTTGTAACGTAACGTCGTTCCAAAAAGAAAAATGCTGTGAGACTGTGTTGGACCCCCCGGTCCTCCCTCCAGTCACCATTTATGTTCAGTTCACACAAGGGACCACACTAGTTTGTTGTTTTTCATCCAGAGCCCCAGAGACAACAGCAGGAAGAAGGTTTACGACCTTCTGTTTTACTAGATTATCATTTTATTTAAGACACAAATATATAGTAATTAGAATTATGCAGCATGTCAGCACAATATCAGGTGAATATACGTATCATTTGTTGACACAAGGCTCTGCTAGAAGACAGGGCCACGGGATTAGGTAACAATCATGGCTCTTAAGATTTGAGTTTAAGTGTTGCTATTTTCTATAAACACCTGGCGAGCTTAAAAGACGCAGAAGGGGGTTTAACAACACTTTGTACTGTTCTGAAGCTATTTCCAGAGTCCCTCAAAGACTCTGACCATCTGGATGAAAAAGTATTCCCGTCTGCTTCAAGATGGAAAAAAAGAAAAGAATATATTGTTTGTCTGGAAACACAAACAGAAATATTAAGGCATCGTTTTGTATGAAATAATGGAAGAAACATCAACATGTACCAATAGAAATCTTTCTTTTTGCCTCGGCTAATGTTTGATGTCTGGTTGCTATCTTTTTTTAGACTACAAAAATGCAGTGGAAATTAAGAAACGGATAAGGAATATGTTTATTTTGCAGAAGAAGGACTCATTTTCATCCAAATGGCTAGAAGAGCATTTAAGGATGCAACCAAAGCAGCGGTAAGTGTTGGTTAAGAGATTTTTTTAAATGATTTTTTTTAGAGTATCTGATGCTTTGCTCTGCCACTCCAACAGGAGAGCCAACACTTTGGGCTAAACCTGCGAGGGCACTGGTAGTTATGACTGAAATTCTCGGCACTGCCTCTCATGTAGGAGCATATATTCACGGAAAAGATGTTTCCCTAAAAGATTAAAGCTTCTACACTGGATTCAGAGCGTTAATATGTCAGCAAACAACGATTTGCAATTGAGAAATTCCAGGTAACGTTGAGCAAGGCAGAGAAGAAAGTCAGTTCCCTGTGTGCGAGTTGTAATCCGAGCTAGCCCCGTTAGCTCATTGTCCTCCGCTCCCACACGACAGTCAAAGCTAATGACGCCGCCCCGACCGGCACTGTTTGCTCTGTTAGCACTGCTGCTGCTGTTTGCACAGTTAGCCGTTAGCGCTGTGGGCTGTTAGCGGTTAGCTGTGGCTCAGCTGTCTCCATGTTGAGAGCTGTACGGAGGCAATCACTCAATCATAAACGTGGTCATAAGCAACTCTGGTGACCGCCAATGTCGTTTGAAAACTCTGAACTGCTTTCCAGGATCCCCGAGTCTGTTCTAACCATCTGGATCATGCCAATTATTGATCATTTGAGTTATAAAAAAGAAAATGTTATTCTGTTTACCAAGTTGCTGCTCTTTCCCAAGCAAAACAAAGATGGCCACGAGCAGGCTACTTGGATAGAAAACAAAACACCACTTCTTTTTTCATTCAGCTGACTGGATATTTTGTCATTCAGATGGTTTGGACCAGAAAATAATTTTCTTATCATTTTTCAAACATCATCTGGTATTTTTCTTTGAGCGAAAGCTCTGGAGCAGCATATAAACCAACAGTCTACAACAGGCACACACTGGCTACTGTGATGTACGCTGCCACATTGGAAGCATGTTTCCTCTTTCCAAGTTACATGACAGTACAAAAAAATGAAAAATAATAATTTCCACATATTAAATGCGTAGACGTGCTACAGGAGAAAAAAACGACAGCACCTGAACGCAACACGTGCATCCACGTATCTACATTAATGAGCTTTGTTCAGAGCCTCGCTGCTGGACGCAAAGGCTCCAGCGTCCGTCCGCAGGACGCTGGATCCTGCAGCCGCGGACACACACGAGCTGCCCATCGGCTGCACGCAGCTGATGCGACCTCTCTAACAATTTGATATGCTTCTAATATTCATTACAGCATCCGCCGCTGCGCAGCCACAACATGCAGCCCGACCCGCTCACACACACCGAGAGCTCCTTTTCTTTCTCTTTTTTAAAACCGGTAAACGCTTTGAACGTCCGGTGGAGCCGCTTTCATATTATTATGGTATTTACTTACGTCTCTGTAGAAAAGCCATGGAGGTGATGCTGCTGGTGGTGCTGAGGAGGGTCGACATGACTGGAGCCTGACATCAGCAGAGTGTGTGTGTGTGTGTGTGTGTGTGTGTGTGTGTGTGTGTGTGTGTGTGTGTGTGTGTACCTCCCCCCCTCTGACAGACCAACGAGAAAAGGGAGGGTGAGATGTTCATCAGAGGGAAATGCAGCTCACATCCCCTTTTTATTTTCTATTTTCATGAACCTTTTGTTTCAATAATATATTCTTTGGAAAACATAAGATGTGTTTTTCTCATTTAGGTCGGCGTTGTACTGGAATATGTAGTTATTTATTTACAGTTGTTTTCAGGATATGTATTACAAAATGATTACATAAAGCGCTCCGGTTGTGACACGGTTCAGAGTGCCATCTTCATAGTTTATTAATATCCTCTCCTGCATTTACAGGAGTATTTGATAGTGATCCCTTTCGGTTCTTTAAATACTTTGGAATAGAAATGATTGCATATGATTAATAAGGTGCAAGGAATTATCAAACTGGTTCAGTTTAAAGACTAATCTAATCTCCTCCTTAATTTGCCATATTGATATTATGAAACTTGATATGAATCCTCGATATCTTTGTCTTCCACGCTATTCCTCTGCCCCTATTAGTTTAGCTTAAAAATATATAATAAAAAATATATAACACATTGATGTTTATATTTTCTTTCTTCTATATAACCTGGAGCTTTTAGTATTTAAGTCAGATTTGGCAATCTTCTTTAAAAACATACATTTTTGATATTTTTGTTGACACTCAATAAATGCTGACAGCAACCAGGGAACCAAATGCTCAGACACACAAAACAAACAAAGCATCCAGTATCTGTGTCTGTTGCTGGACTGTGATGACCCTGTGCACTCATTTCATTTGGCAGCATTAACCTGCTCCGAGGGATCAGATCAAACCCAGCCGCTGATGGAAAGTAACTTATGACAGAGTGAAGTACTCGAGTATTGTGTTGCGCTACTTCATGCATCTGCTCCACTAATTCAAGGGAAACTGTTTTTAAATCACTAAACACTTATCTGACACAGATTATGATTTTGAACTCAAAACATGTTCAGTGTATCATGAAATAAAATACACTTTGAGCCTATACATACCCAATAGTATAAAAATGATTAAAATGTAGCACCTTAACATAAAAAAGGCTAACATGTTATTGCAATATTAAAAATAATTCAATAGCCTTCACTAAGGAAATATATTTTGTAATTTTATACAAATGTACCTTGCATGAGTGAAGTTAGCTGGAATGATGGAAGCTGGCTGCTATATGCAACTTCTCCACTAGAGGTCACTAAATCTCACACACTGGACTCCTGAGTGCTGATCCTGTTTTGATGTGAGGCTACTAAAACTTTGCCTGACACCATGACGGGTCCGTTCTCCTTCTTTATGAGTGGAATATGACATTGTATTTCAATTGGATTAAACCAGACATCTGTACTCTACTGCCAGTGGTTCTGCATCTCTCGTAATATTACAGCAAATCATTTTAAGAGCTGGAGCAGCTGGCTCTGACTGATCAATAAGTTGGTGAGTTTAAGTCCTCAGTTCATTCCGGGCTGTAAGAAGTGGACGTGGTCATCGTGAAAGCACCCGTTGGTTTGTGGACTGATGTTCTGGAGCTTTGAGTTTGGCGATTTCGCCTGTCGCCATCTTGGATTACGGTCGTCTCCACGTTGTTGTGTTTTGTTACCAATGAACAGAAGTCACCATATCTGTTCTGCAGAAGCGTGACAATGACATTGTGTATGTCCCTGGTAACAGCAGCAATCTGTCGATCACAGTAGCCCCGCCCTAACGCAAACCCTGCTTTATGATCTGTTTTACTCTAAATGGACAGTCTGCTGAATTAAAGACTTGAAACTAGAGATTGAGACCAGCATTCATATTCACCATGTTTGCTGAGGTAATACATTGCAGTAGAGTCATTTTCTCAGACTTCTATACAACCATAGTCACCGGCACCCGATGTCAGCGAGAATGCAGCTTTTAAACCAGTCTGCAGAATCGGAGGTTGCCACCTGGTTCATTGCTATGAAAGTTGCTTGGTGGTGCATTAATAAGGGATTAACTCTTGAATATAATATTACGCAGGTCTTCCCTCGAGCTCCCACGGCCATGGACCGGTGCAGCAAACGCAGGAGCGTTTCCTTTAACACCCGCCACAACTCGGTCTACGATGAATGAAGGAAGGAAAATTACTCTGAATTTGTCTTTTAAGACATTAATTAAGGGATATTCAAGTCGATTTAGCAAAAATTTGAATAAAACTAAAAGTCTTTTGACGCACCCGGAAGTGGAAATTCCACCGTTTGGCCACGATGTAAAGTTTCCCTCACAGCCCGAGTGCTAGCGTGCATCTACTGGCCTATTGTTCTACTGTGTACTGATGTGGAGACGGTGAGTGAGGTGCTATTACTGGACCACAGAAATGACAGAACAGGACACAGTCTTCCTCACACTTTTCCATGATAAAAAAAAAAGTGAATGTCACTATTTGACTACACAAACGATTCAATGACAACAACAAAAAGGGGACACGACTGTTACAGGTTAGTGTACATCTGGTGTGTGTCCGCAGTCTATTTGACAAATTAAAAAGTACTACAACTGATTCCAGGATGGTTTTGGAACATCTCCACCACATTTAATTTGCTCTCTTTTTTTTCATTTTTTTTTTTCATCGTTTGTTTTTTGTGAAAGAAAAAAAAAACAAAAAAACAAAATATAACAAAACAAAAACAAAAACAAAAAAAAGGTTAATCCTACAAAGAGACAATTTTTCCAGCTCTTTCAAAACTTTTCTAACTCAAGTCCGATAGTTGTGACACTGGAAGCAATGCATACGCGTGTCAGTCTCCGTGACTGATAAAAGAAGGGCGATGGGGGTCGGGGGCGTGATATGTCAGAGGTCAGACGTGGTGAACAGACGAGGAGGAAGAGGTGGGGGCCACACAGGACTGGCCCCCGGCCCCCACGCCTCGAGGTTGAAGTCTCTTCATCCCGAAGGAGGTTGGGGAGCAGAAGCAGGAGGGAGGGGATGTAAACTGGGAAGCTGCCAATGCAGCGCGGCTTCATTCATCCGGCAGCCGGCTGGCTGCCACCTGGGGATCATCGGTGCTCACCGGTTCCTTCTCAGAATCTCCTTCCACACTCCCAACTGTGCTGGAGCAATCTGGCTCGACAAATGACTGCTGATATGTCCACTCAGATTAAAAAAACAACACAAAAGTAGGTGTTTGGGGTGGAGACCTTTGCAATGGGAGCAGCAGCTTTACAGCTTGAGTTCGACCTAAGGCCCAACTGTCCAACCCTCTGTGTTGAAATTCTCTCTCAAGCTCTCACGACTGGCGCTCTTCAGTGTGCCGGAAGTAACGGCGACAACGACTCGAGAGCTCTAGGTGTGGTCTTTCAGACGGCTATGCACACCTTTCCCTTTTAAAAAAACGCAATACGACCTCCCCGAAGCCTCAAACATACCGCCAGAGCGACAATCTGTGACGGCTCTGAACCGTGCGCATCCTAAGGTGCTGGTTCGCCATCGACGCCCACATTCGCACGAAAAGACTCATTCAATTGAAGAGCTCTGTCGAAAACACACCGTCCAACAAGCCCCTTTTATTAATTGGTTTTACGAGCAGATTAAAAGAATTCCCCCACTTTTTGTTCAGTTTGGACGGTGCATAGTGCTCTGTAGACTTTCACTTTGACATTTGTATAATACAGGCTGAGACAGGTGTGTATTTTAACTTTCGATGGAGACAGCGCGGTAGCTTTTCCCCCGCTTCTACCTTTGAGGTCGGCCAACCACGTCATGGGTTTGGGGTATTTTCATTAGACGTCGTAAAAACATCAAATCGTGCAGCTTTTAAAACAACGAGGTCACCGATCATCTGAGGTGATGTGCGCTAACATGCTAGCACGGAGCCCGCTTCCTGTCAGGTGGAGTGTGTGTCGAGGTTTTAGCGAAGAGGATTGGAACCAAAGAGTCCCAGCGGACGAGATGATGGCGGTGCTTCGTCTCCATGCCGAGCACGGTGCGTATCGACACCACTGCTTCAAAGTGGAACCTCTCAGTGGGCAACAAGTCTGTTTGTCCAAGACTCACACACAGAAAATGCATATTTTCCGTACTCTTTCTGGGTGCTTACGTTGTCTGATATCTCCACCTAAAACCAACTATCTGCATATCGTGGTGAGCGGGGGAAAAAAACAAGAGTCTCTTGAGAAAAGTGCGACGGGGCTCTTGAGGACTGGATCAGATATGAGAAACCTACAGCATAGAGACAAGTACTGATGATGATGATGATGATGATGATGATGATAATGGCGCCCTACTGTACAAAGGAAAAGCTTTAGTGTAGATCGAGGAACGCTAGGAACGGATTGTTGCTGGTTTCTTGCAGCGAGTTGAGTCTCAGGGTAGAAAGGGGTTTGAAGAGGGGGGAGGGGGGGAATCATGACTTCCAAAAAAAGGACAACAAGACATTAAAAAAAGGATAAAGGAGGGGAAGTGGAGGAACTGAGATACACGTTGAAGGGAGGAGGGGATAGACAATAACGGCTGTGCATCTCAGCTGTGCACGAGGTGACGTCCCAAGAATCCAAAGGAGGGGAAAAGGAGGTTTTTCGTCTTTCGGCAAGACAAAAGAGTCTGGACGGATACGAGAGCGTTCGACCGTTCATGTAGAGATGGACTGAACAAAGTAGATGAGGAGGACGAACAAGGGGGAGGCAGTGCCAGCACAGCACTGGTTTTGGTATATTGGTTTTGGCTGCGGTCGGTGTCAGTCGGGGCTGGGTGGGGTGTGGGGGGGCGTGGGGGCGGGGAATCTCTTATCATGCGGGGGCGGGGCGGTTGAAGAGGTCTCCGTGAGGTCCTCGCCTTAACTGCCATAATGCATGGTGTTGCTGGGGATGACCATCGGCGAGGCCATGGAGATGGCGGCGCCCCCCATGGTGAACTGGTTGGTGACGGGATAGTAAGAACCACTGCTGCTGGGACCCGACTGGCCTGTGGTGGCTCCTGGAGGGATGGGAGGGGGGGGGACAAGTAAAGCATGGCGTTTCCAACTGGAGATGGTCCAGTTCTGTGAGGCAACTTGATGTGTTCCGTACGGTGGTGTTTTTGTTATTTATTTAAACAAAGTGTTGGACGTACCCTGGACAATTCCTGTGCTCATGATGGAGCCCATCCTGGAGTGGGTGTGGTTTACAATTCCGGTGTTCACTGTGACCAATCAGAGAGAGGAGAGCACAGTTAATGATATGTGCAGTGCTTCAACACATTTTACCTTCATTTTTTAGCAATAAAACAATTTTTAAAAAATCGGTGGGAGACCTTAAGAGCCCCGCACACAACACAACAGGAGCTCAGCTGTGACTGAAGACAGTCAGACGATGAAGAGGCCATCAAAAAACACTTGTTACGCTGAGGGGAACATTAAAAGAAGAGATGAAACACTATTGGAGCGGTTAAAATGGAATGTGGAAACTGAAGCCCTGAAAGGAGTTGAAGTGGAGGTGATACATTGTAAGTGGGAGGTGTCAGAGTTGAAGGGAAAGCAGTGCCAGCTCAAGTAAAGAAACTGAAAGATGATGTTAGTGTTTTACTAGAAATGGGTCTGCTGTTAAAAAGGTACTATACTTCATTTTCATTAGTGTATACGTGGACCTGAAAAAATAAGTCTTGCTTTCGTTTGCTTAGAATGAGCCCTTCACAGCTACATGGGCAAGGTGTCCTCTACTGCCACGTTTCTACAGTAGCCCAGATGGGACAAACCAAACAAGGGTCTATTGAGCCTTTGTCACCAAAAGGCTGATTTAATAACAATATGGAGTAGGACAAAGGCCACACCTTTCATCATTAGAACGAGAACATCTGATTGATTACTCTTTAAAACGCTTTAACGTTGGGGCATATTCCCGGTGTACGGTGTCCTAAAGTTTGCTCCACCGTGTCTCTGATGAACGTGAAATGGAAAGAAAGGAGCGGCAGCCCATCAAGACCAACAAGCGCTGTCACACAAGCACTTGTTGTCATTAAAAGTTAAAAAAAGGGAGGAAGCACATACTGCAAGAGTTATATGTAGACAAATGTAATTATCACATTATAACCACTATCAACTTCTGAGCTACACAAAATGTATTTTGTGAACTGCTGAGTCGTACACGCCATTTAGTCATCTGACTCTCTGAACGGGTTTTAACCGCTTCACTTGTCACGAGCTCAAAATACATCATCACATTTCCACAGAACACAGGGGGGAGAAAATATTTAGTTAGCCATTGTTTTTTGTGCTGCAGAGCCGACTGGAGACCGGTAGATGAACACTTCTGCTCAAACCGCCGGTCTGCAGCTTCATGCTGCGCTGCAGACCGCTCTCAGCCGGCCTGCTCTTTGCTCCCCACTACGGGTAAGTACCATGAGATGTTGAGAAGTCGGGGGGAGTGTGATTCGTACCGAGGGGGATGAGGTTGTTGTGAGACACCGCCGGGCCGCCGCCAATGACTGTGCTGAGGTCATAAGCTGCAGGCATCCCTGGAGAGAGGGGGGGAGGGAGAAAAGAGAGGGGAGGGAGGGGAAGACAAAGACACGCCAACAAAAATTAACACTTACTACAAAGAAGTCATTATATTTAGCGTTCTCATTCAAAGCAGCTCTTCTTAGCAGAGATTCGGCACAGTCTGCCATCACGTCTGTCTTTCTAAACCCAAGCTTTCCCGTCTTGGGAGCTCTGGTGTGTGTACGCCACGGTTATGAAGAAGCTCCCAAGTGCGGCTTACACATGTTTCATGAACCTGGAACTTTAAAAAGGTAGAGCCATTGCCACAGGTTGGGCCTTCGCTTGAAGGAGAGTTCCTGAATGTGCTTTTCTGCACTGCTCTGCCGTCGTTACTAAATCCAGGCGCCAGTTACCATCGGAGGGATGGGATGTGGCAAAGGTGGGTATTAATAAAGCAGGACGCAAATGCACCGTTAAAGATGTTCTGATCCGAAACACCTTGCGTTTTGCATTTGGGGAGGGGCAGACCGGCAGACCCTGCTGCAGTAAAGAGAGTCTGGCGCGTGGAAACACTCCCGCTTCAGTCCCACAGAGGCTGCCAAAAGCAACACAAAATAAAATGTGCCTTGAGGTAACTTTCATGATTGGGTAGCGTTGGTTTCAAACTGTGTAAAACACAGCGCTGTGTTGCAGAGATGACGGGAGCAGGAGCTGCTGTGGCCAGGGGGTTCTGGTTTGGATTTATTCTGTCAGTCGTAAAGACTCTTCCAACAATCGACTGAAAAAAGACATTTCAATGTCACTATGTGAAAATGTTAAAGTAAATCAAAATCAGTTCTACGTTTTCCATTGACGTCTGTCTGCAGTCAGTACACTAACATAACGGCACATGAAGGTTATGACGGAGCTTTTTGTTAATCATGCATTTACAAGAAGGCTCTCGTTTGGGAAAACAAGGCAGAACCTAAAGCCGAGGTCAAGTTATGGGGCGCTCTAGGTCATGGGTTGTTAAGTCATGAGAATAAAGCACGCTGTAAATATTGGATATTATTCTCAGTCAGTCAATCAATTCATTTATACATTTCCTCAAATCAGGTTGAGTAGTTTTGGGGCTCTTGCGTGGGAGAAAACCTCGTGGATTACAATACAATCCACCGCTTGTCTCAAGGTGACCGCGCTCATCAGTTCAGATCTGAGAGATTAAATTCATTAAAAAGCAACTGTTCGCTGTGTGAAGGATATTAAACGACGTCTCTCCCTCTGTGTCTGTTGCGATCTGGCTTTGTTGACAGACAGCCGGCCGCGTGCGCCAGCTAGTTAATGTTGCTGTTGTTTACCAGTGTCTAAGTTACCCATTTGGAAAAATATACATTAACTTTTACCCCAGTAAAGAGGAACTAACTGTAAAGTCCTTTGCTGCTCTTTATATGACATTATCAGATTCTAAACTTGGCAGGCCGCGCTTTAATTTGCATATTTGTTGGTTTTAATTAGTGTCAACATCCGTGCACAAAAGTACGAGAGCAGTGAGCGGAGAAGCACCTTCACGGGCAGCCAGGCTTTAACGAGACCCTGCTGAACCCTCACCGGATGTCTCCCACCTTTCAAATGCTCATACATATGTGCACACATATCCATATACTGTTCACACACACACACACACACACACACACACACACACACACACACACACACACACTGTATATATCTATATACACAGACAAACGCACACACACACACACATATATATATTATATACACACACACACACGTGCACTTGTACACACACACATTATATATGTATGTACATATATCAACCTTCCAACCTTACCTGATGTCTCCCAGCTTTCCAATGCTCATACATATGTGCACATACATAATAACACACTCTTATATTTTATATATAAACACACACACATATTTGTACACACACACCCCCCCACCCTCCCCAGGAGGCTTTTACGTTTGGATACTGTTCTGTGCGCTCGTATCACGCATGGTTTTTAAGTGGGCAGGCTTTTAGACCAATTAAACGCCACAGATGTGTTTGAAAATGTGAAGCCGGGGAGCCTCTTATAAACACATGGAGGATTGCTCTCATCTACCAGTGTTTATGTGTGTTCACCTGATACAGCCATCCCCTGATTCATGCTGTAGGACGTGCCCGTGCTCCACATGTTCTCGGACGGGGAGGTGTAGTGTGAGCCAGGAGGGGGGTTGGGGGTGGTGCCTGTGTACCTGCGAATACAGACACACACACGTTTAACATGGGAGAGGCGGACAGTACTCCCCGTCTTACATGTCAAACGGTGCCATCCGGATCCCAGTGTGTTGCTGCAGTCGAGAGACCAACTCACCTGAAAAAGGGGTTCTTCAAGTCCAGAAGGTTGCTGGACTTTGATCCTGTCTGGTCCACCTGCGCCACAATACTGATGTCGTAGCTTTGTCTGTTGAGAGACAAGTGAGAGCGTTAGATGAGGAGATGACCATCACGCTCGCGTCTGTACAGTAACCACAAAGCCACAGCCGATTTCTGTTCTTTGAAAGAGGAAAGTGAAAGGTTTATCCCCACAAGTCAGTCTGCGTTTATGACATCACTTCTGTTGGCTACTTTTGCATACGCTGGTTTTGATCAACCTGGTTTTAATAAACCTGGTATTAAACACTCATTTAACCACTAGCAAGAGAACATCTTGTGGGGGGGTTTGATGGATTGCTTTATATTAATTTACAATGCGCTGCTCTGCGGCTTATGACTGGTCCGAGTTGTTAAATGCCACTCTTGTCTGTGCATATTTCAAAAGTACATTTATTTCATATACGGATGGTGAAGTGGCTGGAATTATTTGGAAGTTAAAGTAACAGTTGACTCATTTATTTTCCTCCCTGTCTGCATGTCTTGTCTGATGGACAAGGAGCTGACAGTGTTGCGTTAAACATTCGAGAAATAACTCATGCATTGTGAGGTTTTTACATGGGTTGGCGAATTACTTTCTTAATAAAAACATACCAACCAAGTATAACAAAGAGTTTCTGCATCACTATTGACTGTAAACTCAGGAGATAATCACTACAGTCCAGCTATTCCTGTAATGTTTGTGTCTGTACCCCTCTAGTAATTAGTTCAGATGATGAAAGGAGCCGTCAGTTTGTCCTGCCGCTTTCCCATCATGCATTAATCTTTGTTCACCTAGTTTAGTCTGTCTGGCCTTTACGCCCTCTAGGGCTAGAGTACACAGAGCGCCACTGCTTTCCCCGCATCTCCTGGTCTTGAAAGGTGAGTTGAACCAGTTATCTCGATTATTAAGAGGTGGAGCGACATGCTGCAGATCACTACGTTTAGAAGCGCCCCACCTCTTGTTGGCCAACAGCATGGCGGTGCCGGACAGCGTGTCCCCAGCCTTGGTGAAGAGGGGGGACTGCAGCAGACAGCGCACCTGGTACCAGTGGGTGAGAGGCTCTGTGGGTGCTGTGGACAGCCATACTGTCATCCTGCAGAGATGCGGCGCACGGTCAAGACAAGTGTGTGGGACTGAGATTCTTTACATTTCAAGCCAATCCAGAGGTGTGTGTGTGTGTGTATATCCGTGACTAGTCAACTCACGATGATCCCACGAACGCCACATCAAACCAGAAGGCCAGGCCGTGCACCAGGCCTGAGTGCATCATGTGGAACTTAAATGGAATCTCTATCCTGGGACCCAAAGAAAATGGCAGAAAGAGACTCATTAAGTTTAGCTGCAAACAGATTTTACACACGCAAGTATTTTTACACACAAACACGCACACACCTGTATAGATCATCTTCTTTGGCCTCCAGGAAGTTGACTGTGTATTTGACCGACTTGGCCATCAGAATACGGATATCAAATGTGTCCTGTGAAGGAAAACAACTCTAGATCCACGCAACTCAAATCCAACACTGTCCCACAACCTGTGTCAAAAACCTGTGAGTGTGTGTGTGTTGTGTGTTGTGTGTGTGTGACATACCACAATTGGCTGGCGGAAATACTCGTCCACTGCTGCTCCCCGCAGGGCAGAGAGGTCTACACCATGGAAGGAGGGCTGGTACCTGAGGGCCAAAAGAGGAAGTCAAGTTGTAATGATCGTCTGTGTCTGTGTACAGCACCAGTAAAGGGTCAACATGTTTGCTCATTTTACTTTGTGTACTTAAAGTGCCGTACTGGTAAGATTATTGGTGGCCTGAAGGATAAACAACGGTTTAAAATAGGATCTTTTATTGTTGTTACTTTTATTTGTTTGTGTATAAAATGTGACAGGGGTCTGAAGAGCGTGCAGACGAGCGAAGCAGTTCTCATTTAGTGCAGCGGTCCTCCACCTTTTTTCCATTATAAACGTGCATGAAGATACAACTCACCATTACACCGAATTGGTGGGAGCCCTGAGCTTGTTTCTCTGCTGCGATCCGCTCCTATCTCGGGCTGACAACGACAACCAACGTGTGTTGGTTATGTCCCGACTACTGACTCTGTAACGTAAACCTTTATGTGCACTCTGTAACTTAATTTAACCCCGCTTCACAAAGACAGGATGTTAGAAATGGAAGCAGGGTTTTTAGAGCTTTTCTGGCGATCTCAGTTTACTCAGCTTTGATTTTAATCCAGAACACAGAGTTGAAACAGACTTTTAAGTTTCATTTTTGGGGTAACGTATCACTACCTTATTGACAAGAGGTTACGTCTGAGGTTACACATAGACGGACGTATCTGGTCATTTTAAACAACCTTGTTTTTGTTTTTTTCTTAATTCCAGTACCAAGGGACTCAGGAAGGCGTGGTCTACCGGCGACTGCTCTGCTGAGGATCCTGATTAACCGGATTGTCAGGGAGCCGGAGATCGAATGATACTTTGGGAGGGGTTAATCGGTTGTTACGCATGTTGTTTTTGTGAGTTGCAGCGCATGCCGCATTAAAGTTGATTTAATAATAACATTTGGCGATCGCAACTGACTGTTTGGTTTTCATTTACGACAGTTTCCATTCGGCAGTCTTAGAGGTTTCAAGCATATCCCGCAGTCCAGTGGCAGAGACTGCATGCACTTAATATCAGAGCCGTCCATTTCCTTAAATGTAGCGTACGAGCCGTTCCCCTTTGGTTTAAATGGGAGGGTGAATTGTTACGTGTCGTTTTTGATTGATCCCACTAATCGTAATATAAATATTGACAATGACATCTTCAACCATATGCAGTGTTTTAACTCCACCTTGGCCCGGCTCGCTTGGAAACGTAACCGAGGCGGTACAAAACACTGTTCCAAGTTCCTTCCACAACATTTATCAATAGAAACTCCAAAATAACCGTTTTAATGTGAAATGAACTAAACTACTTGGAGGAAACGTGGCTTTAGAAAGTTTTTTGAAATGTTGTTCTGCACTTAAACTGTGGCCCCTCTTTCCCTCCTCACCAGAAGTTGGCCTTGGTGAACTGCTCCATGTAGAGCTGCTCGTCTGTGAAGGGGGCCAAGTGGACGTCACCCAGGGTGGGGAACATTTTACCTGAAACACACGGGCACAGAGCCGGCCGCTCAAAAACAAGACTAATGTACTGTCAGCACATGTTCTCCACTGACACGAAACCATCTGGAAACATTAACCAAGGCCTCGTATACTTGTGTGTACTCACTGTGGCCTTGAATATATATTTGTGTGTACTCGCTTTGGCCTTGAATATACTCACTGTGGCCGTAGATATACATTTGTGTGTATTCACTGTGGCCTCAGATATATACTCATGTGAACTCTCTTTGTATTTGTGCAAATATTTGTGTATTTTCACTGTAGACTTGCAAATAAGTGTGTGTACTCAGTGTGGTTTTATCATGTTAACCATAAAACGATAACTGAAACAGCTGGCAGAATGGCAGTGCTTCCCAAAGGTTGTTTCTGCTGCTACTTTACGAGCCGCTCCTTCACCCTCCATCCTACCATTTCCCACATATTTCCATGTGTGCGTTGCTCCTGTGCCCCCAAAATTGCTCACCATTGGGTTTGAGGAACTTCTTGGCATGCAGGTAGCTCTCCAGCATGCGCTCATTGAACAACATGTAGCCCATGGGCTCTGAGATGATGATGTCAACCTGCTCGGGGAGCGTCACCTCCTCCACTTTCCCCGGGATGACGACCACACGCTCACCCAGACGGTTACTGTTCACCAGCACCTGAGAGGCAGAGCACAACTTGATGCAAGGATCTGAAATCCCTCTCAGACTAGAGACGACACATCAAATCAGGTCCTTCAAAAACACACCTTATGGTCCTGATATCAGCATTATTCAGTGTGTGTGTGTGTGTGTGTACCTCAGCGTGCTGTGCCATGGTGCTGGCCTCCACAGCGTAGACCTTCCTGGCTCCAGCTTGGGCTGCAAAGAAGGAGAGGATCCCTGAGCCACAGCCAACATCCAGCACCACCTGTGAGGAATAAGAACAGGATTAATTCATGGCACATTGTGCCAATGTGACATGACCTCTACCTCTGTACGACTTCACACTAACTTACAACACGACTAACGATACGGCCAGAAAAATACCTCCGTTAATTAAAACTATGCTCTACTTTACATCATGGAGGGTTATGTCCAAACAGGAAGTGTGTTTCACTGATGTTGCCGACCGGCGACTTGGATCAGTCTTTTGGCATTTGGCTTTACTTTTCTCCCTTTCTCTGTTGAACTGATAATGTCGGTATCGGCAGTGGCAGAAGGAGGCCTGTGCAAAATCTACTATCTGAAGTAAAACTATTAATGCAGCATACCTAAATTCAAGTCCATGATAGAACTTCCACACATAATGTACATACAAGTACCCAACAGGATATCTCGTGTTGCAGCATGGAGCGAGGCATTTCTAGTATTAGCAGGATAAGGAAAAATGTGACATCATTTTAACAAACTGGAAGTGAGTTTTTATGTACTTGTTTGTTTTAGGATGAGGACTAAGTGATGCGATTAGCAAACATGATGCCATCTCTGGTAACGTTGGCTGCTTAAATGTACGTTTTCCAAAATCAAATAGAAGCAGGATGGAGCTGCTTTGAAGTATCTTGTGACCCCACTTACATCATCAGTTAATGGAAGGCTCTTGGGAAGTACCGCTCAGTTATTACAGTTATGACATTTGCAGCCAGTGTGAGAACAAATACGCTGTTTGATCCGTTCCTTAGGCTTTTTGCTCACGGTTTTGGTTTAAAAAAATGTGGACTCTCCTAATGTTGACCATATTTTTATTCTATCTGAAGATGGACAGATCAAATAATCAGCAATTAGCCTTTTAAGATGCGTCTAATTCTGAATCAATATCTAATTAAATGATGAATCTATACAGTTGTGGAAGGTTACCTTATCCTTGAAGTCGGTGTGGTTCTGGAGAATAGCCCGTTGGTAAGTTCCTGTCCGAACGTAGTCCTGCATCATGTTCTGTTGCTGGGAGAGGTAGCCATAAAACTGCAGAGAATAAAATAACGTTATCATCAATATGAAGTCAATATCGTATGAGCAGTATGAACATACAAGGGCAAGTAAAATATAAGGCATCCTATTCTGCAGTCAAAACCCAGGACCAAGGAGTTTAAATTAAAATCCTTTCAAAAATGTTTTTAAAAGTATTAAATGGAAAGAAAAACACATTATCCTCCGATTCCCTAGGTTTTTGATTGACAGCTGGATCTGGCAGCACACAGAGACTCAATGGAAGCAAACTTCAGCTGGGAACTGTAACTCATACACCAAAGACCTTCTCAATGGCGTTGAAGAGTAAGTACCGCACAGGATCAACACTTACAACCGCAGGACAACAATTCACAGTTAAATGCACATGTGACGCTTCAATAACATACTCGTTTTAAAAAATACTCTTCATTTGTCGGTTTGTCATATTGTAAATACTCATATTTTAAATGTTTGATGAAATCTTTTACTCGTGCATGTTTATGGATAGGCACCAATCACCAAGTCTGAGGCGCGTTTTGTAGTTGTGTAGATTGTATGTTTAAGTATTTTTTTTTTGTACAAAATGTTTGCAAAATGAGTCACGTTTTGTACATGAAAGCTAAACGCTGTGCAAACGCTTAGCTAGACTGACAAATAAAAAAAGGCAGAAAGAGACAAAGATCCTTTTGAGCAACTGTTAGATGAGATTAAAAGAAATCCCCTGCCATTGGCACAAAGAAGTGAAAGCTTAGCATCAAAATGTATCCAGTTCCTGTTTCAGTGTTTCCAACAATATAGTCTATGACAAGCCCAAACATTCCCACCAGTTCAAACCTAGAAAGCCAAGGTAGACAATGAAGGCTCGACTAAAGTTAGCACTATTCAATAGCAGCTGAACACAATATAACAAGGATCCTCCTCTGTTGATCTCCCGAAAGGTTTCTTCCCTTTCTCGCTGTGAAATGGTATTTTTGGGGGAGTTTTTCCTGAATCAATATCAGGTCCCGGGGCAGAGAGGACATCGCATGTGTACAGATTGTAAAGCCCTCTGAGGATAGTTTGTGATTTTGGGCTTTACTAAATTAATTGAATTGAATATAGACTGACAGATTACAGTTTAAACCTCTTCAATCCAACCAATGAGTAGACTGCACACATTGTCATGTGGAAGTGTGACGTATATACTTCCATCACGCCAACAGCCTTTTCAAGAGCCTCTCACCTGGAAGTACTGTACAGCAGAGGAGTCCTCTGTTCTGTCACTGAAGACTGAGCGCTCATTGACGTGCCCACGACTGTTCTTCAGGAGGTTATAAAAGGACTGAAAGTCTGCAGCAGAACAGAAGCACACACACACACACACACACACACACGAACAATTACAGACTTTACACTGGAACATACATTACATAACAGCATACAAACAACGCGGGAACAGCAGTTATGCTGAATTCATGTTTGAACTTGTGCGTGCAAAGGTCACTTCGCTTCCTCTTCACGAAGCCAAACGTTTTGGTATAGAGTTTCAGATATTATTCATGTGCGAGTCGGGTTATAGAAGTAACAGAACACAAGCGGAGGTTACCTCTGTTTATTTGTGTGTGGCATGTTTTTTAATGCTCCGTTTGAGATACTGATGACTGCCCGCTCATCTACTCAGTCAGGGATATTGAGAACTGGTTTTGTTTCATTACTTTAGCTTTAAGTCTGCCGCCGACCTTCGTACACTTTTATGTTTGTATTTTCAAAGAGAAAAGGATTTTAAGATGGGGTTGAATTGGAGACAGCGTCTGAGGTGATGCTGATGGAATGTAAATTTCCCCAAATCCAATTAAGAGCGGGACAAATCACCTAGCGTTGACACCGGATAGCATGCAGGACCAGTGAGAGAGGAAATAAAGCAGTGGAAATGTTCTCTTTTGATACAACCTATAACCCTACAAACTAATGAAGTTACACATGCTACTGCAAGTAGTAAGCTACTTAACAGAACATACTAACATTGGCACCTCATGTTGAAGCAGATAAATCCACAGTTCAAACATTTATTAACGCATATTGCCTCTTGCAGACAGAAAGAAAATAAAGTATTCAAACTCTTTATATCTGGAGTGTCTCCGTTACTAGTCACACATATTCTACAGTAGCACTTGCTAAGTGTACCCAGTGTGTGGGAAGCGAAGACTTACTGCTTACATAACCAACATGTTGGCTCTCTCAAAAGGTCATAAACAGAGAAAACTAAACCGATTCACCACATTCACACAGCGGCGGCTACGTCACGCTGAGGGCGGGAGGAATCTCCCCGGTACAGTCTGAGGAGCTAAGTGTTGAAACAATCAAGCAGATAAGTCTTTACAGATACACAAAAAAATATCCAAACAAAAAGGATACATAAACTATGTTAAAGGAAAGACCACCGGCACGATTTAACGTTAGCTAAATGAGGTAGGCAAGTCGCTGACTGACTAGCTCAAGTTTTAATAAAGCATCTGTGCCATGGCTCGCAGTGCAGATGTTCAACTTAGCAATTTTGCTGGAGGAAAAGTGACAAGCTATATTCAGTTTTCTATGTTAGTAACATGAAAGTGGGCTAGCGCTAGCTAACGAAAGCTAACGCAGACATTAGCCATGTTACCAATGCAAAGAAAACAATGGAAGCTCAAAAACAATGCTTTCTGCTCAGCTTGTTAATATAGAAGAGACATGACTAGTCCGTTAGTTTGATATTCGTAACATGACAGCTGAATGAGGTGCACAGCAATTTTCATTTTTTCGTAAAAATCTTAGCGGCATTGTTAGCTATAGTTTGTGTCTTTTTTTGCGTTGGCTAAATAGTGTGAGCCCAATGTGGGGTTTATAACACGGACATATTACTTATTTAATGGCAGTATTTTTAACCAAATATTATGTTCAGCGCGTTGGGCTCATTGGGGTGCTTGTGTTTACCTGCAGGTGAGGAGAACTGCAGCAGGACGCTGTTGCAGCCCAGTGTGATGATGAATGACTGCTTCCCTACGCGGCTGCACTCGGTCTCCCTGGAAACCGAACACTTGAACACACTCGCCTCCTCTCCTGGACAGAAAAAGAACAGAAAAAGTTAGGACAATATGAGAGATGCTTGCCTACAGCTACGGAAATTTAGAGACAAAAGAGAAAAGACCTTGTCTGCCGAATACTGCTGGAACTTTACTCGTATTTAAACAGTCTGAAACTCAATGAGGTCTCTCTGAAGAGGATATTCGACTGCTTGAGTAACACAGAGCACTGAAGATGAACCGGACAAGGCTGAGTCACTTCGGCACTGATTTGACAACCTGCACGTTTAGTTTAAAGAAAATGCCTCAATTCTTATTTAGATATCTAAAGCGGAGACTAACTGCGTGACACATTTCCATTTCAGATTGAACCGGACCAGCTCCTGTGTGGGCGAGCTGAATAAAATCCCCCCCAGCCTCTTTATCTCCCGCACAATGTGGAGGGATCTGCACAAATGCTGATATTTGGTCCTTTCTTTAAAGTGCCTTTACAATAAAGTACATTTATGTATTTTCTACAATGCGTCTATAAGAGACAGAATGCGCGTGACCGAAACACAAGGCTAGAGATGTTTTTTGAAATGCCCTACAGCTGGTTGCTGTAGTTTTTAAATCAAACAGGAGGAAATGGTGTTTGTTGGGGACTATTTTCAGCAGCAGATTAAGCCACATTTTGTGCTTTACTGAGTATTTGTGGCAGCGGGACAATGTGTGTGTGGGATTGAGACAAAATTAACTACAGTGTGTGTGTGTGTGTGTGTGTGTGTGTGTGTGTGTGTTTATGGTGATGTAGGAACACGTCACCTAGTGAACACTATGCGGCTCACTGGCGTGTTCTAAATAGTGCTTGACGACATCAAATAAAATGTGATTGTGATGCGTGTTTCCATTTTCATTCGCCACAGTGGAAACTCGTCTTTTTCTTAGACAAAGCCTGTGCTGTGTGTGTGAGATCGCTCAGAGATCCCACTGCTTAAAAAAAACAAAATGAAGAGTTTTTACATCCACTTTCACTTGATAGGAAACTGCGAGAGCTACTAAAGCTTGTGAGTCTATGACCGGCTTAATAAAGATGACCTAAATAATGCACTGCACTGATGTAGAAGCACACGACTCCAGAGATAGAACGGAACATCTGATGGGATATTGTGGTCTTGAAATAAAACTGGGGGGAAAAAATTGTCGCAGAATTCCTCCTGTATGACGCCCCGTGCCGATGCATCTCTATAAACCTTGGAGTGGAGCAGCAGGCCCGATACAAAGCAGCCTGGGCTAATCCAGCGCCGACTGAGGGATTAAGTGCAGCATTTCAGATTGAGAGACGCGTCGTCTGGAAAAGGAGCCAAATGGACCACTTACACGGTTTAACGTGTGACAGGACACCTGGTACCAGAGAGAAAAACCTCCAACTCAACACAAACCGGGGATTTGGGACAATGTACCCCGGCGGGCGATGTATTTTTGAGGATCGGGGCGTTAATGGTGCTCATGTTGCTGAAACACATATTTGATCTCATCAAGCAGGACCCAGAAATGAGTTGGAAGAACTCCATCTGAGGAACAAACACCTTCCTGCATCACAGTCACGAGGCAAGATCCCTTAACAAACACTGGCACCAATAAAGCTGTGCAAAGAAGCGAAGGACAAAGGGAGTGGTTTCTCAATGCAAACCTCACGACCGCTAATAAAATAGATATTTTTAAACTATTATTATTCCCATAAAATTGTACATAACCTGGGTTATTCCTGGTGTAAAACAAAGGCCCTCCAGGGAAAAAACATTCTGCAACCGCTTTCACATGTCGAGTGGAACTAACTGTGGGAATTCATCCGACCTGTGTGTAAAATCTGTCGGCTCGCTCTTCAATGACTACGCAGGATAGAAATAGACAGGAGATCCGGTTCAGATGAAAACACTCCTTTCACTTCTGCAATGCAGCGAACCCTGACCTCATGAGTTAGTTTGGAGATCGCCTTCACTGCACTTCCTTTGTTTTTGAACATATCACGTTTCAGGATTATTAATATTTGTAATAAAAAGGTAATTAACTAAAAATATTTATCATCAACTATAACATCTTTTAAACAACTGTATGTTCATCACCAAAAACGACAGTTTATAAAACCGTATAATCTGGTTTACTAAATCAAGCCATCATGTTGTGACTCAATGAAACCTCAGAGAGTTAGCAGATATACGTACAACTGTACCATCTGCTGTCATTTTGTTTTTGATGTCCATCCTCTGACAACTCCCTCCTCTTTTTCTATTTCCCCAAAAAACTCTCAAACTGCAGATTTATGGCAGGTATAATAAGGCTGGGATGTTGGCTCACTGCACCGTTTTTACAGATCTTCACACTTCAGCTTAGTGGCACGACTCTCTCACACAAAATAATCAGCTGCCGTACGTGTTAAATTACTCCCCAGATTAGTTTTCACAGGACTACAATGCAGGAACCAGTGGTGACTTTGAAAACTGTTTCAATGAATAGGAAATGAATTATTCTATGTGAGCTTTAATTACCACGCTATTTATTCATGATACTTAGAGTTAACGTTTTACTTTGTACATTTGGGATTTCCAGCTCACCATTAACAAGTCTATATTTACGACACTTACATTTTCAGCATTCGTTTTTTGCACCTTACCGATAACATTTATTTGTATTTAGGTAATTTGGACGATTCATATTTGCTCTCTTCACACTATCGAGATACACCAGATGGTTTGTTAGACAGAATAAAATATATGTATATATATATAAAATTGGTAGAACAAAGACTTATTTTCTTTTTCTCTCCTTTCAAAGAAGAGATATTCTCCAGCTCTGATACAACTGATGTTATCGCCTCTGTGACACACACACACACACACACACACACACACACACACACACACACACACACACACACACACACACACACACACACACACACACACACACACACACACACACACACACACGAGCAGCCTGCTCCTCACAAGACGCTTACTCGTAGCTTGGACAGTGCTTGAAGCCTGAGAGAGTGGATTTTTGTGTGAGATCTTACAATATCGCACCAATCCAGTGCCGCAGTAATGTCCCCCAGGGAAAAAAAATAAGTTCTATTCAATCTTATTTGTTGTTAACCTGAACAAAATGTCCTGCACCTAGAACATTATCCTCATCCCTCATCCCTCTAAACTGGTCCTCTTATAACACCTGATCAAGGGAGACTCATGTGTAAAACTCGCAATTTGAAAAGAAAAAGAGACCAAAATTGATGCATCGGAACCGGCAATAGCCTGCGCAGATTTCCCCCCATCTTTGCCTATCTTACTCACAATGCATCTCAACAGTTGGGTCAGAGATTTTGATATGACACGCTTGCAAACGAGATGACCAACGAGGCTGCGGAGGTCTGATAAGCTCACTTCTGCTGCCCACCTCCAGATTATTTAAGATTTGTTTAATACTTTTTAAACTTGTAGCCTTCGGGCCCGACTGACGTTGACTCAAGTGACATCACCTAAAAGGATATTCATCAGAGTTCCCTCTGGAGACACAAACTGCTCCTGACTTCATGCTATAGTTTCTCACATATGATGGGGAACTCCAACGCTTGGACGATGTGTAAAAACACTTCAACATAAATACAAATATTAAGTTTGAGTGACTTTCTATAATAGACATTATAGAAGATACGACTGTGTTACGGCTGATGCAAAAAGCTACAGGCCGGATGTTATTAAATTTCTTGTTTAAGCACACAGGAGGTTATGATACGTTACTAGTAGTATTGAACATTTTAGCGATCGCCATTTTTAGTTACGATACAAAAGGGGGAAAGAATTACCAACTTAACATGTCTGCAGAGTGCATCTTTATGTCATTTCAAATGTCCCCACAAATCAATCAGCTTGATCTTATCCTATTTTCAGTGGCGTGCTGAATTACTTTTAGAAGTTTCAGGTATTGTTTTTTGGTGATGCATTATCTTGTCAAGAAATGGAACAGATGACAGATGAAAGTAACAGACACACTCGGTGACTTTATTTGGCGAAACACAGCAGTGTGTTTGCCCATCTTCTGCATCCTTTTGAATCCCAGTACTTTCAGTTTTCTGCTAACGTGTGCTGTGGGAGGTACTTCTCTCTGTGCTATACAAACCCGACGCGGAGTTTCTCAAAAGGTCTACAAATGAAGGTCGGTGGGCTTTTCTTTAACGTCGACATTTACAGCAGAGAGGGGGGGGGGGGCGCAGCTGTTTCTTTTTAGCGGGACGTCCCATTGAATGACCCGCGCTGCGGAGGGATGGAGCGTCCCTGATGCGGTCTCTCCACGCAGGAGGGGAAAGTAGGCGGCGGGGTCCCCGGCTATTGTTCCAATGAGAACAAAGATGAATGCATAAGTAATGAGGGCCCGGTCTCTCCCCGCCACTCAAAACGCAAAGACCGCTTTAGGCGTCACAAAACAAACTAACACAAGTCAACGCTTTCGTAAGTTTGTGTGTTTACGACTCTATTATGGAAGGCAAGCGGCAAATTAAGGCGGTCAGCGGCAGCCGACTGTACCGCGATGCACGGCGGCGGGGTACCGAGCGATGCCCTCTGGTCCAAACAAGCTAATTCATAAGCAGAACCAAATAACGTCACCCGGGTCTCTTGAAGCACAACCCGGGATGTGTTGGATTCATGAGCCGCGTGGCGAAATAAAAACCATCGTGAGACATCAAGGGCACGAGACGTTAGATGCTAGCGGTTCGGGTGCCCGTTAGCTCATCATTGCCGAACCCGGGCTAGTGGCATTGTTTAGCTAGCATTCAACTACACACAACTCAGCTGCCCTGCGTGCTGATGGGACCCATTGAGCTAACGTCACGCTATATGCGCTACTTTCTGTCGAGGTCTCCAACGCGTTGGGCTTGTGTGCGAGCTCAGAGCTTAAGGTTTACAGAGAGCAAGAGCCCGTCGGACGAGGAACATTTTCGGAGCATTCAGGGCTCCCTCGTGATAGGTAGCAGGAGGGGGGGCGGTAGCTTCTTGGTGGCTAACGCTACGTATGGCCGGATTAGCCGCGAGCATTAGCACTGCATAGCATTAGCACTGGCAGTTGGGACAGGCCGAACATCCGAGCAGCTGCGGGAAAAGGTCAACTCACCATTGGAGAGATTGATGAGAGCGGCATCGTGTGTGCTCTTCACTTCTAGCCGCAGGGGCTGCTGCTCTGAGTGTCGCTGTATGTCTCCATTCGCGTCTCCGATGGAGAGGAGCCGCACGCCGGGGAACACCGAGACCGCCATCTTCGATCTGGAAGTAGAGACAGGTCGGTGGCGCTCACATCCAACCACGCACTGCTCTCTGCTGGAGGCATCAACGTGAGAAGTCGCGCCATCTGGCGGCTCAAGGTGGGTATTGTGTAAACACGGGTAACATACTCCATGACATAATGCAATCCAAGAGCTCTCCAATGTTTTCATTTTAAGACCTGAAATAATAAAGTAGATAGCGTATATATACAAATATATGCACGCTATAGAAATAAAAGTCGCTTCTCAATTTAAAAAATAGAGAAACATCCAGAAAACAATAGATAAGTGTAAGAAGACACAATTAATTATGTTGGTTAATATCATTTGTTGAAATTGTATACACACATAGTGTTTTAAATATCATTGTGCTAAGCAAGGCTATGTTTATTAAATAATGGCATGAGTCAATGGGCATGAAATTTGCTGAATTCATTATATTACACTATTTACATTGTTTAGATACAATCGCTTTCTTACTCTCATGTCCGTCTCCTGTCTATATTACTTGCATATGTATTGATGCTCTATTCCACTCATTGAGTTGGTCAATGGCAATGATTCAAGGTCAGTTTCATTTATCAAACACAGGTCATAATGGCATCTTGAAAAACTGAGCATTAAAAAGTGCCAACGAAAAACATTTTTTATTTGATTCAATTTTTCCAGAAAATATATGTGCTTGTTGGTATTCGTTTAAAATTGAGATGCAAAATTCATGCCAGATACAGCTTGACAAGACAGATGAAAGAAACAGACACATCGTGACTTTTAATGGTGAATAATGATAAAACTGCTGATGTTTAATAGCATCCTTTTGAATTATGAACTCAATGTGCTTTCTGTTGGTGTGAAACACGCAATTTATACAAGTCAGAGAAAACAACAACAAAAAAACATGTAATCCAATTTTGTTTTGTTTTACCTGCTTTGGGTGACCATCATGAACAGTAATACATAAATCACATGGTAATCTGACAACTGCCTATGTGACTTTCATAGGATTTATTTGTCATTTCTATTCAATAACCACCAATAGAAAAAGTCTAGTTCTACTGTAAAATCTGATGTTTTCAAGTGGTCCTAAATTGGAAAAAATAAACAGAATTAGCATTAAGGCTTGTTGTGTAAACCTAAATCTAGCGTAGACTTCTGAACCATGAAAAGAGCAATAACACAACACCCTGTCACAATTAGTAGACTGCATTTACTCATATTTTCAACATCATTCCGTAGCTGCTCCAGTGTGTGTGTGTGTGTGTGTGTGTGTGTGTGTGTGTGTGTGTTTATGTGTATGTGTGTGTGTCTTTGTCATCTTCAGAGACAGAGGGCCACATGACAAAAGTCCACATTGGAATCAGGCGTCCGTTTGAATGTTTTTCCACTCCTTCATGGCCCTGAAAAGACAAGAAATACATGAAGCTGGACGGGAGGTCTTGTGCTCTCGAGACAGCGGTGGCCATTGTTCAGCAGCAAAATTGAAAGAAAAAAAGCATTAAGGGGAAAAATTAAGGATCTAAAAATAAACTAGATGAATTAAAGCAAAGCGAGGAGAGCTGCACTCACGTATCAGAGGAGGACACATGACTTAGGAGGCCTGAATGGGTTATCACTGGAGGGCACCCCGGTGAGGAGAGGGTCCTTGTGGGCATTTTGCAAACAGAAGTTCTTCAGTTCTGCAGCGGCCTGAGAAACCTGTATCCCCAAAAAAAGATTGTTTGGTTAAAGAAGGCTGGTGATATCTGTGCGTCGGTTTAGAAACGAGCCCGACCGCCAGCCACAGTTACAAAACCTGTAATAGTCAAAAACATGTTTCCGATTCTGGTCCATAATTTATTAAATTGTATTATTAAAACTAATAGCTATTAACTCGGAATGACTTGTAGAAACTTCAAACCTTTATCAACAAATTAGGACTAGTGTGTGTGTGTGTGTGTGTGTATATATATATATATATATATATATATATATATATATATATATACACACACACACACACACACACATTATCTACAGTCCAAAGCTAAATCACTCACACCAAAGTGAATTAGATTGATTTTGGGGGTGAACTGTCCCTTTAAATAATTGTTAGAGTCCAATTTCACACTTGAAAGAACTAAGTATGACATTTAAAAGGGGACCAAAGCTATTGCTCTCCTCTATGTGAATCTCTTTGGAGAAACAATGCATGTTTGCAGATCATAAATTGGAAGTACTCATTGATGCGTGTGTCCGTATACACATTGCACGTTCCACAACAATGTGCCCAGCTTTTAGCTTTCATAGCTACCAGCTGACCTCCCAAGCTGGCTGTTGCAGTTTTATCTGTATTTGTGACGTGACAAAAGTCCATGTTGAAGCTTTTCTGAACTGGCTCATAGCAACTCTGTGTGACAATCACTTGAAAGTAGTCGGTCTTCTGTTCGAAAATAAGCCGCCAGCCTAACAATCCCAGCAGTCACACAGCAGCACAGTCCACAAAGCTCTCACTGTGCTGCACGGGGAGACTAGTCCGTTCACCGTCTCACTGCAACGCTCACTAAGACGTCACACTCCGCCTTCCACATGACCGATAAACATCATGTAAAAGTGCATTCACTAAGTAGGGGGTGATACGGTCAACTAAAAGAGTTTAAAGAGGCATATTCTAATTTGGATACTTTTTTGACACGACTTTAAACAGCAATTTATAGACTCGGCTTCATATGTACTGCCACAGTTGATACGTTTAAAGACAAATTAACAGTCGGTAAGTTTAGGAACTCCTGAAATAATTTGTTTGTAACTCAAAATAAATTCTGCGCAGGAAACGTGTGATAAATGTTCCATAGTTTGACGTTTTGGAGTAACCTAAATACAAACTTGTGTTAATTGACAGCCGCGGACGCTTCTTTTCTGCAGGTTTAAAAAGTTGAGGCGCTTCAGAGTCACGCGCACGGGAGAGAGGTTTCGTGTCGCGCTGAGCGGACGTACCTTTATCCGGCGGACACTGGCCTCGAGTCGAAGCTGTTTCACCGTCTTCTGAGCGACGACTAAGCTGCTGTTGGCAGCGCTGTTGTTCGACATGACTGAGTCCAAACAACGGTGAAAGTGGCGAAGTTGTCAGTTGCGTTCATGTTGCAGTGCCAGGCTGGAATAATGCACAGCATCCGGTCCGAACTTTCAAAATAAAGAGCTGATACTCGCTTGCGTTGAATCTCCCCCACCTACTCCACGTCATTTGATTTGTTTGTTTCTTGAGTCAAATTAAATCGTGATAGCTTAGGTACTGCTAATAGTGGAGGAAATTGTCTTTTTTTACTTATCCCAAAAGTAGCAACACAATACAATATCGTATGTTATATATATATATATATATATATATATATATATATATATATATATATATATATATATATATATATATATATATATATATGTGTATATATATATATATATGTATATATATATATATATATATATATATATATATGTGTATATATATATATATATATGTATATATATATATATATGTGTATATATATATATATATATGTATATATATATATATATGTGTATATATATATATATATATATGTATATATATATATATATATATATATGTATATATATATATATATATATGTATATATATATATATATATGTATATATATATATATATATATATATATATATATATGTATATATATATATATATATATATATATATATATATATATATATATATATATATATATATATATATATATATATATATATATATATAGTATAATGTTAAAGTGTAGTATTCAGTGAAGAAAGGGCCAGTGGTTTAATTCCTAAGTAAAGAGGTATTGGAAACCTACCTGTAGAGGGCGCTGGTGAATTAGCGGCTGTTACCAACGACGAAGAAGAACGCGGTTCAAAGGTCAAATTGGTTGCATTCGGTTCCGGTGTTTCTTCTGTGAGGGTCACACAGAGGGGCAGAGAAACCTGAAAGGCTTCAAACATGCTGTTACGAGTGAGTACACAGAGCCGTTCAAGGGAGCCCTCCCGTTGACGGGGGTCACACTGTACACTGGTTTTTAATAAAGCCGCTGTTACCGTTGTTGTTCCAGCTCGTGGTGCTGAGCGTGTTAGCTAACGAGCAGCTTGTGTAACGACACTTGAACGCACCACCTCTGAGCCGAGTCAGATGAACGATAACGGAGTTTGCGACAGACGCACCAAGTCAATTCTAACAAAACGCAACCAATCGGAAATTAATAAATGTGTGTGTTTTTCACTGACTCGTGGCTTTTTAAAAATGTATATATGTTGGATGATGACACAACAGTCCAGTTGTGTACGTTGTTTTTCATAGTGGCCACTGATGGAACAAGCACAGACTAAACCACTTCAGTGGAAAACTACAAATGAACATCAAAGCAACGCATTCACGATAAGATTTAGGTTTAAGCATTGATAAGCTCATGCAAATTATTTTGCATGACAAGTAGTTTTACACATACAACTTATTATACCACAGGTCAATGTCAATAGATAAGAGGATTGCTAATGAGTTATAAGCGGTTTGGTCCTAAATCTACACAATAATGGAATAAAGTACGGACATCTATTTGACTACAAACCTGAAGAAATGACTGCTGTGTCTAAATATAATATATAAGTTGTTCAATGCATATACATGCTTAGTTAAGCTCTCAATTAATTTAATTTGTTTATGTTACATCTTTGTGTGTGTGTGTGTGTGTGTGTGTGTGTGTGTGTGTGTGTGTGTCTTCCAGAGGGTGTTACACATTGGAGGCTTGACGCTGAAACACAGCAGGCCGCTCCACCACAGTTCAGTCTGGAGGAGTCCCCTCATCCCCATAGTGGTAGAGCAGACGGTGAGTGCGAGTGTGTGTGTGTGTGTGTTACACTGAAGATTCACACATTTACTGAGGTAGATTTGTACTTGGAATCATTTCTGGGTAAAATATAACTTTAAAAAAACGTATGATATTCGTATTTACTAGTAATCTGACAATAATCATTAACTTGACGAGGAGGTCAACGTATAAACAAAGAGACCATTTAGTCCTTTATTGCAGTGCAGAGGCTTCAGAAGTTAGAGCGACACTGAAGGCAACATCAGGGAGAGCGTTTAGTTTTTAAAGTCTCTTTGCCATAGTGCCATCACAGAACTGAAACATGAACCCAAAGGTGTTTTGAAGCAGATTCACATTATTTAATCTCAGGACCAAAATGAAGCAAATACCACTTAAGAAGTGTGCGCACAGTGTAGATTCTCAGCTCCTCCTTTCAGCACCAGATACAATTGTTTTGTTACGGTTCTAAAGCCTATTTTTTTTTCTATTTCCAGGGTAGAGGAGAAAGAGCATATGACATCTATTCTCGTCTCCTGAGAGAAAGAATCATTTGTGTAATGGGTCCTGTAAGTGGCAAGATTCAACACATTTATTTTTCTATATATATATATATTTTCAAAGTGATTTTATATAGCTTTGCTCTTCCTCCATCAGATCGATGACTCTGTAGCCAGTTTGGTGATCGCCCAGCTGCTCTTCCTACAGTCAGAAAGCAACAACAAAACCATCCACATGTACATCAACAGTCCCGGTGAGCTGCTCAGTGGAGTGCTGGAAAGGACAAAAGCATCTCAATGTCCTTAAAATGACGCAAAATAATCTCATTATGGCCTAATTCTCTAGAGGTGTACAACATAATAATAAACCAGTTCCTCCACCACAGGTGGTGTGGTGACAGCGGGTCTGGCCATCTACGACACCATGCAGTACATCCTGAACCCCATCTCCACCTGGTGTGTTGGCCAGGCGGCCAGCATGGGCAGCTTGCTCCTGGCGGCGGGAACGTCGGGCATGAGGCATTCGCTGCCCAACGCCCGCATCATGGTTCACCAGCCATCAGGAGGCGCCAGGGTAAGACGGCCACATCGAGCACGGCGGTGCCCACAAAGTCTGTAAAGGGAATCATTTTATGGTAATGTTGATGATAATAATAATCTGAGTGCTGTGTGTCCAGGGTCAGGCCACGGACATCGCCATCCAGGCCGAGGAGATCATGAAGCTGAAGACCCAGATCAACAGCCTGTACGCCAAACACACGGGGCAGCCGCTGAAAACCATAGGTAGGTTGCTCTTTATCTCCAGCGATTGCAGCAGCGCGACACCCACACAGAACCTTTCAGTTTCAGTCACAGAATGAGATGCTACTCGCACTGCACACTCTGGGCACGTTACTTGGGGGAAAGTTAATCCAGAAAGAAAATGAAACGGCTCTACAAAGTACCTGGGAAACATCTTTTTAGGCCCGATCACGCGACATACCGGGAAGTTTGAAATTAGCCACAAAGAGCGTTGTTTGTCACCTGTAAACGGCTCCAATAGTGAAGTGGCCACGAGCCAATGACGGCAGCAGCTGAGTGTGACTGATTTGCACGTCTTCATCAAGCTGCGATAGTGATCATGTCTGTCCCGTCTTTTCCAGAGAGCGTGATGGAAAGGGACCGCTACATGAGCCCTATGCAGGCGCAGGACTTTGGCATCATCGACCGGGTGCTGGTCCACCCGCCCCAAGCGGGCCAGGACGAACCCGAGCTGGTGCAGAAAGAGCCGGCGGCGCCAGCCAGTCCGCCTCTGCAGTCAGAGTCCGCGGCCTCGGAGCAGACGCTCCCCGGGACGAACGCCCCCTCCTCGCTCAAACCCGAGCCGTGACGCCGCTGGGATCAGATACTTGTTGAGTTTCCGAAGGGACAAGGCGGGGCCTCCAGGCCGTGTTTCTCTGGTCCGAAGTGGCTTCTTTTCTCCCCCCTAACCAACACATGCAGGCATTAGAGGCTACAGGTATCAGAGGATCCTCAGGTGACGTGAATTCAATGTAATGTACCTTTTTCTTTTTGAAATTAAGAGGTGATTCCAGATGAAATTTTAAAAAAAGGAAAAAGGAAGGCTGAGAAGCAGTCGGCCATCTTTGACCCCCCCCCCCATTACAAGTTGAGCTTAGTGCTCGCAGAGTGAAAGCTCAGTGAGCTCAGCTGCTCTTCTGCGACGAGCGAGGGCGTTCCCGATCAGACGACCACCTCCACCGCTGCAGAGACATTCGCTGAAAAGCGGAGAGGACCCGTATGAGGACCCGTATTTGAACACTCATGTTTGATGAATAAATGTAATAACTCCAACCACAGTTCCTCAAAATCCGACTCCTTGTTCTTGAGCCATAACGATCTTAAATACAGGCTGTACTGGGCTACTACAATGTGACATTTTATAACTTTTTTGGTTGTATGCTGCAGGATTTTTTTTTTTATTGTAGAAAATGTGCCAAAGGTGGAAAAACACTGCTGTAAGCATCGGCTCTGGCAAAAGATAAAAACAGTGGTTTAGGTGGAGAGTTAAGGAACCAACTCTTATCCACAAATAAACAGACCAGTAGAGTATTGTTTTCTTGAGCTGGAATTTTGATTAAATTCAATTTATTTTGGTCAGTCGAAAATCCCAATCCTGCCTCAAGGCTTTACTGGTTGTTTGAACCAAACAAGGTTCTACACACAGCCTTAGAGTGTGTGTGTGTGTGTGTGTGTGTGTGTGTGTGTGTGTGTGTGTGTGTGTGTGTGTGTGTGTGTGTGTGAATAGAGACTCTCAGAGTAGCAGTAAAATGTATTTACAGCATTTCATGAAAACACAAAACACACAATACACCTAAAGCTCTGCCGGCACCAAGAGAAAATGAACAATACAATACAAACTGTACAAGGACAATCGAATGAGGTTATTAAAAACAATAACGCTGTACAAATGTCAGTGCAAGACGATGAAAGTAGGCAGGAAAGTAAACACATCTAAATGGCTTTATCAATAAATTGTGTTGATAAAACTGCCTTGAGAATAATTGGGCTATTTTTACAGAGTTGGATATATTCTGAAAGCCGTGTATAAAAGATCTTTCTTTAAACAATGACAACTTCCCAACAGTAAAGAAATAAAGAATGATTAATCCCGTTTCCAGTTCAATTTCCCCAAACATTTACATCCATACATAAGTATCGTACAAATGAGTAATAAAAAGCTCCATCTTCGCTCTCACACCATCACATGAGCGAGCAGCTGCTCTCGGCCGAGGTGGTCCAGCGCAGCCAGCTCAGCTTGTCTTCTCGGTACGGCGGGTAGCGCAGGCCGTTGAGTCTCTCCAACGCCCAGCCGCGCAGCATGCAGGCCCGCCGGTGGCTGAACGTCTCGAAGCCCCAGCGGCCGTGGTAGCTGCCGAATCCACTTGTCCCTGGAAGGAGGGAAACATCACGTCAGCTCCCAAAAGAAAAAGCAGAATTGTGCACGCTATGGCAGAGTGGCAAGACTCCAACGTTCCGGCCTCTTTACATTTTATTACAACATGCTACAAACGACTGGAAAAGCATTCTTAAAAAGGCCTTTCTGAAGATAAGTTGGAAGGTAACATGACCAGCATTCATCCTCCCTGAGGCATTTGTAGCTGCATTTGAAAAAACATCGTGGTTTCATACAGAAGGCGGGAACCTGAACCACGGGTTCCAGCCAGAATGTAGAGAGTGCACCGAAACCAAAATGTCTGTGTCCGCTTGTGTGAGAGCTTTTGCCTTACGAAGATGTCATCTATCCATGTCAGAATTAGCACCGTGCGGTGGTACCATCTGGTCAAGTTGCAGTTTACACATTTTTGGACACGTCTCTCTAAAAATGCCACCGCTTCATTATTTTATGCCGTTAAGACGTCGTGTGAAATTGAGCTAATTTGCATGCAAGTTCTTGAGTTATGGCCCCAAAACCTGGACGTTTGTACCAAATCTTCACGACACAATTCAAAAGGGATGAACTACAATATTGGCAATTGACTACTCGTTTCGGCAACCGGAAGCTGATTGGCTAATTGCCAGCGTGGCAACTCCTTTTAAAAAGTAAGTGTTTAGCCCAACCCAGTGTCCTCTCCTGAGTTAGTAATTAATCAGATGGTCTTCAGATGACGCAGGACATTTCCCTGAAATCCCACCGCTCTCCAGCTGGGAGGAAACTTTGGGAAACAGGAAAGTGGGCGGAGCTTTGCGCCGGCGTCACTTCCTACCTACACCTCCAAAGGGCAGGGTCGGCAGACACATGTGGATGATCCCGTCATTGGAGCAGAACCCTCCACTGCTGGTCGCCTCCAGGACGGTGTTCACCGCCTTCAGAAAGAGGAGGACAAAGAGACGTCAAACACACGAAACAACAGGTCCACAGCTGCCGCTTGCGGAGCTCTGCGCTCTTACGGAGGACTCGTCGGAGAAGACGTAGAGGGCCAGCGCCTTTTCTTGGCGGTTGATGAAGGCGATGCCTTCCTCCAGAGACTCCACGGTGATGATGGGCAGGATGGGGCCGAAGATCTCCTCCGCCATCAGAGCGTCATCCTCAGACACGTCCACCAACACTGTGGGGGCTGACGGGAGACATGAAAAGATAAAATCATCATACAGTATGATCCCAAATGTTTAGACAACGAAATCCAGATTGCTACGGTTCAAATGTTATTCCCAATCCAGAAAGAGCGTCAGTGATTATCTTACAGGCTGAAGAACTCCACTGTATCGTACAGAGAGGCGTTTCTGATGTTACCTGCACTCACTGGCAGAAATCAGGTTGACAAAATAATATGAAAACCATAGATGGTGTTTAAGAGGTGGATGTGTCATCATTGGTTTGTGGTTGTTTTGAAGCTTCAAGTTCAGCGATTTCACCATCACCATGTTTTTTTGGCGACCAATGAACAGAGGTTACCATATTTGGAATGAAAAGGAGCAACAGAGACGCCGTGTACAGCTCTGGTAGTGGCAGCGACCTGTCAATCACCTCGTAGCCTTTGACTCTAAATGACCATAATGAACTAAATGAGCATCATGCTGTATTGAAGAAGACTTGAAACTGGAGATTGAGACATAAACTGGTTTTTACAATGTTTACTGAGGGAAACAATCAAGAGAGAATCTTCTCAGACTTCTATACAACCAGAGGAGTCGCCTCCTGGTGGACAGGAGAGAGAATGCAGGTTTAAGACACTTCTACATGAGCTTCACTCTGCAGAACCGGAGGTTGCTGCCTGATAAAAACTTCAGGATTTTCAAGAATGTAACATTTAATTAGGTCACTTTTAACTTCTTTATTCCACAGTGTAGCCCTTTCGACCAATTTAGAGGGACTAAATATCTTTTGTTTAACATTTTTGGCCTCGACCTGATGGGTCAGTTTAAACTTGCATGGCAGGCTCCATACCACATATTCTCCTCTCTACACTTGCTACATTCATGACCTCATAATTGTGTCTCGTGGCCACTGTTCCTTTTCCGCCACTCTCGCCGTTGCTAACTTTAACGCAATCCTGAGAAAAAAGTATGAATACGGGTTTATCAGCCGGACAACTCCGGGATACTAAAGTGAACCTAAAGTCTGGAAAGTGATACTTAACACAAAACTACTAATGAATCTATAGATACAAGCATTTTACAGTTTTGAAGTTTGATGCGAACCCACCGATGTACTTGTCCTCCTGGTCGCTCTCTCCTCCCAGCACCACCTTGCCAGCGGACTTCTTGAGCAGCTCCATCAGTCGAGTCCAGTGCCGCGCGGACACGATGCGCGACATGTCGGGGCTGCTCTGCGGCTCCTTGCTGTAGAACTCCTCCAGGGTCTCGCGCAGCGCGGGCAGCAAGGCGTCCCTCAGGGCCGGCGAGCACAGCACGTAGTCCGGAGCCACGCAGCTCTGGCCGGCGTTGAAATACTTTGACCACACCAAGCGGCGAGCGGCGGCCGCGATGTTCACCTGGCCGTAGATAAAGCACGGACACTTGCCGCCGAGTTCCAAGGTCACCGGGGTCAAGTGGTCCGAGGCCGCCCGCAGGACGATGCGCGCTACATTCTGAGAACCTAAAAAGATAGTGTGCAAAGTGTTCATCCTCTGGCGAGCATGAAGATGGTTAATAGTGTTGGACGGAGGATTTTTACAGGTTTTACAAAGTAATTTGTGTTTTATTATGAAGTGTGTTGCATTCAGAGCAGAGTGTGTAACCTTAATATTAAAAACAAGAGTTATAGGAATGTAAACCATAGATTAGATTTGTTGCATTTGTCATTTTTTGGGGGTCTTTTGACCAGTGTTATGGGCGCACATATGAATAGAAAGATCTTTACGTCTCCAGCCTGATGCATCCCTCAGGCTCTTACCCGTGTAGAAGATGTGGTCAAAGCGATTCTGCAGAAGTGTCGTGGTCTCCTCTGCTGCTCCACGAACAACTGTGTAACACTCCTGCCACAAACAAAGAGTCTCAGTGTGTCACATTCATTGAGCCGAGCTCCAATTCATCACCATTTATTTAGAATGTATTAATATGTATATTACAGATACACACACATAATACAGAAAGCACGTGATAAGCTCCTCTTCCTTGTTCATGCACTGGGCTGCCGTGCCATCCTCAGGGCGTGGTCACACTCAACCTTCTTGTTCTGATGTGTTGTATTTTCAGAGTGTTGTGCAACATGTCCTGCTCTGCACAACTGGGCTTTTTAAAAAAAATATTTTCTCAGGATAGTTTTACAGAAAGAGAGAACCTGGTGCCTTGATAACTTTCCCCACTGCTGCGCCGAGTAGTTCAGCATGTTTTCGTGGAACATATATTTACATGTCTGTTCCGGGAACAAATGGTTTTTCATTTGTGACTAACCTCCCTGGGTTCCAACCCCGATGACTACAGACACCTCACGCAACAGCAGTTACCGCAGAATGTTTCTGTAAAACCTGTATTTCAGTGTTCTTGATAGTTTTAAAGCTGTACAGAACTTCTTTTTTCTTTCTTTTTAGCAGTCAAAGCGTCTATTGAGGCTTTTGATTTTTTTATTCTTTCATTTAAACCTTTATTTAACCAGGACAGTCACTGAGATTTAAAAATCTGGACCTGATCAAGACAGGCAGCAGCATGCATGCATATATATATATATATATATATATATATATATATATATATATATATATATATATATATATATATATATATATATATATATATTTTTTTTTTTTTTTAAACACGTAGTTACAGCATAAATGAAGCTTTGAGATTATATTTGTCATACTAAATAAACATCACCCCAAAAAGAGATGATTTTGTGTTATTGTAGTTATACAAATGTAATTTATGGCGCTGTTAAGATTGCTGCACGGTAGCAATCAAACAGGTGTGTGCATATATACATATATTGTCATAATTCATTACTTTTGGACTGAGCCCTAAGTCATTCATTTTGTCCGGTCCAGCCCGACAGTTTCTGGATAAAAAACACATTTACACAAGTATTACGAAGCCCTTTAGATTGTAACTGAACGTGTAGATTTAACAAGAAACGGCCACAAATGTTGCTTTACCTGAGACAAATATTTGGGGATGAGCTCTGACATCAGCAGGTCTGTGTGGGCGCTGACCTCTGACGGCTTGATGACCGCACAGTTTCCTAGATGGAGACACCAGCGTCAATCATCCGGTCAGTACAGAGAGCAGTGATCGACAAGTTACTTCTTCACATTTTATAAAGTTTAATGATGTTTTAATCCCCAATTAAGCTCTATTGTCACTCTCTAATAAAAGGCCACATCACTAAGAACGCTCCAGGCGACGCTTTTCAGACCGCCTGACTTTCACACATTGAACTAGAGCAGAAAAAGATAGATGAATGATAACTAATAATAAATTCCTACAGAAGGAAATGAATGTTTTGAACCCCTATTGACACCAAGTAAAGACAAGTTATTGTTCTCTCGAGAACAGAATGTTTTTCAGGACTCTTTGTGACGTTTATTATCCAACAATCTTATCTGGTTCACATTCTAGGAATTTCAGTTTTCGATGATCGCGAGTACAATAAAGTTGAAGGGTTTCCTGCTGAACTGCAAACAAAGCATTAAACAGCGCAGGAGACATATCTTCCTCAGGAGGCCGTGGAGACCAAAAGCAGAGCAAAAAGAGGGGGAACGCTGGACTGATTGCTGGATACAGTTCACCGTGTCAATCTGAACTGTGATCATATGTCAGATCATGAGCAACATTCTCGTCCCATTGGAGTCCTGTCAAGTCTGATCTTCACTCTTTTTGTTATACATGAGGCCCCAAAGCTCCATGGAGCTGAAGGGCCTTCAAGCAGAGTTCATTTCTCTCTTACACAAAGACACAAGTATTGAGTGGTACGACCCATACGGTATATATTCTGGTGATTCTGAGTGTGGGTGATACCTGCAGCAATGGCTGAAACCAAAGGTAGGAGGAGGAGATGCAGAGGGTAGTTCCACGGCCCGATGATCAGCACCACTCCCAACGCTTCCCGCCGTACGAAACAGTCATCCAGCTTTGTGGCCTGAAAAGGACAAAAGAGAAGACATGTCTTATATGGCAAAAAAAATAAATGAAGAGCAATAAACCTAATGAATCTGTTCATTGTGAGTCCAACAACTTCATGGAGATGCAATACACATTCAGCAGTGTCTGACTGTGGAGTCCAGGGTTCGTCAGTCGCATCACGTTTGGGCGTGGTCACCAGCAGAGACACGCTTCAGCTCAGCATCATGTTCACCTTCAACTTTGTCAATCAAAGATCTTTGGATTTTTTTGTACCGTGTGTCATACAAAATAATATGAAGACATTTCCACAAACACATTCTGACAATAAAAAAAAAAGAAAATTCTAAAAAGATAGATAATAAAATGAATTTGTACTGAACCCTATAATGTATATTAAGGTATAGCACAACATCCACTTTTAATACATTGTTGTTAAACCTACCAGGTTTTTGGAGACATACTCCGGCTTTACCCAGGTTGTCAAGTTAGCGATGGTGAAGTGCAGCTCGTTGACCACGATATCAACCTCGGACATGATGGCCTCAAATTTTGGCTGACAATGAGGAAAAAAGGAGGTAAGGGCCTCGTGAATCGTAGCGGACAAAACAAGTCATGCAATGTGCTCCAGACACCCTGCATGTGTGCGTGAGCGCCTTAACAACATCCAAACTTAACAATAAGCAGTGAGAAAGGTAGTTAACGTGTGTGTGTGTGTGTGTGTGTGTGTGTGTGTGTGTGTGTGTGTGTCGTCTTGTACCTTTGCGAGGTCTTTGTGCAGTGCACTTAAAATCTGCTCCTCGTTCTCTTTGATCATGGACATGAGGGCGGCCAGCTGAGTCAAGCGAAACTTCACCGGTATCGTGACGCCCGAACGAAACACCGACCGCAACCGATCCACGACCTGCTTCTGAGTTTCCATCCTGTCAACCTGGAACACACATCAGACCACTTGAAAACACATATTTAATAGACAGGAATGGTTGATTTTTTTCTGATTAAAAAATAAATAAATAATAATTTAAAAAAATCACAATAGGTTCATATGAAGAAGATGTTTCTGATACTAGTTGGCTTGCATTAGTTGAATAATACATGGTATATATTGTTGCATATGTTAGGGGTGCTTATAAGTATGCCTTTGTAAATTTTCCCAAAGATAATCGATGCAGCCCTGTGGAGCAGAAGCCTGTTGATCGTCTCAGTGGGATGACGTCACGCTTGGCTGTGCACATTAGGTGTGTGACAGGCTGTTGTTAAGGCCGATGAGACAATCATCCGCGTGGATGTTGCTGTGTGCGCTGTGCACAGACTTGATGTTGGCAGCTCGATACAATTTGAAAGATTTCGTTCTTTATGGTCTCAATCTGTAGTTTCAAGTCTTCTTCCATAAAGCATAAAGTTCATTTAGTAAATGTTTTTTGGGGGGATTTTCAAAAAAGGTTAAAGCTGTGATAAAACCTCAATTCCTTTTGGAGAATGGAACCGACGTGTCAGCAGGATTGATCTTAATGTGTCCCTGAGGACTCCTGTCGGGTCCATGAACTCACACAATTTGGACTGCAAAATGCTTTTTACATAGGTAATTGGTTTGCTGTTACTTTTTTTTCAGAATGTTGAATCCAGCTCTTTTAAAAGATCATCATAATGTAGTCAATTAATATGACAATGCAAATATAATCAGATTTTCCATGCCTATGGGTAGTATGATATATTACGATACAAATTAAACAGCAGGTCGAGACAAAATAAACTAACTTAACGGGATAACATCAAAGACGGCCCGCGTCATCACACTGAACTGGCGCGTGCGGGGGAGGCTCGTTTACAAACGTTGGCCCGCGTGAAGCTTTACCGCATATGCAGCCGCGCGTGGCGACCACGCGAGAAACGCACGCGTAACGTTAAAAAATGGCATCACAAATTACGAACACGGTCATTCAAAAAAAAAAAAAGGATTATCAGAACAAATTTGTCAATCTACCTGTTGAGCTCGAGTCCCGCGCCAACGACACGGTGAAGACAGTGAGCAGGTATTTCCGGGGCTTGTCCCTTTACTTTAGTGCCGGTTGGCTCCGTCAAATGGGAGAGAGCGAGAGAGAGAGAGGGAAGGGGCGGGGCGAGGGGGCTTTTGGGGTTGATCAAGAAAAACCGGTTTTCAGACAAGTCAGGTGAGAGCGCCACCAGGTGCGTAGGTTTGGTTTCACTGTCCGCGGGGACACACGTGATGTTTTTATGGATTCAACAATGTAGTATTAGAGCTAATGTAAGGAGCTCATAATTCATCTTTAATATCTATTTAGGTTGTGAAAACAATGTATTCATTGTATTCTGTATTCAAGTTTCTCACCAACACCACATTTGTCAAGATTACATTTGAACACATCTTGACGTTATATTTTCCCTTTACCCAACTCATGTTCACTGAACAGTCAAAGCACCTCATAATGTAACTGAAGGAAGCTGTTTGTTAGCTAGTTGGTGTTGTTTACAGTGTAACATGATCAGAGACCATAAAAACATAAATTATGTCCAGATCTCATATTTTGCTTAATGACGATGGTAAAACTGTATTTGATGCTTAACATTAAACTGTAATTTATCTGAGGTTCATATGCTTCTGTGCGGATCAACACGCTACACCACTAGTACGTAGCCGTGGTTGATATGCTTGAGTCATTAAACCACACTTTAAAACTGCATTGATACAAAAACTTTATTCTCACAATATCAAAATTGACAGACCTACAGTGATTTGTAGATTAAAAGGAATTAAGAGCGAAAACAATGAATATAGTGACTCCTGTCAGCCACTCATTCTATTTCTGGTACTAGTGAGGCCGCTGAGCAGCAGCAGCAATGGGTGTGTTAAATAGTGATGCACATAGCTGTTAAACAGAAACATAAGAGCAACAAAGGGGATAACATCATCTTGCATTTAATCCTGGCAGCAACAATTATACAAAAATCAAAAACAAAGAAAAAATGTATGCTTTGAAGGAATTCATCAAGGGAAACGTTGCCAATTTTGAACCAGCTGTGTGTGTGTGTGTGTGTGTGATCAGTTCCACACACAACCCACCATTACACAGAGGCTGGTTGAAAATCAGCTAAAGTTTCTCTTGAAATGATACATTTGTTTCACTTCCTACATCTGCAAATATTTAAAAACAAAGAGAAAAAAAAACAAACAAAAAAATGTTTCCAGATACTTTCTAAAAACTAAATGACAATGTTTGTCATGGGAAAAAAATACTACAAGAGTGGTGAAGCTCAGGTCGAAGGATGGAGAGTGTCGTATCTACAGCGGGGCGAAAGGAGAGATGGAAAAGGAGGCAGAGGTGGGGAAAGGAAACGATGGCGGAGAAGTGACAACAGTCATGAGGCGCAGTGTCCACCTCGCCCCGACACCCTTCACAGTGACCGCTCCGCCAGCCTCCGGGCAGCGCGGCAAAACCCCGGCTCTCCCGAGCTGAAGCCAGGGGAGGGGGGGGTTTTGTTTAGCGGGGGTTTCTTTTGTGTCTAACTGCTCCGAGTTCAGTTCGACAGGGTGATGGAGGAGGGCGGCGGCTGGTGGGAAATGGTACCGGAGGTTGGTTCCTTTTTGTTTCTTCGACACATCGTGGCCGTCCGCTCGGAGAGACTTCACAGGAAATAGTCGGCTACTGGCTTCTTGGAGGGGATGCCTCTGGTCTCTTGAGGCGCCGCCTCGAATATGATGAACTCCCGCTGTAGATGCTCGTCCAGCTCCAAGATGGCCGCCACGTTGCCGCACCTGATTGTCCAGAAAGAGACCGATGGAAGACCGGTTAGGACACACAGTCATATTACAGAAAACTACACCTGGTCTTCTTAACCTCTCGGCTGCAAAGAACACAACACACCCTAAAATTAATCATCAGGAAAAGCTTCTCAACCATAGGGGCGTATATGCATGCATCGGGTCTCTTTGGAAAGGTAAAAACCTAAGGAATATGAATCAATTTGAAGAAAACTAAACCGTATCACCAGAGAAGTAACAATGGAGGAAAAAACATGATTTTAATCCTTGTCTAGTACAAAAATGTCACGTTCAAAAGGCAAAATTGCAGTAAAAAAAAATCAAGTTCACATAGACAATGAAGCAACTGAACGCCTTCTGTATTTATAAATCTCAACGAGATACGTTGAAATACAACATTAAGATCTACCAAAAACTCTGAAATAGCAACAAACAATGAAAATGAGGCAAAGGTCAATGATAAAGTTTGTTCCTGTCTGTCCCCATCTGGCGCTATCGTGTAGACGTTGCTGATTACAGATATCTGGCCATGCTAAATAGTTGATGCATCTTTGAACATACCGTCGACATATTCGACATACCTGTAGCAGTAGTTGGGTGCCGACCACACGGTGAGCACAGTCTCGTTGAAGTGCCACTTGTATCCCTCCATGACCAGCTGGTGCGCTCGACAGATCATGTGGATGTCGTTAGCCGCGTTAAACTGTGCCACCACGTCGCTCCCGAACAAGTAGCCGGCGCCTCTGGGACTCACCCCCCACCCTGTGGTGTCTGGAAAACAGAGGGAGGGAGAAGATCAGTCAGGTGAAGCTCTGCTTACACACACACACACACACACACACACACACACGTTTTCAATCAGACTTTTGTTTGCCCCGGCCACGCCAGCGCACCTCAACTGTCAAAAGTCTGTGAGCTCAGAGATCAGCGTGTTGGGACTTTATCCTATGCATGTCTTACATTAGAATAATTGACGATCCCCCATAAACAAAAATAACAAGGGAACTTTACTTTGACATTTTTTGGGGCACATTTTTGATGGCAAAATACATCCAATCTCTGTCTGACGAGGCAGGTGGCATTAAAGTATGCACACACAGGCTTTGATCTGCTGCATCCGACGACAAACTTCACATTGAAAAAACAACTAGGGCCTGACATGGCGTCAGGCAAAGAGAGACAGTTGTGAACTCTGATAAAGGATTGATACATGGCTCTAAGCTTTCCCATCATCTTGCCAAATTGTTTCCATGAGCCACCACAAACATGTGGGCGATTTAGTGTCAAAAAGGCACGACAAGATGCTTCCATACCTTCAGGGTCCGACCACAGGAGGTCACACATGGGGCCGTCATGGGGAACTTCCTGTTTTCTGTCAATGGTCCGGATCTGGTCCAGTGTCTGGATGGAGGGAGACAAGCCGCCGTGCACACAGAAGATCTGAGGGAAAAAGTAGGGGGTGGGAGGTCAACTCGACTGATGACACTCACGTCAAGAAGTTACTCCACCAGCTATCAGAGTAGTAGCACCGCCGACACATTGGAGTTGCAATTTCCCACTTTTATGTTCAAATTGAAACGTCTTTTCACCTTGCCGTCGATGATAGCGGAGAGGGACAGGTAGTCGAATATCTCCGTGCAGTACCGCCACACTGTGACCGAGCCGTACTTGCGGAGGCACTCGTCGTAGAAGCCGTAGACCTGGGTGATTTGCCGGGACTCGTGGTTTCCCCGGATGAGGGTTATCCTGTCCGGATAGCGCACCTGTGAAGCACAGAGATAAGCACATGGGTTTGTTTCATTTATTAAAGCCTCAAGAAATTTCTTTTCCAAAACCTTTTTTTTTGTTTTAAATATCAAGTGTACCTTAAGAGCTAGCAGAAGCAGGAATGTCTCGACACTGTAGAAGCCTCGGTCCACAAAGTCACCCATGAAGAGGTAATTTGTCTCTGGGACGTCGCCACCCACCTGTCGTGTGAAAGAAACCGAGAGCATGTAGTTAAACAGTGTTTACGTAAATGCATCAACGTTGATGCCAACACCATTGACAGTTGGACTGGAGCTGTATGAAGCTTGACCTGGCACCAGTTTGCCAGGCGTGCTGCTACCCAATACAGACAAAAGGGGCCTTAACAACTAAAGCATGTCTACAAGACCCACCAGGCCACTAGAGTCATCTAACCCTCACTTTATCACCAGACATGAGCTTTCTGACGACAAATCCCATAAACCAAAACCTCCCCTTTTCACTTAGTGCAATATGATTTGGATGCAGCAGAAATTCTGGGAAACACTGCCACTAAAGTATTTAATGGGACGTCATAATTTACTGCAGCTGTAATTGTATCTGACCAAATTTAGCACGTTCACATTAAAAGGGTGTTTTTCAGGACATTGCTGACGTTTTATAATACGGGTAGATCAAACCAAGCATTCTGATTGGTTGAGAGTGAGTCACGGGGTGTAGTTTATTCAGACAATAAAGTACTTTACAGCCTGTTTACATTAACCAGCGTTCCATATCAGTGCGCATTTAAAACAACAACTAGATTTAAATTGCGCGACCGTTAGTTCTCATTTCAAGCTTGACAGTTTCCAAACATGTGTAGCCGAAGGTTTTTCTTGCACCAATACTTTTATAATAATTAAATAACAACACACTGCTTCGTTAGGTAAGACAAGATGGCAACCACTTTATTCTTGTCTCCCTTTTCACTGACAAATCCTCCTCTTTTCGTTTTCCCTCCACAATTAAAGCCTTAGCTGTTTATGTACACAATATAATAGCTTACACATGTTTCATGTAAAATTCGATATTTTAAGGGAAATGACTTTTGATGAGGACGGCAGTGGTGAATAATGTGTTTGTGGTCCCTGTTCCTGCTGTACAGTCACACGTTGATACTGCTTACGATCAGGAGAGCAGACGAGTTAATGCTCTGAGCGAGCAGAGTCATTAGCGGGGAGCGAGCGCGTAAAACAGGAAACAAAGATAAAGATTACAAAATAGTGATGATTTCCAGTGAAAGATAATCACCGTCGGCAATTTCCTGACAAGAGGCAAGTTCTCTAAACATCATGGAGGGGGGAAATAACAAAGAAAAGACGTACTGAAGCAGTGAGAGGACTTATTATCATTTGTGGCTGGGTGTCACCCTCCACCCTGCTTTCAACCGGCTTGGTAGTCAGTTTTATAGTCCCGTATGTGTTTGGCGTTGCTAATCAACTCCAAACACGTACGGAACGATTCTCTCTTGGCTACTAAAATGTGATACACAACATTTGGTGGCCTACAACTATGTTGGGTTGAAAGGCAGCTTACTATTACTGTTTATAATGTCGCTGGTAACCGTATTATAAAAGCAATAAGGTACTCGAGGCAGTACTGTATCTACAATAGTGTACTGTTCAAGGGTTGCCAGCCCTCCACTGCTCGTCGGGCCTAACACCCTTGAACAGTACATTATTGGACGATACAATACTGCCTCTCGTACCTTATTGCTTTAATAAAACACTCCAATGAAGCAACGGATACCATTTCAAAACACAATTATCAGGTTGTGATCATCATAATAGTATCATGACAATCAAGCAACTAATCATTATTTAGGGCAGCCATTCCATTCAGCATTGTACATACAGTGTGTTGCACTTGAATAATGTTAAGAATAAGTGGCGAAATAGAAACATGACGACCAAAGGCCTATACACATCGACAAAATTATTCCCGGCTTTCAGACAATTCACTTGCACTTCACAAGATCTTTTGTTCTGAGCTACAATTCATGCAAACCTTTTATTGAAAAGTGTTGTAGTACATCAATGCCAGTAAGCGTGGTGCTGATTTAAATATTTCCAAGCGAGGATTTTTGTGTCATTATTTTCCCCACGCCCGCATAGTGTAAATGCCAAAAGTCTGCAGTGAGTAGTGTGTAAACAGAAACTTACTCTAAAGAGCTCCTTTAAGTCATAGAACTGACCATGTATATCACCACACACCTAAAAGGGGAGAATAACAAACATACAAACAGGAGAAACATTAGGTTTAATAAACTATTAGTTCAATCCAAAACATACAGGAGCCAAAAGAAAACATTACTTACCGTGACGGGAGAGTCTACTCTCTGAACATTGCTTTCTTCGACTAAAATCTCTCTGAAAAAACACACAAAGAAATAGATGTCAACTTCCTGTTTGTAACTTATTTCATGGGACATCACATTTTGCATGCATTGTATTGTATACTGCCCCAAGATGACAAATATGTCAAAGGCCCAGTTCATTGCTTAAATCCAGCACAAGTCACAAGGTCTGAGGAGACTAAGAACGCATTACCTGGCTTTGGCGCACAGTGCTTTGACTTCGTTTTCTTTGATGAGCTCACAGCGTCTGAGCTGCTCTATCTGTCGGTCCAGGTCACTGATGTCCCCCATTGTGACACACATAGGGAGAGCTGCTCACGCACACTATGGTCGCACACGCCGGGGTCAGCACAAGAACCGGCTCTCTCTTCCCCGGGCGACGGAGCGGACAGCCGCAACACACCAGGACACTAGTCAGGGCCCTCTAACGCCTGGACGACAGCCTCTTGCTGGCTTGTTCAGAATAAGACTGAAATGGGGGGTAGGAAGAAGAGCATCAATTAAAAAATGTAAAACAATTTAACAACAAAATCTAATAAAAAGGCAAAACAATGGCTTCATTCACTTTAGCGGAGGAGCGGGTTTAGCTAATGTTGGCTAACTACTTGTAACTTGAACTTGCGTTGCTAACTAAACAATGAGGTTATTTTAGTCAGAAAAATAGGCGATCCGCGTTTCGTCGTTCGTGTATTGTACGTCTGCTGAACATTGCACCGGAGGAAACTGACGTTATTCGCCCAGGAATGTGAGGCCTGTGGGCGTAGCTAAGTAGCGAGCTAACCGTTAGCAGGCTAGCTTCCATCGCTGCTAACGACGTCAGCGAACAACTGATCTTCTGATAACTTCGCCGACCATTTTGGTTAGGAAACGCATCCCCAACGGAGAACGCTAACGTCAATCGACGGGATCCCGGAAATCTCCGCACGTTTAGTGCACTAGTGAGATGAAGAAACGCGTTTCGGCTTAGCGGCCGAGACGCCGTGCGTTAGCTCGCTAACCAACGAGCTGTCGGGGCATCGGACGGCGTCAACACAGGCTAAATGTGGCAAGCTAGCTAGCTCCTGCTAGCTACGCCGATAAAAAACAGATAACACAACGCCGCTAACTCGACGGAAACCGGGACGGCCTACATACCGGGACGTGGATGAAATCAGAACGGCAACAAACACACATCTACACGTTTCATTCCAGGGAATTGGTCCACCGGCTCCTCTTCTTCCCCCCCCGGTAACTGTCGTCTCTGCCGGTTCACTCCTATCGTGCTCGTGAACGCCAACGACTCGACCGTAACTTCCGGTGTAGGGAACGCGCATCGCTCGGCGCAGCAGCGGGGGTTGAGTGCGTGGAGAAGACAGTTCACAGGTCAATGAAAGGAAGCGTGAATGGAGGCATCCAGGAAGCTTAGGAATGGACGACACAACTAACGGTGAATTAAAGTCCCCCTTCTAGTACGAAATGTATTGAAGTGTTTGGCCTCCACTTGGTAAATGATACATTCACCAGGAAAACCTGCAGCCTCCAGGAGGAAGGCTTTTTCAGTGGAGTAGGAGACATTTTGGGTCTTGTTTTTTATTATATTCTTAGATACTGGATTTCTCAATTCTATTTAACGGAAATGTCCTTTTTGTTATGGAAAAACACCAGACAGAAATTATTAGTATTATTAGTACTTTTATTTATTAATATGTTAATATATTTATTATTGCATTTATTTAATTTATTAATATATATCCGATTCTAAAGCGGATCTTCAAATGTATCTAAACTATTATATATAAATATATTCAATTTTGATGATTAATTAATTGTCACTGCTAAAGTAAATATATCCAGAAGTCCCTGGTTTTGGCCTCTTTATTACTTGAGGATCTGCTGTTTTCTCTGTCTTTTGTGATAAGAAAACTGAATCTTCGGGCATTTTGGCAATTGCTCGCTTGGACATAGTGAGCAATATGACCAAACAATGAGTTGATTAATCGAGAAAATAATCAGCAGATCTATTGTTAATGACTGTAGTCGTTAGTCGCAGTCCTAATGGAAATATGTTAGAGCAAAAATGGCTTTTAATGAAACCATTGATGTAATAATCCGGAGGGTGAATGCAGATCTGTGTTTTAATGACTCGTCCAGCACCATCATAACCATCATAATTATGATGTGTCATTTCAAATGACCAGAAGCAATAATCACACTACAATCACAGAGGCTAACTTTATGACAGAACCACATTTTTTAATTGCACTTGCAAATGTATGTACATTTTATTTTACATGATGATTAACAATGTTTTCGGTCCAAATTTCAAGCCTTTAAAAATATTGAAAAATGGTACAGTAAAAATAAGCGCAGGCTTAAATACAATCAGTAAGTTGTAACCGTAGCAACGTAATACAAAATGTAGGTAGGTAGGGACAATTTCAGTAGGAATGTGCACATCTTCACGAGAAAACAGTGTGTATATATGGACTAAGTACTTACTTATAATAGTGACTACCAGGTTTAAACAGCTGAACCAGCTTGAGCCAAAGACTGGACAACAACATGTTCTGGGGATGTTAACAATGGTCACAAGCTCCTGGAGTTGAGAAGAAAAAAAAAACTTTTCCAATTCATCCACTCATCACTTCTATAAACCCAAACGTGAGGGGCTTTGTAGTCAATATGTACGAGAAGTTACATGTACGTCGGTGGGAGTGATCAAGGTCTGGAATGTTGACTTGAAGAAGTATAGATTTTATTTGACTCCCAGGACACAATGTAATGAGAATGACGTTATATGTTGATTACCATGTTTTTATTCCCCACTACTTTTACGTTTTATTCTGGCATTTATAAATATATTAAATATTTTTTCTTTGTGTGTGTGTGTGTGTGTGTGTTGCGTTAGGCCCAAGGGTTGTCTGACCCATGTGCCTTACGGGCTGTGGGACGGGAGGAGGGGATATTTTTAAAGGCTGGAGGGGAAAATAAGAGACTTTCGTTGGGCGATAAATGCAATATAAACATGGATAAACAATACCATTTTTTGTGTGCTTGTGATCTAAGTACCATATTACAGATGAATGTTAATGCTAATGATTATAGTGTTAATATAATTAGATTTTTTTTTTTAAAAGCATACCTGAAAATTTTTCACGGACTTTTAAAATGTCTGGAGCATTTCTGCAGCGCGAGATATTGTCCTGTTTCCATAGTGTTACAGTTAATAAAATATAAAACGCTAATCCGCATAAAAGATCTTTTGTTTTCTCCGTTAGACCGTTCTAGTAAAAAAAGACGCGAGGCCCGTTTTAACAAGACCAGTGACTGAGAAGCAAAACAGAATAAAAACAGAAAATGTCAGTCAGCAATAACCCAAATCAATAAAATACACACGGCACGATGAAACTATTTCCTGAACCTCACGTGTTCGGAGAGGAAACTGTAAATGTTATGAGCGTCGCAACAGCCAGGACTCTTTGGTTTGTGTGCCAACATCCAAACGTAATAACAGACATGACAGAAGTTAAATATGATACGTCTCACCGTCACACAAGTGTTGTAAAGTTTCACTCGGTCATAGAGAGGTAAACACTTAACATTATGGTAAATAATAACAAGGGAGGTCAATAAGATGACTGACTGTTATCTTAAAATCAATATAAGTATTCTCTCTATGATAAATATATATCATCATATATTGATGCTGTCCCGTCATTCACAAACAACAACTAAATGTTGCAAATATTGCGATGATTAAATAAACAAGCGCGTCATAATCGTCCCGCATTTCTTCATCTTACGAGCGTCAACCTGTCCCGATCTTGCAATTAAAGGAGGATTTCTTTTTTTAATGTGGAGCACTGACGTTAGCCTCCGAGGTTAGTGCTCAGCTAGCATTGGTCAGTTTTATACTCTTTAGTGCGGTTTGTGCCAACGAGCAAACTCACGTGAATTTGTTGAGGACACTTTTTTACTGTGCCTTCCTGTTGAAAACTACTTGTCATATTCTTTTATGCCGGAGAAAAGTCTGTATTTTGTGAATAGAAGACACCCACAGTGTCAGTGTGTAGCTGGGGGTCATAAGGAGCAGAAGTATCTGTGCACGGGGAACGCGATGAGTCCGGCCAAAGCGATGCCCAGACTGTCTCCTACGCTGGCAGCAGCCATGGCGAACTCCCTGTGTCTGTCTCCGGTCTGCGGGGGAGAAAAGACAGATGTCAGGGTGGAGGTATGGAGGCGTGGGGGGGGGGGGGGCACAGAGACATTTAATGTAGAGCGAGAAACGACGCTGCTGCAAGATAATCTGTTGAGGGGAAAAGAGCTCTTCTCTGGACTGTTTTTAAATAAAAGAGTCAAGAAGCCGAAGAGTAAAGCCAAACTTTAGTTTTGTTTTAATCTTTTCAAACCGCACAACTCTCTCCCCTGAGTGAATCCACACTGGAGCACTTCCTTTTTCTTTTTATGAATAAAGCTCTGAACGGGTTGAAGCAGCAGCGCTGTGTGTGTTTGACTGACGGTCATCCCTGCAAAGCCCCAATCCTGATCCATGGGGACAGATCCTGTGATCGAAAACGGGCTCTGGACTTACATTAGGAGACTTATAATAGTAACAACCGCTGCTTGCCTGATTCTAACCCAGACTTTAACCTTACTGTGTACAAATATAATGATTTACATAATGAGGACTTGCGTTTTGTCACCAAAAGCAAGGCGAGCCCCCACGATGTGATTCATGTCTGCATGTCAGTAATATACACATAAGAATATTTATTGTATTGTACTTTTTATGCATAAAATGAAGCTCAAGTTGAGGAGCAGTTCACACAAACAAAGCACAAAAATATGGAAAAATAAATAAGTCCAATGAAAAGGAGCAAAAATAAAAGAGAAAATGGTCGTAGAAGAAGATGAAGGCATAGTGATTCAACACCTGGCCAGATGTTTCTTTTAGTGTGAAACAGGTGCCGGCTGTATTGACTTTCATCAACAGTAACTAGAAATTATAAAAGTATGTAGCTTTGTAGGGGAAGTGTAAAGTTTACATTAACGGCTGCTTTCGCCGACACACGGAAACCCTGAAAAACCAAAACCGACTGATGGAAAGTGGAGCTCACCTCCTTGCTGATGAAGTAGAAGGTGTTGACGTACGCCGCTCCGCCCAGCAGGCCCTCGTAGAGGACGATGACGAACACCACCCAGACGCTGGGCAGGAACAGGAAACGCACCGCGAACAGGAGCAGCACGGCGTTCACCACCTGCGGGGGAGGGGAACAGACGGAAGATACCAACCCTTCAGAAGACAGAGAGGAATGAAACTGGAAGGTTTGACTGAGTGGAGATTTAAAGATCAGCCTAAGAAAAAACTCTTTGGAGAAAACGGCCTTTAAAGATGTGTTTTGTAGAATTACAAATAATGAACTGATATCACCATGAAACTTCACAAGTTCATGACTGACATGAGTACAATGATTTACTGTATTACAAGTTTCCTGATATGTTTAAATATGCAAATGAGGCATTATCTGCTGGGGAATTTATGATCAATCTACAGACATAAATAAAGCATTAAAATAAACATAATTTGTATTGTGGATGTTTTCTCTTCACTAGTCTGAGAGAAGACGTGTAACAAAACCCAAATAGTCTCAAAGTATAAAACTCAACAGTGCATGGAATAAATAATAATAAATGGTTTTTAATATGCACTGTGAGGTTTTTGCCAGGCCACATTTTCTCGCCACATTAATGGGAATATCCAGCGTAAGAATGTCGTCAGTTACAATTCTGCAAACCTTTTTTATATGAAATGAATATTTTGAGGAAAATTGAACCCAGGTTGTTTTGTTGTGTTTTCCCACCTGAAGCAAAGAGAGAGCCCACAGCTTCCTGATCTTCACACAGCACAGCGACGAACGAGACACCAGCACGCCGACTTGGTACAGCGTCTGGTACCTGCGCGCACGCACAGACACACACACACAGACACACAGACACACAAATAACTACATTTGAAGTCGACGTTCTCAGACCATATGAAATGTAGTTGTAGTGCAGTTAACCGACCAGCGATACTGCTCTGCATGGGACAGGAAGAATTTGGGGAAATACAGGAGCTCCATCTGGGAAAGGAAACGTCGACATTGTTTTGGGCTCCGCGTCAGAGCAAAATGTGCAGTTTCTTCTCCCAACACGCAGAGAGATGAACGGGATGCCGGAGGCGGGAACTTACCAGACCCTGGTTGATGAAGTACTCAGCGAAGTAGACCAGTCCCAGAGGGAGCACGAACAATAGCAGGCCCTGCACACACACACACACACACACACAGCAGTCAAGTGAAGTAAAAGTACAAGCAGGCAAATACTTGAGAAAAAAAAATAACATTTGGAAGCTGAAATTACTTTGATGACGTGAAGTTTCTCTCTGAAGGCGAGAGGTCCGGTGGTCCGGTCCTCTGCTACATGGAGAGGAGAACAAGGCCTGTGTGGTTATCCAATGACACTTACTGACACATTCACGTCAACAGCACCACAGGTTCATGATGTCACAGCAGCTTGGCGATCGGGTCACATGTTGGCGACTGAAGGGGTGATTGACGGGTGTCTGTTCCTGTGACGACATTAAGCTCAACTTGCACTCGCCGTAGTGAAATTACAGCCCTTTTTTTTAAAAATGTGTGTCATACTTAACTTGTTTATCTCCAAGGCTTGTCTAAATGTAATAACGGAGGCCATATGAGACTTTTTACTGATGCCGGTAACGCCTACAGTCTCAGCACTCGTCTTTTTAATTCTTCACAGCTCATATTGTTTGCCGTCGGCCGTTGTGGAGAATAATTCAACGCGTCGAGCGGAAACGCCTCCGCTCATGCTCGGAGCTCGCACGCCGTCTTGCTGAGGCTAACGCTAGTATGGCCAAGTATGACCAACCGCTTTAGCCTCCTGTCACAACTAAGACGTAGCGATCTGGAGATGTTTCTGCAGGAGCCGCATGTCAACCTGAGCACAAGAGTGTGTTAGTTTGTGTGTGTGTGTGTGAGAAGAGTTCCCAATGGTATCATACACTGCCTGGCCAAAAGTCGCCACCTAAAAAAAGGTCGTACATTAATATTTCGTTGGACCGCCTTTAGCTTTGATGACGGCACGTATTCGCTGTGGCATTGTTTCCATAAGCTTCTGTAATGTCCCAAGATTTATATCCATCCAGTGTTGCATTAATTTCTCACCAAGATCTTGTATTGATGATGGTAGAGTCTGACCGCTGCACAAAGCTTCTCCAGCACATCCCAAAGATTCTTAATGGGGTTCAGGTCTGGACTCCATGTGTGAACATGATGTCTCCCTGAACCACTCTTTCACAATTTGAGCCTGATGAATCCTGGCTTTGTCATCTTGGAATATGCCCGCGCCATCAAGGAAGAAACAATCCATTGCTGGAATAACCTGGTCGTTGCTGAACCTAGACCTGAGCAACTGCAGCAACCCCAGATCACAGCAATGCCCCCACAGGCTTGTACAGTAGGCAACGGTAGTTAAATCCAGGAGGCCACTTCTTTTTTTGCCAGGCAGCGTATTAAAGAAAGCGTGGTGCCATCGTGGCAGAGCAGACACACAAAGCCCCTGTTTGAATAGAGGAGACGCTGATATTCACTTTGCTCATGTTAAAATACTCTAAATATGTCCACACTCGTTTAGAAATGTTTATTGGCATAACTTTTAGTGCGTTGAAAGGTCTAGAAAAATAGTCCAAAAAAAATGTGTTTTCAGTTAAACATGCTCATTACATGTAGAACTTATACTGCGAGTACAACGACTCACTAAAGTCATCTGTATTCATTTCACCGAGTACAAAGTGTAAATATCTGTTTTGGAAGTATCGCTGCTACACAGAGCGGATAACATCTGACATATAACGGTTCCTACACACACACACACACACACACACACACACACACACACACACGCACGCACGCACGCACGCACACACACACACACACACACACGCACACACACACACACACGCACACACGCACACACGCGCACGCACACACACGCACACACACCATGTGTGTGTCCTCTAACCCAACCCAGATAAAACTATTGGGGCCTTGAAGATGCATCTCACCATATTTTCACTTGTGAATAAAAAAAAAAGAGAAGTCATATAACATTTGAAGAGCACATACTTTCATTGCTATCTGATCAGACCGCAGCGATTGGGCCTTCCAAATAAACGTGCTGCAGGCGACGCAGCAAAACAATACACATGTCGATGTGTTTATGAACTTTTTCTCACCTTACTGGATTTTCTTCATGTCAAATGATTATCGATCGCACTGCGTATATAATCGATTGCCTCGGTGTACCTGGGGTTGACTTCTGCTGCTCCTCCTCTTCTTCCGATGCATCCATCAGCGCCCGTCGATCCTCCGAGCCCACGGCCGTGTACTCTGCTTCCCTCCCTCTCCACTGAGGTAATGAAGGTGGGAGGACGAGCAGGGAGAAATAGCTGGTGGTGGTGTCGGGATGAGCAAAGAAATAAAGAAATAAGAGCCAGATTAAAGAAGCTAAGACGCAAATGCACTGAAAGCAAGTCAGGGTTGAGTCGATCGTTCATGCCAAATGTATATCCTACACAGTAACAAGAGTGAAATGTGTGACATATATTCGCACTAGGATCTGTCCGTCTATACTCTACATACGCACCCGCGAGTCAGAACTTACACCGAGTCAGAACTTATTTGGCGTCCGACTGCGCTCGTATCTGAGATGCTTGTTGTGCGAGTATCTCTTACTCACCTGAGCAACATAACCAACGGGACCACCAGCATGATGAGCAGCGTAACCCGGGGCGACAGGCCGACTTGGGTGAGGCCCGAGTAAAGGAAGGCTCCGGCCACACCGGCGCCGCCAGTGCCCGAGCCCCAACCTCCCAGCACGTCCCTGTAGAGAGGGGGCTGATGGTCAGATCGTTCAACGGGCCGATACGTTACAGACGGGGGTGGATTCAGGAGAGAGGTTCAGTTGTCGCGTTGAATTGTGGGTGACAAAGAGGAACGGGTCCTTCAAGTTCCCCTAAAGGAGCTCTGACACCAGGGGTTTCACACTCAAGTGGCAAAACTAATTTAAATGAAGGATGTTTGATTTTAACAGCCTCAGTTTGAGCTCATTTCCACCAGGGAGAGAAAAAAGAAAAGAAGTCAACGGTTTGGCATCATACAAATTAAAACATTCAAAACTACAGGAAACTATATTATAATTGACCTTTTCTATTTTTTTTTCTATTTGCTTTGCTACCCCTTTAATAATCTAAGCAACACTGTATTTTTTAATTCTGAAAACGTATTAACCTAAAGCTTATTTACTTATAACCTATTTTATTTCTTTGCTGGCAGAAATAGGCTTCCATACAAACGCTGTAAATTCAATTCAAAATTTAAAATGTTTAACACGCCGGCTGTCTGTCAAACAGCCAAAAATCATGATTGACATAAAGATATGCAGTCATGTCCGTGCTTCTACTCATTATATGAATCATTTCTGTCATATTCATGGAATGTGCTGTAACTCTGTCACATTGTTCATTCTGGTCACATGACATCTGTTGCAGAGGAGGAATCGTCCTCTGTTGCTCTCCTGAAGGTTTCTTTCATTTTCCCCCCGAATTGAATGTTTAACATCCTATCGTCTTACACTTCAGGTACATGTCATCCCCAACGTCTATTGACGAGAGACGCTTACCTGCTGAAGTACACGGTGAGAGAGAGGAAGGACAGTTCTCCCAGTCCAGCACCGATACTGGCAAAGATCACACCTGGAAGACAGTGGCAGAGCGGGAAGGACAGGCGCTCGTGAAAGATCCTTCGCTCGACAAGAGAAGAAGAATGTCACAAGATTTATTTATTTATATATTTATATATTTATATATATATATATATATTTATATATATATATATATATTTATATATATATATATATATATATATATATATATATATATATATATATATATATATGCATTACAAGAATGGCGCCTGAACGGATATTTATCAGTAATTTACCAGCTTTCAATTAATTGGCTATCGCCTTGAAAAGGAAAGTGTCAAGAAAGGGGATGTAATGTCAATCTGACCGCAGCAGGTGATAAAATACTTCTAGCAGAAGGTCCCGATGAGACTGAAATGGTATCATAATTCTGCGGAATAACCGCAGCTGCAACCGTTCAGATAAGAGGACAGGAAATTAATTTGGGAGGATATGTGAAGCCGTATCCAACCCGCCATCAGACAGCTTGACAGTTCCACGACCGATAATAGATGAAACATAATAAGAGCTCTGTAAGAAAAAGAAGCTTTACCGAGAACACTCATCCACACGGCTGAGGAGAAGGACACGAGGAGGAAACTCGCTGCTGCCATGGCGGCGCAGAACAGCACTCGGAAACTGGAGAAACAGGAATTAAAGTAAAGCGACAACACAGTAAAATACTCATGTACTACACAAACAAGGTAAATACAACAGGACCTTTCTGCTCTTTTCAGTCTCCAACCACTGAGAGACGGCTCTGTACACAAGACGCAATCGATGAAATTGAACCCTTTTGAAAGAAATGAATAAAAGACCACCAGCTAAAGGGAAGCATGGTGGCCAAGACACAAACATGTGGAACCAAGGAAGTGTTTGAGTGTCGATACAAAAACAGCAACGTGGAATGAATGAATGAATGAATGCCCCTGAAGGCCGAGGGTGAAAAGGGCACGACAGGCCGTATGGCGGTAAAAAAATTATAAATTTGAAGAAACATTTTTAGGTATTTAACTCAAACCACTGTCGCAGTTTACTTATATTGTTGTTATTTTCCAACAAATAAATGTCATGCACTGGTCAATTTTGAGATTTATATCCTGAATGTATTCTGAATGCACCATTAACCAGGAGATAATGCTTCATTTGCACATGCAAACATAACATTTCAGAAAACTTACAATAAATAATTGTCAGTAATCAACTGCAGAGTTTTATGGTAATATCTATTCTCCATCCATTCTATTTGTGTTATTGCTTAGCTTTTAGTATATTTAACTGTTATGTAAAATGACTTTGAGTATCAAGAAAAGCATTATATAAATGTAATGCATTATTAATATTATTATTATATATTAGTTTCACTTTATTTTTCTGTAGTATCTTCAAAGTGTCTTTAAAACACATCTTTCAAGGCTGTTTTCTCTAAAAATGAGTCTCCACTCATCTCCTACGTCCACCAAACGTTATAGTTTTATTCCTCTCTGTATTCTGAAGCTCTTTACACGGGGGATTATTCAGCTTCTTTCCCATGAGTTACACAACATTCTATGACTAAAAACACAGCGGATATTGATCTTTTATTGAGTGAAACAGAGATATTGAAAGACCTTTCACTCCAATATGTCTACAACATTAAAACAATCATTTTTAACGTTTTTAGTTGTTGACCTTTATTCAACCAGATGAAATCAGTTGTGAACCAATTCTCATTCACAATGACAACCTGGAGGCAACCTGACTTATCTTCTGGAGATGTATGTAAAATAGCACATATTGCATATTTTTCACACATTTTCAGAAAACTTATATTACAAAAAATAATTAGTTTAAATGTTAAGCAATCAACTGGGGAAGTTTTGTGGCAATATGTATTTGTACATTTTGTTCTATTTCTATTTTTTGTATGTTCACCTGGGGAAAGTCTTTGAAAGTGAAATGTTTTTGGTTTCCAGGACCTTCTCCGCTTCTTCAGGTTGTTGTTAGTCATGTTATTGAGCTCAATGCACCGAGTGTCTCGACTTTAGAACACATTTGTTTTTGCTTCTAACCATTCATGCAGTGCTGAATATAAATATATATTAAAAACTAAATAAGCGCCGAAACAGCTGGAAGGGTCTCCTGCTTTCTGTCACACATATAGATGATTGTAAAGTAGAAGATGCTTGTTCAGGAGCGGTTATTCCTGGATGCACTTTAATCCTGGCTCATTTCACATTAAAAACAGAAATGCAATGGACAATATACTATTTATTAAGAGTGCCCCCCAAAATATGTAAACGCTCTTTTTTTTTAAGACAGTCGGAGGCAAAATGTGTTTGGTTTAAGTGGAAATGTCAGATAGTGACATCATGCTAAATCTTTTAAAAAGTAAGATGAATTTACATTTACCAGGGAAGCATTTTTTGACATTATCAATGTATTTATATTTGTATCTATTTGAGAATGAACTGTGACAAAAGTAACCACATTAAAACATCGTGCCAAAATGTTTCTGTGTAAAACTGAATGATGGGATGATTGTTGTATGTTTCAAACACTGAACGTTCTCGATTTTCTATGAACTATTTCCTCACCCGTACGGCAGCTTGTGGATCACAAAGGGAGCCGACAGCTTGATGACGAGCGTTGGGAGGATGTCAGCCAACAGCACAGCCTGAGGAGAGAAGCATCAGAGCTGTCACTCAGACCAAAGCTCCTCTTTTACAGCGTCAGTGTTGATGTTTCAAACATGATGTGCAAAGGGGAAAATAACATTTACGTTATATTGCAATCCCTTTTTCTTCTCCTGGGGCCTCACTTTGTCATCGAGCCTCATGACACTGTGAGATTCTGCCGTTCTGGCAGCTGAAGAGACTTTCATGGTACTTTCATTTCTAGTTTCAGTACCCGTTTACTCGTCTTAGTTTTTGTGTGCTTTTAAAAAGAACATAGTCAAAGAGTAACTAATCCTCAGCGTTTTGGCAAAAGTGCCTCTATCCTGGAAATTCAAACGATGTCTCAGTGACATTAGATAACTATTTCACGAGTTTCTGTGATTGGCCAGAACCTGTTGCCGTTCTCCTCGGCTCGTTTTCCGTGACCAATGTAGCATTGCAATCCAGTTACACCGGCTTGTTCGCAGTGAGAGTTCTGTGTAGAGGGACCGTCATGGTGCCCAGATACAGGGTAAACTTGAATTTCAGTTTCCATGCAGGGCTAGGATATGTGTAACGAAAGCTGGCTCCGGTTCAGCCAATAGCCAAAAGACATTGCAAGATCTGAGTTTCAACCAGAAGCATTCAGTCAATATGCAAATTATAACACAATGTGTAGATTTGGACCTGAACAACACAACTAAGTAATAAAGAAAGTAAAGAAAGTCGTCTCGGGCTTTAGCTCCACTGCTAAATAACGACTGAGGAAGTACACCCAGCTTGTGAGAAGCTAATAATTCTCTGGCAACGTATTAAAGGTTAATGTCAAGTTTATTCCTCGTTGTGTAGTGAATGTCCATTTACCGCAGTGGAGACAGGGTTGCAGTCATAGCGGCTACTGTTGCTACTGTTTCCACCTTGGGGTTCCACGGCCATTGTGGCTGAAGTCTATATAGGAAAAGACAAAGATAAAAAGTGTAATTAAAAAAGTGAATAATTCGTCTGATACATGAATTATAGCTTCAGTGTGTGAGCAGTAGCTATGGGCACTGCATTACACACTAGTAAAACACAAGGTTTGTCTTCTTACAGGTGCCGTGCCATTTTTGGACTCTTGTTCTTTGAGGATGTCGTGAGCGGCGCTCAGCATCACCACATACGCAAAGTTGTTGCACAATCCAAGAAGCCTGAGGAGGGGATGGGTGGAGAGGGGGGGGGGGGGGCAGATAAGCAGGTAAGGTATAAAATGTTATTTAGATTAGAAAATAAATGATGCAAATACATTAAAATTCAATGTCAACATTTGCTAATTGACCCATGTTTTATTATTTCAGTTCGAGCTCAAGTATTGAAATATTAATTACTAGCTAATTACTTCAATGTAATGTGTATTCCAATGGTACATTTTCCTACATTATGCACTTTCCCCAGATTGCAATATTCATTTGTGACAAATAAACTAACGTTGTGGTATATTTCTTCACGACAAACATGTGGAAATTAGACACAGTTTGGGGAGCTATAATACGATCAACTATTTTAGTTTCCGTGATGCTTTTTCATTTCCTCACATTGAAACAGAAAGTTCCCATATGGCAGAAAGTGAACGCAGGAGTGTGTGGACTCCTTTGGCCTTCAGCTGGTTCGTCACGCCTCATATTTAGTCAACACTAGTCAACCGCTTTACTGATGAAAATGGCGGCATTAACTGAATTAGTTCGGTAAACAGTGTCCGTCTCGGTAAACTTCAACTGATGAAAAACAAATGCACACTCACCAAAACCCAATCCAGTTCCGCCATTGTGTGAAAGTACCTACACCTAACAGATAACAACACCTTCAGTGACTTATACGACAACATATGTTTGTATTTTTTTATATTTATTAAGTCGCGTGAAAGAAACCGCTGACCCCACCGTTAACGTCAGGGCGTTGGACAGGCTCTGCGTTGACGCTGACTGTCCGCTCCATGTTTACGGAACAGCGCAGGAGAAAACCAAACGGACCCCGTTACCGTTACCGTTACCCGGATAACGTTGGAACCGGGTTAACGTTGGTACCGGGTTAACGTTGGTACCGGGTTAACGTTGGGACCGGGCTAACGTCGGTAACGGGCGAAAAGCTAAAACTAATTGAAATACACAGAGTCAACCAGCTGCCGTGGAAGATCGGCTCCGGCCATAGACTGTACATAAGTGGCTGAAATTTCTGTGTCAACTTTAACGTCGCAGGTCGCACCATATCGCGGTGTTTCATAAAAATAAATTCCCGTTGAAACAAAACCCACCCTCAAAGGTTCCCACTGCTGTCTGGGATACACGTTAGGCCGGCTGCTTTCACGTTTATTAGCACATTACAGTATTTTCTGATATCAGAAAGAATACCAATATTATTTACTTATTCATTATTTGTGGCTTTGAAGGTAGCACTATGTAATGATGCAATTATGACTTTGGTTTGTATTTCGGTTCGTTTTTAAATCAGCTTGTGAATAAATCATTTAGCATTATGACTGCTTTAAAACACACTATGAGGATTTGTTCATAAGTGTACTGAATGATCAAGTTTTCATTATTTATGCACCATTGCAGACATTTCGTAATGCTTCAAATGAGGAGTTGTAATTGTTGACATTTATTTCAAATTAACAGTAAAAAAGAAGAAGATATGTGAAAAAAAAATATCTGAAGTTGAACATATGTTGAATTGGGAAGGTTCAAATGAAGTGTTACGCAACAACCTACAGGACTTTAAGAAAAATAGTCTAAATGTCGTTGACAAAATATAACTATGAATACAACAGTAATATTCTTGTACATTTAATTTAGCTGACGCAAAAGACTTTGGTGCTTTTAAATCTGTATAAAAACAACAATTTTCGAGCAGGATATTCTCTATTGTCTTGTTTAAACTACATTTTAAGAGCTGGATGATTAACTGTATAGAGCTCTGAGGAAATACTCAAGCAAACTATCGGTATCTTACTTCACTGTAATTGAGTAAAAGTACTTTTTCAGGTGTGGTCTGTGATGAGAAGGCGGGCTGATAGTGCTGATAAGAGTTGCATAAAGCTGCAGCCTGCAGAGCCAGAGCTTCACTCCATCGCAGCCATGGCCTTCGCTGAACTGCTCACTGTGCTGGTCCTGATCCACAACCCTGGAGGTGAGAAGACAAACATGATAATATTATCTTGTGGTAATTTATCTGCACTCAATTAGTGGAGGTTAGTGAGTAAGATGAGGCATCACAATTGTGTTTTTAAATTGGCTAAAAGCAGTAAAATCACTCCGTAATCATCCATTATTTTGATAATATTGGCAGTTCTTTTGGTGACAACTGAACATATTAGTTTGATTCTGTTTAAAATGCATCACCCTGTTTGTCTTGTTGGAGATGTTGGAGAAGCTCACACGGTGGAAATGTTGCTTTTAATAGAATTTAAACCATGAACTCACAGAGAGCATGTGTTCTTCAGAGCTTTATTGCAAATTCACATGTGAAAATGCAAATCTCCTGTGTGTGTCACAGTGTGACATATATGCACGATCCACAAAATAATGATCTGATCAGTAAATTTGGCTGATTCAATGATATTTAGCTAACATATTGTTTAATCTAAAACATTAAAACAAATGTTACCAAAAAAAAAATCATGTTTTAATTATGTAATTATTAATACTTTTTTCCCCATTAATGCTCAATGTGACATATATGTAACATTTCAAATGTTTAACATATATTTTTTTTTAAAATCAGAAATGTGTTCTATGTGGTCGATTTGTCTGTATTAGGTCCCCCATTAATTTCCTTCAAGGAGAAATGGGTCCAGGTTCTTATGGGTTGACCCAAAATCATGTAAAACATTTTCAAATACACTTGTTTGCTGGCGCATTGCAGCATCTTGGTAGAAAATTGCAATCTGCAGATTAGTGGAATAGTGGGAAACCAATTGGCTGGACTGTCTCAGGGGGTTTATACATTAAATCTCACATTATGTTTACATGGTTTCGTGGTTTAATTTGTGCTTTTTTTTTAGGCCTGCTTGGGGCGGAGGTGAAGAGCGCCATCATCGGGGGGACGAATGCTCAAAGAAACGACTGGCCGTGGATAACCCACCTGAATTTAACTGATCTAGACGAACAAAACCACTGGCGCTGCGGTGGCAGCATCATCCACGAGCAGTGGGTGCTGACTTCTGCAAGCTGCTTGAAAAAGTAAGAGTGTGTGTGTCGCATGTTTGAACACTAATGTGTGTTTTTACAGGTATGAGAGTCACACGTGTCTGTTTGTGTTGCCAGAGTTAAAAAGAATAAATCAATGGTTGTGGTGGGCGCGTACCAACTGAAAAAGGCAGCTGTGGACTACATAGGCATCGAGAATTACATGATCCACCCCAAGTTCAAGGCCCTGAGCAGCGGCGGCTACGTGAACGACATCGCCGTGGTGAAGCTGGAGGTGCCGATTCCAACATCAGAGCAGGTCAAGGTGGTGAGTCTGCCCGAGGCCAAAGACACGCCATCTTTAAAGTCCAAGTGTTGGATCGCCGGCTGGGGGAACATCCAGAAAGACAGTAAGTTCTGCACATGAACCAGCAAGTAAGGTGGACACACTGTAAGGACAAATACAAACACGTTTCTACCTTTTTTTTGCTTTTGTTTTTCTACAAATTAATGTTCTTATCCCCTACAATACATAAATATATATTCTGCTTTGAATAATGTGGCCAATATGATTTATTATTCAAATGCCGGAGTACCAGTACATGGGATTTTCTTTTTAGGTTGTAAAAAAATGTCAGTAATTGCTGAAATAACTATACTATCGTTTTTATTACAATATTGTAATTCAAGTTTAACATTTTTTTTTTAAAAAGCACTGGAGGGGACCTTTAACCCTCTGGAGCCTGAGGTCATTTTCTCAACTTTACATAATATCTTATATATGAGGTGTAACACAAAATGTTATGCTCTCTACTCTCAAGGCTCAGCGAACCAACAGGATGATCTTCTTAAACAGGAAAACACACAGCCGTAAAATACAGGCCTTACTTTGGTTGCTAATCCTGTGTGTGTGTGTCTATGTGTGTCTATGTGTGTGTGTGTGTGTGTGCAGAACCACTGCCGGGTCAGGAAACCCTTCAGCAGCTCAAGATTCCCCTCGTCTCTAACGACGTTTGTAAGACAAAGCGTCCCGAGCTGACTGTTGGCATGCTGTGTGCAGGCGGCGAGGCCGGAGAGGACGCCTGCAAAGTGAGTTTCACTATTTCAGTCACTTGAAATATTAAACTGCGTGAAGAGGGTTTGAAGACTGCAGAATCAGTTAGTAGTTAAAAGAAGCTCCAACACAACCGCAACAGTGAAAGGCTACTTACGCATTGATGGATCAGTAATCACAATCCATACAAAATATATATAACTATTAGTTTCAGGGGCTGTTTTACTGCAGGAGTGCTTTTACTTTGATACTTTAGGAGCATTAGCTTTGGCAACTGCACTGATGAGCATGAAGCTGATTGAAAGGTCCATGCTATCCTCAACAGTCACTAAAAAACAGTGAAGACTAAATGTTAAAGTGATGTGGACCGAGCCCCTTCGTTCATGTGGTGTTTTCTTAAGTGACGCATGAAGACATGGTGGAATAAGCGACTTTGTTTTGTGCTTCCAAAGGGAGATTATGGCGGCCCGCTGGTGTGTAATGACGGCGATGGCTACGTGCAGGTGGGCATCATAAGCTACAGCGATTGTGGCGGCTCAGAGCGCCCTGGCGTCTACACCAAAGTGTCCGAGCATCTGGACTTCATCGCGATGTACGGCCCCCCTCCGAAGGAAGCCGCCGCTGAGATGTAAACGTCCATGAAGCTGAAGACCTGCTTTACTCTGAGGTTTCACTCGCAGTCCCTGTTTAACCCTTTGCTACAGCTGATGTACACGCTGGTTTGTTCATCTTTGCATTAAAGCTTTGAAGCATTCGTTTTAGTGTCATGGAGAATTATTTTTGATAAAACCTCTGTGAGGCTGCATTTTGAACCTAAACCAACACACTTCATGAGACGTTCTGTGAAAAATAACGTAGGTTCCTCGGCCTCGTTTCAGTTCTCATGGCAACGCCCAAAGAAAGACGACCAACTGTTCCTGCTGTCCGGCCGGGGCAAACATTTGAGAACATCTGAAAACATTTGAGGGATAAATAGTCAATAAATGAACACAATCTGGACTCATTTTCACCATCAGTGATTGACAGCTTCTTGATTGACAGCTTCCCCCTTCTGATTGGTTGTTTCCCTTCGGGCCAGGTGAAGCTTTAAAAAGCCTCATGTACTACTGCCAGGATGGTGACAGTTTGAGCACGTTATGAAAAGTGGTTTGATAAAAGTAAGCAGACGCAGCTTTGAAGGCTCTGAAACTCGTTCCTTCATGCATTTTGTTTGTCTGGGCCCTTCTTGCTGGTTTAACGAAGGCGGAGCTTAACCGACGAACAAAGCGATGTCGCCAACATCTGTGCACCAAAGAGGATTATCGACATCCAATCACACACACGCTTTGTCCCGATGAAGCAGATTTGCAGTGTTTTAGAGTTTAGTTGATAAACTTTGTAACAATAAATATTCAAAAGCAAAAAAAGTCAGAGAAACACTTCTTTTTGGAAACCTAGTTCCTCGGGGTGTTTAAGTCAGATAAGAGGTTAGCTTAGCACAAAGACCAGAATCGCATGAAAACCGCTAGCCCCAGATAAAGTAAAGAAAATGTCTTGTGAGTTTCTTGTTAGCAAACAAACTAGTCAACAAATCTCTTTTGATAGCGCCAGGATCGCCTCTAGTATTTGTGCTAAGCTAGGCTACACCAACAGAATTCACCGATATACAGGGGAGAAAACCCCCTTTAAAAAAAACAATGCATGCACGATAACACAGGTAGCACCTTTAAATAGTCTGTGCAGACACGAAGCACCACTTCATCACATGATTCATATTCATGTCTGGATATGCAGCTGCACTTCTCATCTTAAAGGCACATACACATCAACGCACTGCACCCAGAATAAAAACAGGTTAACCAAGGAGCAGAAAATGCAATCACTTATTAACTTTGGTGGTCTCTGGAACACATTTGGCCAAACAACGTTGGAACGCCTCATAAAATGTTTGTCTTCAAAATAAAAGATGAGAAAGTCACACAGGAAGTTTGTGTTACTTCCCGGTTTTGGTCTGCTAATCAGTGTCCATCCAAACAGAGTCTCTTCCTCTCCGAGGTCTATTCTGTACGTCCAGGCTCATAATTGGCTGACCTCTACATGCACACACTAATCTCAGTTTCAATTATCCTCCGAAAACATCAAACGAAGCAGGTCCACACAGCAGCAGTGATGTACTGCGACACCGTGAGTTCATTTTGAACATAAAAATGAGAGTATGGTCTGTGCATGTGGAGGCCGCCTCAGTCCTGCTCATAGTGGCAGCGGTGTTTTGGACTGCACCTGCAGCTCTGTACTTGGATCTGGGGGCGGCTGAGGAGAGCTGCTTCTCTCCGTCGCAGAGCTCTCCTTCCTCGCATCCTCATCCTTCCTCGCGTCCTCATCCTTTCTCTCGTCCTCCTTCCTCGCGTCCTCCTCAGCTTTCTGTTTCTCTGCTCTGGTTTTGAACCTCAGCCCGTGGCCTGTCAAACAAAAGGTTGGATTATTTCAAGTGAACAAACCTAAAACGCATTGGTGTGGTCCCCAGACTGCGAATAAAGATGGACGACATGACATCTCGATGGCTGTATGAAGACAAAATTAACGCAGCGTTGGAGGCGGGACCCTGATCGTTCCTATGAACGTTGACCTGAGTTTAAAATTCAGTTGAAATTGTTTGTTCTCGTTCACATTAGACAATTACTACATTTAACAACGTGAAGGACCTAATGATTTAAATGAGGGCTATTCAAGTGTTCGTACTGACAAGTTGATTAACAGACATCTCCTCCAAAAGCAGAGAAGTGCAAAGAAGTGTCGTGCCTCGCACGGCCACCTGAGAAATAGTTCCAAAAGCAAGTTTTGAGGAGAGCGTCTTACTTGTCCCTTTGGTATATTTATGAATAGTAATCACTATCACTGTTGATTTTATTTATTCATTTATTTAGTTAACAGGCCTACAAGTATTTCCTATCCTCTGTAGGACCTGATATGGATGGAGCCGTCCTACAAAGGGATTAGGAGCCTTGACTTTGAGAAACAAAACTAATCAGATCTATTAGTGATCAGCACTCAAGTCAAATCTTCAGACAGTGTCATCTGTGCGTGTACTGACTTGGGCAGTCGGCCACCTCCTTGAAGGCCTTCTTCTTACAGCAGCCGCGACACAGGTCGAAGACACATTTATTTCCCTGCGGAGCAAAAAGAAACCGTATTAGCTGCTGGAGTTCAAACTTCTCCTGATTCTTTCTCCTTCGATACAAAAACACACACTGACCTTTGGGTTCCCACACTGCTCACACTTGATGTACTTGGCTGTGGGGGAAGAAGAACACTTTGTGTTAAAGAGGAAGTGGGCGGCCTGAGGGGAAACGCCACGACGTCGGACTCACGTTTCTGCTCAGGACAGAAGTTCTTGTGGGGGTTTCGGGATCTCTTCTTCTGCTTGTTTTTTGAGAGCGTGTCGGCCGATGCGTCAGAGTCCTCCAGCGCCCTCTTCTGACACACCGTCTTCTTCACCTCCGGGCCCTTGCCATTGCCGACTGGCTCCTTTGGCCTGTATGGAACAGCCGGTGAGGTTAGAGGACTTCAGAGAATTCATTTTCCCGCCCGCAGTGAGACGGCAGCTCCCTCGACGTCAAGTCTACGAATGTATGATAACTGTATGAAAGGGACAATCCAATAAAGTACGATGGCTCACTCTGGTCTGATATACGGCTGGCAGATCCAGTGGGGGAACGGCAGGCCGCCCTCCTTGTCCTCCGCATCCTTTCCTCTGGCGATCTCCTCCTGCACAGACACACATACGGTACTGTTGGTATGTATATTTTGTCCATCAGCGATACATCCATGCCTGGATGTCCCAGTAACGCTCATTAAAAGGCTCGACGTCACTCTGAACTAGCTCGGGGCACATATAGAGACAGGCAACCAATCACGCTCATATCCACACCTATTTAGAGTCCAATTAACCTGAGCTGCATGTATTTGGACTGTGGGAGGAGCCGGAGAACACAGAGCGAACCATGCTGACACGGGGAGAACACGCAAACTCCACACAGAAGGACGACCGAGACCGGGAACCCGAAACCGGGCTCCTCTTGCTGTGAGGCGACAGTGCTAGTAGCCGCTTCACCGCCGTGCAGCCCCAAGACTTTGGCCAATCACAGGTAATGTCAGAGTTCTCCAAACGCAGGCGGCCATGCTCGTCTCTTCGGATGGTGACGGCCTGACTCGACGGCGGAGCATTCTTCAGAAAAAGTGTGGAGGAGGAAGAGACTGACGATACCGGTCGAGTGTTTTAGAGACGGAGAAAATGTTGCCAACAGGCCACTCCCCCAAATGTATGCTCATGAACGTTATTAACGAACACGGCTATTGTTACTCACAGCTACATGGATCAAAATATATTTTAGTTCAGAATATATCCGTGGCAGGAGGAGAGAGCCTTCATGTCTTCTACTACAGTGGGAGGCTGAGGAGGAGAAGGAGCTGGTTTTGGGTGCATCACCTCAACCAGCCGAAGGAGATCTGAAGAATTCAGAATCAGAAGTTGTGTCTACAAACCGTACCGACAGGAAAGAGGCAGAGAGAGCAGTGTGGGCAGTAATGAGAATGATTAGACTCCCCTAAACCCTACACAATGAACCTTCGACCTTAATGTATGTTCATAAGTGTTATAAAAGTTTATTCTGGTGTTACTAAAATTCACAGTGTCCGCTCCCTCAGTGGATCCTTGTTAACTCTGTGTGTGCCGTTACCTGGCAGCGCAGCCTCAGCTGTTTGCTGACACCGGCCAAACCCTCCAGGTTCTTCACCTTGCCCAGCTCCTCTCTCAGGTCCTGGTGGATCTGCAGCCTGCACACACACACACACACACACACACACACACAGAGTCACAAAAACCTCTAAATAAAAATGAAATGTTAGATATGTTCCTAGATTACAGTGCATACACTACATAGCCAAAAGTCACTACTAATTATAGAGCGCTGCAGGGAGTTGTCCTAAAAACAAAGAAAATGAGTCAGCATTTTTGCATTCCTCCGCTCTTCTACTTTCCCAAAAGAGCCGCACCACAGTTGAATTTCACTGTGGAAACAGAGCGGCTAACATTGGCAGCGAACGCAACAACTTTTCGGCCTCTCGGCTCCACGCCGCACGTGTAAGCTCCGCCCCCCAGTGAAACGTAGAGAACCGACGAGAGAAACAAGCGCAACAGGAACTGTCAGCGACATGCAATTAAGACTGAAATGAAACCAAACTCCTGATGGATGCAGAATAGCTCACGCCCGCATTGCATCTTAAGTGAGAGATGTTTCCACGCCCCTCATGTTAACCACAGACTGTATGTAAGAGGTGGACGTAGCCGCCGTGACGTCACACAACGGCTTGTGAATCGATTGAAACTTTGAGTTTGGATATTTCATCATCGCCATTTATTTGTTTCTTGCAAACAATAAATGGAGGTTACGCTCTTTGGAATGTGGAGCAGTGACTCTGCATCCGGCTCAGGCAGCGGCAGAGACCGGTAAGCCCCGCCCTGAAGCATACCGTGTTTTATGGTCTGTTTGCTCCTCTGCTGAGGGAGTGTTGGACCACACTTGCTGTTTCCGCAGTAACGACTGACTTTAATGCGGGTAATTCATGTTTTAAACCTTCAAGGACGCTTCGGTCTGGCAGCGCAAACCTCCTCGTTGCACCACGAACAAAGCAGACAAGCATGAGACGGTCGTGAATCCTCCTCGGTGAGGCCATTTGTGGAATCGGCTTTAGACTCAGGGCTTGAAATATAATATAGAGACAGACAGAGAGAGACGTACGTGTGGTGCCAGAGCTTGAAGAGGTGTGCTCGGACAAAGGACAGAGTGCAGGGGGGATGCTGCTTCACCACCTCCAGATATTCCTCTGCCATCTCCCACACGGGAGGGCTGCATCCTTCAAACAGCGCGGGATTGTGGAGATTCCCCTCTAAAAAAAACATGTTTTAAACAATACACCAAAGTAAATGTATAAAACGTGCAAATACTGAGCATCGATGTGCATTAAATATCATCCTGAACTAAGAGAAGAAAAGAAAAAACGTGTGTAATGAGCCATTGGAGACCTGCAGTCATGACTCCATGCACTCCCGTCTCCTGAATGCAGCGCTCCACATCACTCAGGTGCTGAATGTTGCCGTTTGCAAACACTGGAATATTTACTGCCTTCCTGCAGCAAAGAAATAAATAAAAAACACACCAAACTGTTCATGAAAAGATTTTTTTCAGGATGAGAAAAACATAAAACTGGGACAGTTCACATATTTCTTACCTGTGACGTGTCGCTGCGAGATTGTTTTGGTGCGACTTGTCTTGTTTAAACGTAACAGCACTATGTGTCACTGAGGCCTGTACATTTGAAAAGCTCAACATTGTGTCTCTTTCCAGAAATCATGACTCAGGTACTCAAGACAATCCAACAGATCTTGTTGGGAGCAGTTTCACAGAGGAACTATTTTCTTCCAACCATAGATACCTCCAACACTCAGCAACTCACACCAAAACAATCTTGTACTGATGAACAGAGCTACAGGTAAGAGGAAAAAACAATCATTTGATTTTTAGTTTGGGGTTTCTGTCCCTTCAACCCTAGAACACGTTTTCACCGGAGCGATTGTTGTTACGTTATTTTCACTGTGTTGCTTTTGTCTGAGTTGCGTGAGTCTTTCTATAGCTTCATGCTGACGTTATTGAAGGTGGGCGTGTCTTATTGAAAGTGGGCGTGTCTTCCTGCTCTGATCACCGTTTTTTTCTACAGGTACGTGTTCGGGTGATTTTGACCTGACGTTAGTGATAGAGTGACTATTTTTCCCGGATAGTTTTTAACATTGAGGGGAGACTTTTCCTTCACAGGACAAAAATCACATGTCCCAAGAACACGTGGGCCAAATAACAAGTTCATAGCTCCTTTATTTATAATCAATTTTTTTCAGGGTCTACCTGTGATACCTGTTTATGGTTTTAAGAGAAGTTGTAGGGTAAAATGAAAGAAGAGTGATGATACTTTGTACTTCAACTCGCCTTGTGTTGTTATATTTGAATATATTTTGATGAGAAGTATATTATCAGCTACATTATATCGGGTGAAATTCACCGGACGTTAGTGATAGTGTGACTATTTTTAACGTTAGTGTTCTAGGGTCAAGCACTATGAGCCGACTAAATCCTTTGTTTGAGATCGTCGTGTGAGCTGGTCACATGCTGACAATCCACATTGCATGCAGGTGAACGTGGTGGTGGCAGCTCACCGTACTGCCATGATGTGCTCCCAGTTCGCGATGCCCGTCATCGCCCCTTTCTGGTCTTTGGTTCGGCCGTGCACTGTAATCAGCTAGGAAGGGATGTGACAAAGCCAAAGTTTAGGACTTAAAAGTTGAACACATTTCTAATGCTTCCTGAAACTGGCAGACGTCACAGATGAATATGAATAAAAAAATAAGATTTTTTTTTTTTTAAAACATTTTCTCGAAAAGGACAAGTAATTAATCTCTGTTTGGTTGCGCATTGATCCCACCTGACACCCGGCTTTCTCAAGCATCTGAGCATAGCGGACCGTCCGCTCCAGCTCCTTGAACACGCGGATCTTGCACGTGATGGGCACCGAGAGCTTTTCGTGCGCCAACCTGACTGTGAAATGAAAAGGGAAACTTTAGCAAACAAGCGGCACTACACTGGTACATTTCCACGTAGTTCATCCCAGAGTCTGACTATCAATTGAAGGCAGACGTACCCATTTTCTCAAGCAGCTCCCACTCATCTTGTAGGAAAACGCCGTAGTGCCCTTAGAAACAAGCGTCAAGACAGGTCAAGTTTTCTCTCCACTTAGGCTGAGGGGGTTCTGTGTAAACCGTGCGTACCTCTCTTAGCGATCATCTGCGGACAGCCCAGGTTGAGGTCGATGGCGTCGCAGTAGTCCTGGGCCAGCAGAGCGGCCTGAAGGAACACCTCCGGGTCGTTGGCACAAAACTGCCATACAGGGAGAGCAACACTGCGAATTACTGCCATTACATGAGGAACGATGTTAAAGGGGAACTTTGTATTTTTAAACAGAACAAAGAGGCCGGATCCAGCGAAACGTAAAGAAAAACATGTTATTTTCCTGTAGGGTTCTTTCGATTATGTTTTTTAGACATCTATAATAACAACATTAGTATGTGCACTTTTAATGGACGTACATTGACATAAGGAGTTGCCCCAAACACAATTCCCAAACATGAGAAAATAGGGTACATGTTGACCAACATCAAAGTAAACCCTTTAAAAGTAAGAAAAAAAACATGTTGAAGAGTCTCGTGACCAGACAACAAACATACTGGGAAATGTTGACCGTGTCTCACCTGTGTGATGAGAGGTCTGTCCTCCTCACACACCTCATTGTAGAGGTTTTCCCGCCTGTAGTTGGCGTCGCGGACAAACACCTGGGCGTGCAGCATGGGGGTGTAGCAGAGCTGGGCGCCATGCCGGCGGCTCAGCAGGCGCCAGGCCAGCTCGCTCTGGTCCACCATGGGTGCCACCACGAAGCGTGCCTCCTTCAGGGTCTTCCTCCAGAACTCAAAGCCCTTTAGCTTAGCCATTGCAGTCAACTTTGCCGGACCAGGAGGGGGTGGAAGAAAATGCATAGTTAAAGATTGTGGTTAAGTGGTCAAAGCAATGGACAGACAAATGAAAGGCATTCAGTTTTGAATTTTTAAAACATGAAAAACTGATAATAAAAATATGGAATTGCACCTTTAAATGTGTAACCTTTTACTACCCCAGAACATATGAGGTATCTGGATTTTCTTTGTAACACCAGCATTAGCCTTCTGTCTCGTCTACTCACACCCTGTATATTCTGATACTGCTTACTTAACACAAGTTTTTTTTTAAATATATCTAGTTTTTAAGTTGGTTTGATAGTTTTAATCAACACATGGCTCATATTTAACTCTACAGTCGTGTTTATTGACAAGCACGACCCTGAAGAATAGCACTGCATATAAATACCAAGAAGCTGTGCCTGAGGTGTGCTGCCACTTAGCTAGCAAAGCTAACTGCGGTCAGTCGCCGTGTAGCACATGATGCGACACACAGGACATGCCGCGCGCGTCTGTTCCAGCTTCACGCGCAGCTCCTGTCGCGTTCGAGTTGTGACGTCAAGCCTCCGCACAGCGCTACGTTTTCATATCGTGTCACCTGTAATATTGTGCAGTTTGTGGGGTCTTCCTTGCGCAGCACTTTCCAAATGTGTGCAACGGCGAAATAGGACCGGTGGGAAACTTTACCCAGGGAAGTTCTTCTGGTTTTTCTTGTGAGAAATGACGGTTGGTTTCCAACTGCTTTGCTGTGTTGTCGCCCTCTCTGGCGTGGCGTGCAGACCCAAGATGAAGACAGTGGGTGGGAAAGACTAAGGACGCTCTCCTTAATTCAAAGTACCAATATATGCACGTAAAAACACTGCATTCTCATCATTAAACTGCATTATCACAGGTAGAAAAACGTGCCAGTCTAATCTGCAACAACGTATTCATGTTTTGGATATAAAATCACAACCATCTCCAGCTTGACAACTATACAATTTACACATTCCTATAACTTTTTTTTTAGTAAGTAATGATATATAAAGAAACACATTAACTATTTCATTGCTGGAAAAATGCATCTGCATTGGGATTTGAAATGTTAATACAGACAATAATACACATTTATTAGCTAAAGGAAGAAGACCAGCCCGTGTCATGAAGGGCTTGTTAACATAGGTTCAGAAGAGACACAAGAAGGAGGCTTGAGTTTTGATTTTAAAAAAATTTAGTACACCTTGGACAAATACACAATTGGGTACACCTGGATGTTTCCTCGAATCTATATTTGTCTTCACAAAGAACAATTTAGTTTGTTTGGACTGACATCCAATAGAAATTTGTACACACACACACACACACACACACACACACACACACACACACACACACACACACACACACACACACACACACATACGTGCCAGGAGCAGCGGTTTTGTGTCAGACAAACCCAGATTTATCACAAGTGGATGCACACATATTGCACATTTAAATCACAGTGAGTCACAGACAGAACAAAATACATTGAGGGATAGAGCATGGTATTAAGCTGTTTTACATTAGAATAAAATAGTCTATAACATCTGAAAATAAATACAATATTTAATCTGAATGACTGGTGATATATAAGCATTAAAAAAATAAAAAAACATTTTTTTCTTCCATAGCGTATATTTCAGGTGTATTGTTAAAAACATTGTTAAAAACAATGAAAAACAACAACAACACACCATTGTTTTTGGTAACTGCTGACCAGCCTCACCGTTGAGTGATGAAATGAAGACGTTATGTCTCTTTCCTAAACTGAGTGACACCTCACACAAAGACCCACGCGCTCGTCTGTGCTGGAGAAACCATCCGTCACCATGGATACTGATGCATCACTCACACAGCTGTTGTGTTGTGTTTTTTCCCCCTTTGAGTGCAACTCTTTGGCCACAATGTTAGCCTTCTGGGGACAAATTGTCAACCCGCAAAGCTCGATATTGGCAGTCAACCACAGTCAAAGTTTGTTGAGTGTGAGCGTAGCTGTACCTGGCAACCAACAGTGCTTCAGATTCACACACATGTGTGTGTGTGTGTGTGTGTGTGTGTGTGTGTGTGTGTGTGTCCCTTACCGTATCACAAATGCCAACGTTTAGATGTCACATTTCATCATAAAGACATAAGACCAGATGATGGCCAGAGCAAAGATGTGGAGAACATTTGGGCCCTGCTTATAACCCAAGGAGGTTTCACAAAAGCTATACAAGACCAACAACACGCCTGTAGCAACCATTAGCAACCATTTAGCACTCACACGACAGAAACCACTTGTCACTTCAACATCAAATCCGCCTTAAAGCACAGACCACAGGAGAACATAAGTTGTACTTTCATGAGTACCAGGAAGTGAGGGGAGCCGTTATCATATGTTTCCACAGCAAACACTTACCATTTCAAGCATCAATAGAAAGCTGTTCCTACTTACACAACTAAGCTGTTCTGACTCGGTATTACATGTTGTAAGCATTTCATTTTCAACGGGTTAGTCTGGCGTGATTCTAACACAAAAACTATGCGCATATTAGGCCATTGGCCTTAAAAATACATAGTAATTTCTCAAAAAACAGCCGGGCACCGTGGTCTTTTTGAAATGCAGGAAACAGCTTTGACCGCGCTGAGAGCCAAAGGAAGCTAACGTAGCCTAACGCACCATCCACTTTCATCTAATGCTGACTACTCCAGAAAAGTATTAGCAGTTAAACTGAGGCATGGTTTGCTAATTAAATGGCCAGTGCTAGCATGCTAGCATGCTAGCATTCTGGCTGACTTGTGTTGGTGTTTCGCCCGCTAGTCACACAGCTATGCCACTAGAATAGATGCATGAAATAGCTTAACTGCACTTTTTAAATTGACGGCAAGAATTGTTCCTGAAGGCCTGACATTCGACCCATTCTGGAGAACCTGTTTTGAAGAAGTGTTTTCAAGAGTTCTTTGTGAGGTTGAGGGTCTCACTAAAAACCCTTTTTGTCCTATGAATCTCCTTTGGAAGAAAGTGTTCTTCAAGGATTGTTGAAAGCATGTCTGTTAAAAGATCCTTCAAGATCCTCCAATTTCTATCTAGAACCTCTTACAGGGGGTTTTGGGTGGCATCTTTCACAGTTCACAGATGGTTCTAGGTTTAACCTATAAATTGTGGTATTAGGTAAAACCCTCAGAAAGAGAATAAGATTGAACTTTTATAAATGGTTCTACCAAAAAACTAAAAGGATTCTCCAATGGGGACAAGACAAAGAACCATATGGTTGTAGTTAGAACCATGAGTAGGAAACATTGATTTAAGTTTTTTTTAATTTACAGCCCCAAAATATTTATTTCACTGCTAAAAACTCATTTCTATCTGTAGTTATGTTTTTTTTCATCGGATATTCTGACACAAATATAGAATATCGTCAAAATCCCCCTCTGACATTTGCTGGTGGCAACATAAAAATTAGACTATTGATATAATAAACAAGACAGTGCTCAAACTAAGTTATCCTATGAAACATCTAGTGATGAAATATTGCTGACGTAACATTTACTATTTCATATGGCAACATGGCAAGAGCAATCAGCCTCCCGCCAGGCACTGATTTTGAGGAATGCTTAACTATCCAATAGTGCCATGAGAACACTTCCAAGTTCCCTTGATCCTGCTGGTAGGTTATTCAATAAAAGGCATGACCATAGACTTTAATCTCATCCTCCTTACCTGATCACAGGCAGGTTTCAGGACTAGTAGCCGTGTCACCGCTTTGTTCTGGCTCTTTCAAGAACCTTTCCACTTCCTGTGAGTCCACTGTTACACTCTCTGGCCTGACCATCTCTACTCTCACTTGGTCTGTCTCCTCCTCCTTAATCCTTTCCTCCTTTGTCTCCTTCTCTTGCTCCTCTCTTGCTCCCTTCTCTTCTTCATCATTCATCTCTGCAGGCTTGCTGCAAACCTCTGTCTTGGCCTCTTCCGTCACTGTGATGCTGTCAAGCTTGTCCGCCGATGCTGAGGACTTGTTGCTGATGAACAGGAAGTTGCAAGTGGCCAGAACCACGGCGGAGAGGACCACCTCGCTTCCTGCCAGCAGGAAGACCCACATGTAGTTCTTAGTGGCATCAAGAAGGCGGCCTGACGGAGAGACAGGGAAACAGATGAGAGGAGAAATAGAAGAGGACATACATGTATAATGCTGGTTTAAGTACTTCTTATGTTTAAACATCATACATCCAACAATATTTCCCACAGGGGTCCGAATGCCAAATTTCAAACATTCAACATTAAGTCCCCAAACCAATGGGGTGACATCACAGTGACTAAGTCCACTTTTATATACAGTATTTGGGTTAACTTAACTACAGGAAATATATAAAGGCCTTTGGTTCTTATGACTCTAAAGACCTTTTAAATGAAGGATGTCTTTGCGCTGACTTACCTGCACCAGGCGGCCCCACGAGCACAGCAATGGCCTCCATGAGCAGGACCAGGCCGATGGCACTGGAGAACTTCTCAGTGCCAACTATTGTCATGAGAACCTCAAACTGCAGGGCACCCACCATGCCGTAGGAGATGCCGAAGAAGATGCAGAAAACCACCAGCGATTCGTAGTCTTTGGCCTGGTAACACATGTGAAATGCATTGTGAAGGAAGAGCATCCTGTTTGTGTCCTTTTCAGATCCATAAAGAGCAAGCATTCACCCACCTGTGACCCGACCAGGTCAGTGACTCCATTGAAGAGCATCGCGAAGCTGAAGAGGTAGATGCAACGAGGCCGCACCCATTTCAGTCCGGCAATCACGCCGCACGTGGGCCGTGCAAAAATGTCAATGAAGCCCAGAATGGAAAGTAGCAGAGCCGATTTGGTGTCCTCATTGCCCAGCTCCTTGGCATAACTCACCATGAACACCGGGGGAACAAACAGCCCCAGAACCATGATGGACGCCGCCACGGTGTAGATGAGAAATCCACAGTCTTTGAACACAGAGAAGTCCAGCAGCTTGGCTTTGGGCGGTTTCTTCTTCTCTGTTCCTCCTTCGTTGTCTTGTTCCAGGTCCTTGGACTTGAGTGCCTTGGGGGCGACCAGAGGCTTCATTAAGGCCCCGCACACGCAGCAGTTGAGTAGAATGCCACCCAAGATGAGGAAGCCCCCCCTCCAGCCGTACTGGTACTGCAGGACCTGGCCCAGTGGCGAGAGGCAGCACAGGGCCACAGGGCTTCCTGCCGCCGATAGCCCATTAGCCAGGGGACGCTTCTCACTGAAGTAGCGGTTGAGCATAATGAGAGATGGTTGGAAATTCATGGCTAGCCCCAAACCTGTAGCACAAGAAGAAAAGCTTCTTATAGCCTTTAATTTACCTTATTTAACCATCTAACAACCTGAGACCATTGTTGTGGTGCCAAAACTGGTACAAAACAAACTGCTTTGTAAGTTTAAGAGGGCTGTCTGCTTCTAATGGGTTCATATACAACAGTATGATATGCCTTGATTGCTATTTTTAAAGGATACGTACCTCCACCTTCAATTATACACATTTGTCACAGATCAAACAGGATTGTCCATTAATTCATCTTGGTGAGGAGAAGACAGAAATTGCGATAGAAAACAGACAGACCTGTGATGACCCCGATGGAGAGGTAGATGTGGATGATGCTGGTGGAGAAGGAGGCCAGGATCATTCCCAGAGAGGCGAAGAGGCCACCAACCATCATCACTGGACGACAGCCGAAGCGGTTCACCAGGATGCTGCACAGAGGACCTGGACGAAGCAGAATCAGTCAAGCTGTGTGTGTGTGTGTGTGTGTGTGTGTGTGTGTGTGTGTGTGTGTGTGTGTGTGTGTGTGTGTGGTTCTTCTATGAGTGTGTGATACAGCAGGTAAATAAGACCGATTTGGAGATTTTGAGAGAGGCAGGTACAAAAACGGGGTGTCTCAGACAGAGGATGGATACTGGTGTATTTAGGCAGCCAGCGTGAGATGAATAAAGTTCTTTTTGAACATTAAAGCATGGAAACATGTTCAAGTAGAAACCCCAGATACAACTATGTATCCGGAACTGAGCATGATGTGTCTCCTTTTAGAGGGATTCCCATGAGAACAGTCAGAAAAAGGGAGAACTAACTTCATGTACATCCAAGTGAGAGGAGAGTATATGCAAGGACTAAAGTTTTAGCTAAACCCACTTAAGTTTCAGAGCTACGGCCAACTTTTTTAGATTTTGTTTCTGGCATTTTGGGCCAATCAAGCTGAAAATATTTGAGTTTTATAAAAAAATTAAAAATCTCTCGTACCCTCGTGGTATGGTTAATATGTAGTACTTCCAAAAAAGTCTCAGCTTTTTCTGAAACTGTATTTGCTGTCAGGTCGTGCTAGCAGCAGGCCGCTCACCTGTGCCGTAGAGCATGGCCAGCAGGATGGAGGAGATCCAGGCCGTGTCGCTGTATCCAACCCCAAACTCCCTGATCAGCTCTTTGAAAAACACACTGACCGCTTTAGGGAAAGCGTAGGAGAAACCTGTGATGACAAAACAACCGGCAAGCACCGCCCAGCCCCACCCGCCGTCTGGAGCCTTCACCCCCTCGCCACCAACGTCCGCCGCCACGCCTCCCATGGTGCTCTAGGGCTGTGTTTTAATGGACGCAGACAGAGAAGCTAGAGGAGGAAAAAGGGAAATGAAGACAAGCAGTTGGATCGAGTTTATCTTTAAAGGTTCTGTGTAACGACATTCAGAGTGTTAATTTAGCAACAAACAACTTTTTGCTATTAAAGACCTAGTGGAAGTATGGCGTCCTGAGCAGAGAAAGCCACTCCACCTCTGTGTGCGCTGTAATCCTGTGCTTTATTTCCATAGCTGTATGGTAGCTAATGGCAGCCGCTCTGCATTGCACCCACACGGCGGTTACCACTACTAACGTTTTCCCTACCGGCAGCATTGTTCGCCCTCTCCCCCCTTTTGTTTTCAACATTACTATTTACCTTTGACATTTCGTGAAATCCAATGTATCATTGACTGGAATTGCTATTGAAACTCTTAAAAGGGATTGATTGACAGGATTGAAGGATTGCCTCCACACAGCTCTCAACATGGCGACGGTTGAACCAGCGGTGCGGACAGCAGCTAACAGTGCAAACGACGGAAACAGTTCGAACAGAGCTAACGGTGTTTACCCGGGGAGGAAGCGGAGGGCGGGCGTTACGCTTCCGAGACGCCGCCGTCCGTATGAGTGCGGTGCAGAGCGTCAACCGCTAGCTAGCCGGTGGAGCAAACGCTCATATCAATGCTCTGAGTTGTGAACTTAGCGCCTTCAAAGCTTTAGCTCCCGTTGCTGTTTTGTGCATTCAAAGTTTCAAATGTGTAGATTACGAAACTCATGAAAAGTGCAGAAGAGTGGATATATTTTCGTTACTTCTGTCAAACTTTCCATTCTCGCTGGGTGACAAAACATGTAGTTTACAACAATAGAGTGGCGGGATAGATGGCAGACATGTACTGTTTATATTATAAAAAGGGGAGACAAAAGCAGCTTCTCATTTCTCACCTCAAGCGGAGTCGTTCTAAACAAGATCGCCATGAAAGGGATCCGAACTGTACACCTATAATCCTTTTCAATCAATCACAAAAAAATAAATAAACATTCAAGCAACTGTATACAATTTTAGTCAAGACATTTGTCAAATCTACAGATGTGATCTAATTTGAACTCAGCAGTTGAACATTAAAACTGATTCTCACATTTTCCCTCATGGGCTCCAGCATTTACAAGCCAGCAGTAACCAGTGAGAAATACTGCACTCTATTAATCGTGGTAATGGACCAGCACTGGCTGATTTATAGTCCCAAAGGGTCTCTGGAGCCAGACGAAGCTTTTGACCAGCACAACCACAACTCAGCGCCTCGGCCGAGACAACCTCAATAAGCAGGTTTATGTATAATACATGTGTCCAAATCAAGACTGCTGACGGTCAGGATATTTTTGTCTTTAAGTCCCAGGAGGCCCTTGTATCTCTCTCTCTCTCTCTCTCTCTCTCCCTCTCTCCCTCTCTCTCGATGTCAACAAATAAAGCAGCACAGACACTTAGCTGCTGTTTGGACAGTGGAGGAAACAGCCGGCGGCTCTGGAGGTCAATTTACAACCTCACGAAGAGCCCAAAGAGTGAGTTGTGTGGGCCGAAACGCAGGCTGGGCAATCCAGTGTCTCTGGGTAACATTAATATTTCAGGCCTCGCTGATGGAAATGTGACTTGTTGGGGATATTGTTCGGACTGTATTATTCTTTTTCATAAAAAACGTCCTCTGAGTCTCCTTGGATATCACACTCCATGCCAAACATCCAACTGATGGACGCTGCATTCGCTTGTTCAGCAAACAACTCAGGTACACTGTTGCATTTCGTAAAAGCAGACCCAAAGCCCTGAATGTTAAACCATCAGCAGTGTTGTGGCAACGTGGGGACATTGAATGCACCTTTAGAACGTTAAGGGGCGTGTGGCCCATTGATATGTATAGAGTTGTATATGCTGGTCATAAAACAAGTGCTTTCATTTGCTGCATTCTTAAGGCTAGAAGCCCAGAAGGCTAATGTATATGTTGTTGTATGAGATATACATCATACATACATACATATACATACATATATATATATATATATATATATATATATATATATATATATATAATATATATTATATACATACATACATATATGTATATACATATATAACTATATATACATATACACATATACATATATATATGTGTATATACATATACATATGTGTGTATATATATATATGTATATATGTATATATACATATATATATATATATATACATACATATATATATACATATATATATATATATATATATATGTATATATATATATATACATATATATATATATACGTATATATATATATATATATATATATACATATATATATATATACGTATATATATATATATATATATATATATATATATATATATATATATATATATATATATATATATATATATATATATATGTTAGTCATTCATAGGATAAACAGAAGCACACATCAGAAAGGGTATAATGTGCCAATGTGCCGTATAGCTCAGTTGAGTTTGGCCAGACAAATTGCAGTAATTCAACATTTTAATATTACCTTATATTATGTTTTTTTGGGAACCAATGAATGGAGGTTACCACCTCACCCCCAAGTGGTAACAACCTGTCTATCACAGTAAGCCCGCCCTAAAGCATACGCAGCTTTATGGTCTGTTTGACTCTAATTGGATCATAATTCACTAAATAAACATCATGCTGTATTGAGAAAGACTTGAAACAAGAGATTGAGACATAAACTCATGTTTGCGGCTACACAATGTTTACTGAGGGAATAAGTCAGGAGAGAAGTAGAGTCATTTTCTCATAGACTTCTATACAACCAGAGGAGTCGCCCCCTGCTGGTCAGTAGAGAGAATGTAAGTTCAAGACACTTCCGCATTGGCTTCACTGGGCATTTTTGCCTGGTTAAATTAGAGAATATGTGATTTCAAAATGAAATGTTTTTTTAAAATTTTTTTTATGACTGAAACAGCGAATCCACTCAGATGAACTAACATCCCTCCACACAGCATCACCAGCACTCCGGAGAGCCCTCCACACTCTTTATTTCACAACTCTTGTCACGACATGTGCAGCCGGCGAAAAACAGGTGAATAAATAAAAAATAAAAAATGCCGCAATGTGACGGACATCGTTGGACACCGATATTAGGACTGCGGCATGATGTCGTGACGCCAGAAGGCACGCGGTGTCTGTTCTTACCTGCTGCGGCTTCCAGCGCCCTGTCTCTCACCGCGGGATGATGCTGCGCTCCCGCGTCTCCTCTCCCCGCACGTCTGCCCGCAGACCATCAGCTGGGCAACGAGGAGCGGCGCTCGTGCTGCGGGGTCCTAGCGCCTCCTCATTCCGCGTCCTCACGCAGCAGTGACCAATGGGAGCGCCGCTCGCGCTGCTATTTCTAACAGGGCTGAAGTCAAGGTCAATGGATGGCTTCAAATGGTGGGCTTCATGAAGCGCTTGAGTAGAAAGAGACGTTGAATATTGTAGGATAATCAGTGATTATTCTGAGATAAAAAATATTGTGATATTAAGCTATTTTTTAAGATTCAAAGTCATTGGTTTTTGGCATTAATGAAAACGTTGACTGAGTAAATATTTTGAGATACTAACTTGTTTTTGGATAAAACTATTATTGAGATATTCCGCCATTATTTTTTAAATGCTCACTCATTGTGGTTTCCCCACTATGACGTTTTTTCCTTTCCAACAGTGACAGAAAGCGGCTCCGAGCCTTAAGTCCTCATCGCTTTCCTTTAATGTGCTGACTTACTGAGTGTTAATAATCAGGAAACAAATACAACTACTGTGCAGTAAGAAAATGCTGTTTGCTGACGTCACCCCGAGACAGGGAGCATGTGTGTCTATTCTCTTATGCATGCTCTCGACACACCCAAGCAGCCTCTAACAATCCTCCGTGGGATACTACTCCAGATGCTCACATTTCATTATAACCTATATTTTAAGATACATATATATATATATTTTAATTAATTAATTTTAATATATATATATATATATATATATATATATATATATATATATATATATATATATATATATATATATATATATATATATCATCTCTACCAGGGAGGAGCAGCCTGAGTTGTTGCGTAACTGTCCTGTCTCTGCTGCACGCTGGTGGTCATGTTGCGCCACAGCGCCACCACGTGGTCACATATATCACTGCAGCAATGGAACAACTCGCAGCACTGGGCAAGACTTCCAAAATGAGCAACAAATGATTGTCATTTACAGCTTCATTCAGGGAAAGTTGTATTAATTAATATTAAATTGAGTCCCAATATGTAAAGATAATTTGAGGAAACAAACTTTGTACGATTTATCTTTTTAGAGGGCGATTTAATTAATTACATTACAAATTTAGGGAATACTGTATATGAAATGATTTAAGATAGTCATTAAAATAATTTTTGTTGTAATGTGTCAGCCTCAATACCGGTATATCAGGACACATTGAGGACCATGAATGTTCCTGGTGCTTTCTAACGATTTAAAGGATCCGTTCACCCACATCACACAAACACGATAAAAGAAACTACCCTAAAGAAAAACAATATCAAATTTTCTCAGCTTCTGACATCAGCCAGCCACTCAATAAGAAGCAACACGTACAAGTACTTATTAATTTATTTACACTTTTAAAATACACAAATACAGTGGCATTACAAATGAGGAGTGAAAGTCTTAAGGTGTGGAGTGGAAAGAAAAGACTTCCCATGAGTCCACGGTGAGAGATGCATTGTGGGACACGAGCACCCGCATCCCCCCCCTGCACGGTTAAAAGCAAAAATTGGGACAGGAAGTGACAGAAGTAGAAAGAACTGAGAGAAGCAGACACGACAGACTGGAAAAAAAATCTATTATCTCTTGTAAAGTGTACTTGCATCTATCATAGCCATCATCAGTGAGACAAACAAGTTAAACCATCGCTTATTTATTTTTTTTGTTTGTTTTTCAAGCCCACAGGTGAGGTATATTTTTATATATAAAAACAAAAAACAAACAAAAAAAAACAAAATGGAGTGAGGCGTTCCCATCCCCTCCACACGCCATCGCCATCCGGCGCCGTTCAGCGGCTCCCGTGGACGCGGTAGACGGAGCGTAAGCACATCCTATACACAACGACAGAACAAACATGTACAATTCACCACTACAACCCCCCCCACCCTTCCCCCAAGCCCCAACTACAGAAAACGGCCAAAGATACTCTTGCAAGCGGTCTACCACATCGAGGACTTTCTACTCCAAAAGCTGCAGAATTTGTCGGCTAAAAAAAACACAAAAAAATGCTCGGGCGGAAGGGGTCACCGGGAAAGAAAAAAAAAAAAAAAGACAAGTGCCACATGAGGCTCCGGCGCCGCTGGGACCTTTCTTCTTCTTCCCTTCTTAAGACAAACACTCAGCACCGTCGCTCCTCGGAACCGCCCTCACATCCAGCAAATGGTAAAATGGGACGGTTCACCCCCACAAAAAAATGTAATGAAAGCCATGTTTTTCCTCTTACCTGTAGTGCCTTTATGGATCTAGAGCGGTCATGCTGGGAGACGGCGGCCATTAAGATGTTTGTCTTCTCTCCAAATAAATAGGACGATACGGCAATCCATGTATTTTGTTTGTGGGGGCTTGAACTGGTCTTTTAAAAGCACAACTGCCCATTTTTCTACTCTGGACTCTGGCGACACTGATAACGGATAGTACAAGCTTTAAAAACCCTTTGTCCTACATTTCCCATAATGCAACTACATAGCCTTTTCCCACACAGGGCATTCTAGTAGTATTCTCCATGGTGAACAACCGGATCCTGAGGGAGCCTTTAACTGTCTCACGTCCTCTCATCTAAACTGGCTTCTGGTTCTGGATCAGGGTAACGAAACATGTAATGAATCGTTGGCCGATTGGGACCAAACTCTGTAGAATTCATTAAGTCGTCCGCTCAAGGAGTTTGGTGGATTTAAGTAGGATGAAAAACGGTGGAGGCGAAACCTCGGCCAAAGTCACTCCATTGGAAAAGAGCGTGTGCAAGTTGGTGGTTTCAGAGAGTCGACTGGGCGAGCATGGAGAGAGATTCTGGTCCCTGTCTGTCAATAAAGACGGACAGGGAGCGTCTGCCGAAGTCGAGGTAGAAAAAAGGTCCAGATGTGTAATTGTGTGGGGGGGAAGGGGTCTAGAATGATCTTAGGAGGCAAAACCCAAAAAGGAAATATGTATAACCCACCCCCCACCCCCCGAGACAGAATCAATCAAACACACACCACAACGTCACGATGCACCGGGTTAAAAACAACGTCCCGCCCGCTCCGTGCGGAGACGTTTCCATTCACAGCTTTCCCAACAGCAGTCACGACCTGAAGATGGACAGAAAAATGTGCTGCGTGTTTTTGGATTTACTACAACGTCCTCGTTCCAACGCACCTGAGGAGGAAAGAAAGAATAAAAAAAAAAGAGAAAGAAAAGTCGTACGATGGGCTCATCATTGGAAATGGAACATTAAAAGACCCTTTGCCCCATTTTAAAAACAAGGGGGGTTATCCTACATTTACATTTAAACCTCAAACACCGAAAGCAAAAGGTTAAAAAAAAATTAAAAAGTCTTTCAGGACACAACAGAGTTTGGGCACCGTCCTGCCGCGACGGATCAAATGTCTTCGTGATCAGAAATGACCCGCACACTACTCTCAGACACGCTTGTCCTTCTCAAAAACCCTCGAGGAGTCAGATTACTGGAAAGAGACTCTTTAATCGCTAAAGACGGAGAAACAAGTAAAACCAAAGTTTTAAAAAGACGCCAGAGGAAAGGGAATTCCATGGCTTCATCGACAGTAAGGAGGATGGAGGCCACGGCTGCTACCGAACTGTACTCCACCCATCTTCTTCACACACACACACACACACACACACACACACACACGCACGCACGCACACACACCTCATCCACTGTCAGGTGTTCAGGAGAGCAGCCAAGCTCTGCTGCATTCGTTGGTAGTCCTCTGTGTCATTGAAGAGTCGCGTGTGTTCGTGTGTGAGAGAGAGAGTGTGTGTATGTGCGTGTGTGTGTGTGTATGTCTGTCTGTGTGTGTGTGTGTGCATGTATGTTGCAGGCGGTGCGTGTTGAGGCCTCCGTGGTGCACAGGTGGATGGGGGGAGGGTTTCACCGCGGCGCTGCAGACTGGAGGCCGCTGGGCGTGACCCGGGACAGAGCCTGCAGAGGACACATGGACAGGTTTTATTTTCCCCCCATTGGAGATCGGACACATCTTTTATACTCTTGTGTAAAATGAAAAAAATAAAAAAGGGAATCATACATCATAAGGTCCCCCCTTCATTTACAGAGCATAAATAAAAGGAGAGAAAAAATAGCAACGCGGTGTGTGTTCATGCTGAGGTGCATGACTGCTCATTTTGTATAAGAGATACTAACATTGGCACAGACAAATTAAAGATATGTTGATATTTTGGTGCTAATGTAACAATAACATGACACTGGTTCTTAGGGTCTCAGTGCAGTTATAAAACAAAAGCTCCTCGTTACACTCTTTGACCTCCTGGGGGAGCACGAGGTCTAGGACTAAACTAAAAGGCCTCTAATCTAAACCGGTCCCAATAATCTGTCTCGGTACGCACGGTCTGCTCTCACAGAGCTGCTGCTGCTGTTTGGTTGCTTCATGTCAGCGAGCGTAAATTAATTTAAAAAAAGGGGAACCAATGAACATTTGGGAGAAATGAAAAAGGGAAGTCTGCACATGCTGATACAGCGTGTGTTCTCTTGTAATGTGTAGTTCCTTTTTTGTCAGTCTTTGTTATGAAACAGAGCACAGATGATGATATTTCACAATGTGTACTGTCGGGCAACGCACAGTTCTCCTTTGTTCTTTTGAATTCTCATACAAAACTGAAAGATTTATTCTATTCAACTAAACTTTTCCTGCTCTACTGTGATAATCACAGCTCGGTACGTCAGCTCTGTTGCAACTACAGTGTTGAATGGTTCCTTTTGAGGTGTAACAAGTTACAGATTACTAGTTACCCTTTTGGAAAAAAATCTAAGAAGTTATTACATTTGATTACTTTCATTACACACATTTCAAACTAGGTCATGAAGAATAAAAGCCTAAAACCCTCAAAACAAGAAGAAGTGAGAAGTGAAACCGATGATGAAGTGTCCTAAACTTGCTCATAGAATATGATCACATAACTACTTCTCACTTGATTTATTGGCTCAGTAAATGTCTTATTCAGCGTTCTATTGCACTTGACTCTACACTCTTCTCGTGTCAGTTCTGGTTGCGAAGATACCAAGATGGCGGCCATATACCAAGATGGGGTCAGCCAGAATTAAAAGATGGCGACTGGCAAAATGTCTAAATTTAGGCTTTTAAACTTTGCTACACAACAGTACTACTACTGTACTACTACTGTACAGTACTACTAGTACTAATACTGATAACTGTCAAACCATTCTGAAGGTCTTAAAGAGAACTTAAATTATGATTAGAACAAAGCAACAGAGTAAATGTTATATTCTGCATATAAGCTTCTTACATGAATAATATACTTGGCTGTAAACACCAACCTTTGTTAGTAGTAACCAATTAAATAACATGTTTATCAATAACTTTAGCTGTTCAATTACATTTACCCAGTAATTGTGCAGCTCCCCTCTGGCTGCAGCAGTGTGTTTGACCGTGCTGAGGAACGTTGCTCCCATCCAGCTCAGACAGTTTAGAGTCATTTAAAAAGGAACCAGAGTTTCTTCGGCCGAACATGAACCCAAACGCACGACAGCGAATCGTCAGCTAAATGTCGTGACTGAGACGGCCCGAGTAGGCAGCGTGTCTTTGCGATACCTGTGAGGACATGCGCGACGCGTCCTGGCGTCCCGTGAGATCCGAAGAGGAGATGTTGACGGGCGCCCCGCGATGAAGACGCATGCTCACCTTCCTCTCCTTCTCCAAACCTAAAAAGACAGAAAGAAAAAAGGGCACAAGTTCAGTGCAAGCTGGACTATGTCAGTTACTACGGGGACAAGTTTGTGTCCGTGTGTGTGTGTGTGCGCGCGCACTGACCTGTGTGTGAGGAGGGGTTGAGTGGTGAGGGGGCCGCGACCTCCTGCACGGCCCTGGCTCTCCCTGAGGCCGAGGCCAGGCCCCTGGCCCCGGGGTTCCTGCTGTGCCTCAGCCTCTCCTCCCGCTCACGACGCTCCCGCTCTGCGTCCTCCACGGCCCTGTTGGCGCCCTGACACACACACACACACACACACACACACACACACACACACACACACACACACACACACACACACACACACACACACACTCCTTAAATATCTTCAAAATATACTTAAAATGTTAGTTTCTTGTAATGCATCTTAGAAGTTAATCTCTGGTATGAATAAACCTGGAGGGGTCCCGTCCTGTGCTCTGCTTCTCTGCACAGAACAAGAGGTTTACTACTAAGAGAGGCTGAAAATAAAGTGTTTGTAGATACACTGACGTTCAAAAGTTTGGGGTCACCCGGACAAATTTTCATTTTCATGGCAACTTGTGGCATTTAATTTCCTTCACTTCTAAGAACAAGAACAGACTGGAGAGTTTCACATGAAAGTTCTCTTTTTCTGGCCGTTTTGAGAGTTTAATGAACCCACAAATGTGAAGCTCTAGATACTAAAGAAGCTCACAGGAAGTCCAGTTTTACAGCTTCTCTCACCAGCAGAACTGTTTTTCCACTGGAGCCACCACGGCAGCTAACCGCTAACTAAAGCTCAACGTGTAAAGAAAGCAGTGTAGTTGTTTTTTTAACTTTCCGTAGTTTGGTTGAATTCTACATACGACTTGCTGTTAATTGAGAGCATTTGTTTTGTTTTACATACTAGAAAAAGAAAAAAAGTTTCTGGATCGTAAGGAAACAGTAATAGAGGTGAAATGTTGAGCCCCATTGTATGTGGTGCAGGTGGACGGATTTTACATTTAATGCAAACAAATACTCACAAACTTGAGCATGTTCCAGTCGAAGACGTAGTCATACGAGAAGCCCTGTCGGTGGAAGAGGTTCCTGAAGAGCTGGCGGAGGTACGAGTAGTCGGGCTTGTCATCGAAGCGCAGGGAGCGGCAGAAGTTCAGGTAGGTGGCAAACTCCGCTGTAAGGAAGGCGGGACAAAGAAGCAGTGAGGTTTTCGGTTCAGACATTAACACACAACCGATGGAACTAAGACAGAGCGGAAGGAGGACGTACATGGGTAGCCTTTGCAGAGGACCTCAATGGGCGTGGACATTTTCTTCTCGCTGATGCGCTCGTATTTCTGCCTCTTGGTGGCGGCTTTGAGGCCCTGCCAGGGAAGAGAGCCCAGGTTGAAGTACATGAGGACGTAGCCCAGCGACTCCAAGTCGTCCCGCCTGGACTGCTCTGTGGGCACAAGAGGAAAAAGTAAGAACGGCAGCCAGGAAGGAGCGGGGGAGGGGGGCGTCTGTCCATTTACGAAAGTATTTTGCGGACGCCGCTCTTACCGATTCCCAGATGCGTGTTGATGGAGGCGTAGCGCGCCGTGCCGGTCAGGTTCTTGTTCTCGCGGTAGGGGATGTGCTGGTGTGTGCGAGCGTCGCGGTACTTCTTAGCCAGGCCAAAGTCGATGATGTAGACCAGGTTGCCCTTCTTGCCCAGCCCCATCAGGAAGTTGTCCGGCTTCACGTCTCGGTGGATGAAGTTCTTGGAGTGGATGTATTCGATGCGGCTGATCTGGAGGAGAGAGGATGCCATGGCGGACGTTAGCGTGGATGAGATGCGTTTGGGTTACACTACATGGAAACCCGTCGGGACAATTTCTTTCCCGTCGTGAACTCACCATCTGGTCGGCCAGCAGCAGGACCGTCTTGAGGCTGAACTTCCGGGAGCAGAAGTTGAACAGGTCCTCCAGGCTGGGCCCCAGCAGCTCCATCACCATCACGTTGTAGTCGCCCTCAGCCCCGCACCACTTTATTGTCGGGATGCCCACTGGAGCCGTGGAGGGAGCAAGGGAGGATATTTAGTACTGCGATGCAGTAAGGGCTTCTTGCAACAAAACACACACCAATTGTTTCCATAAATTTATATGGATAGTCTTAAAATGAGGGCTGGGCAAAGTTTAAAAAATGTATCTGATTAATCACATGATTTTTCTGTGATTAGTTGCATTATGCGCAAATTCAATAATTAAGTAAAAACTAGTGTACTACACGCTTTTATTTTAAAGTAATGTTATCAGAACCCACAGTTCATCAATATGATAAACTGTAAGTAGTTAGAAATGCTTTCTCACTCAATTCTGTTGCATGTTTTTTGTCTGCTGTAAGCAAAATGTATCTGGTATTTTTAGATAAGGTGCTTTTATTTTGAAGCCAAGAACCAGTTGAAACGGAAGTAGCAAAGTGGGCCGTTTTATGGCTAAAGCTACTGTCTTTAAAGAGCATCTGTTGGAGGGGTACGCCACAAACTACGTTACAACAGCTGGTGCACGTTGTAACATAATGCTCTCCATTTCTTACGACGGCGGTGCGTCTGGCAGCTCATACGCGCCGCCATTTGTTGGATTCTAGGAAGCTGGTGGCTGTGTCAATGCTGCGTAACGTCAAACGCCTCCCAATGCAAAAAAAACAATGCATGTAGATAACGCATGATAAAACAATTGTTGGCGTTAACGTGCCCTGCCCTACTTAGAATCACAATATTTTAAATGTAATGTAAATGTTACTATTGAGAATAAAATGTTGAGCACACAATGTCCGCTTCCCCCCCCACCCAACACGCAGTATGATGGCAGAGGCCAGCTGGTTTAGTAGTACCTGGTAATTGGCTGATGTTGCCAAGGCGAAGAGGCCATCTGGCATTCCCTTCTATAGGCAGACGGCAACAAAATTGTGTTGCTCAGCACCAAGCGCACGCACACACAGCTATTTATATACATACAAACGCAAATACAGCCCAGAGTCTGGGTCAGCCGGTGTGCCCCGAAACATCCCAGCAGGCTGGAACAAAAATACAAATGCATGTGTGTGCACATTTGTAACAACCTTGTACAGGCAGTACACGTGACGGCTTTATGCAGATCGCTGATGTGATAACTTAATTTTGTGGCAACAAATCCCTCAAATCACAGGTGTGCTCCGAGTTGGGACCTTAGAACCTTTAAAAAAAATGGGCCACTTTGACTCGGATGCAGCTGCCTCTCTCAGCCTGAAGTCACCGATCTGTTTGGTTCAACGTCATGAGTCACAGCGCACTGAGGGCGACTGTGTCACCAGCGGCACTGCAGACGTGACAAGGAGCAGATATCACTGCACATGCAATAAAGATCACACTCCTCAAAGTGGTATCACGTCTAGACTCCCCCCATGCCTCACTGTGAATCTGCGATACAGCTTGGAGGCCTTCGTCGACCTTGAGTGCTCACAGTACATGAACGCATCAAACAAACATTGCAAAGTGACAGGATGCGTGTGCACGCGGTGCGTTAAGAGTACGCCGTACCTCCACCCTGCATCATCTTGTAGATCTTGCTCTCGATGTGGAGCTGTGGGTGCTTGGTCTTCACGCATTCCAACTTGATGGCGACCTCCTCTCCGACCGAGATGTCGGTACCTAGAAGGGACGGACGGGATGCAGGATTTTAACCAAATTACACAGACATCTCATGTGCAGCAGAGCATGGACACTCAAACCTGTGTGGTTGGTAGTTAAAGAGGAGGACATACATTATGGAGTTACTAGGAGCAACTTTCATTTTATATGGATTTTGATAGTACCTATGAACAAAGACTCCCATTAGAAAACCTCCAATTTTACTGCAGATGTTGGTCTGACGTTTGCATGTGCAGAATCGGTTCTGGTTTTATTAAATTGAGACCATTTCATGGCCAGTTAAAGATCATAGAAACTTCACTGTAGCAACTGCACATGTAAGAGACACCACCAGCGTGCACTGCATGTACCCTGCACTTCTATCCCAGATCTTCTTGCATGTGTAGCCCGACTTCCTCGCAGCTATAATTACACCAGACGAGAGTCCACTCTCCTCTGCGTGGTCTGACAACGCGGGGGCTTCAGCCTGCTTCCTTAACATAGTTACGGGTCCCAGTTCCCTTCCACTTAAAACAGGGCAACTGAACACCAGGTTACATAATCCCATTTTCGCACACACAGCACCGGTGGAGCATCATTGATTTCTCCGTATGAGGTCATCGGGGCGGGGCGCCACTCCCCGGGGGCGGGGTGGAGAGCACAATAAGGCGGCCATGACTCACTTTAAAGCCGATATGCTGTATCGTTTACACACAAGAGCTGCCAGAATAATGCTGAACAGAAGGCGTTGCGCAGCATGCGCCGCAATGATGCAGGAAAACAAAAAAGGGGCCGATCTTGTATTTATTTTTATATGCATGACCAAATTAGATGACATTGATCAGCCTCTGGCTAGATGACATTGATCAACCTCTGGCTGGCTACCCAAATCCATATCAGTCTGGTAGCAGCTTTAAAAAAAAGGGTCAGTCCACCACAAATCCCATTGGCTTTCATGGCATCAGGGAGGACATTTTGTTTCTCTGCAGAAGTGAGAGAAGTGGGCCCTTAACATCCGACGCAATGTATGGAGAAACACCCTCTATCCCTATGGGTGAGCGAATATTGTGAAATAATGATGACTATGTAAGAGAAAGTAGGAAGCATTTGTCAAAGAACCTCATATGAGGACCAATATTGTATATGTTATGCATATGTTAATGCTTCTCCCTGCTTTGTTGAGCGTGTGCTTCGAGTGCACGTTAGCCTGCCCCGCTGGGTAGCTAACACCCCCCTCGCCCTCCTCCTTAAGTAAACACTAATATCGTAGTCTGCACCATTAGCTGCTAGCCGCTGGCTCAGCCGTCGCCATATTGAGAGCTGAGTGGAGGCAATAGAAATGTTTTATTCCTTTAAGAATAAAAACAAAGGGGTTTTCTGTAATTAAGAAGCTAATGAAACAATCATGAGATTATAATTGATTCATTATAATTGATTATAACGTTGAATGAAGGTTCAAACACGGAGTGATCGGTAAATAGTTGTTTTTTCCTAGTTTCGTTCCAGTTCAACTTGTTCTAGACGTGTGCTTGGCCAATCCATTAACCCATCAATCAATTGACCAATCAGCAACCGTGAAAGTGTCAACAAAGGCTCTTGACAGTGTGAGCAGCACGTCTTAGGTGTGTTGTCTGCTTCCTTTGAGACAGGAATGTGATTTGTCTTGACAGATATCAACCTTTGTGCGTTATCGGTACAATGTGTGCATATACGTGTGTTTTTATCCAGAGCGCTGCTGCTGGAACAAGTCTGGACACATCCTCTCCCCACTAGTTCATGAACAGAGGTAAAACTGGGCCGGTCCAGACTTGAACACAGGAGCGCGTTGCTGATTAAACTCAGTCACTGAGAAGAGATCCGCAGCACAAACGCGATAAGGCCGATGTGCTGCACGCAAGACTTGTGGAAGGAATGGGGCCCTTGGTTCAAGACAGGGACACGCGTCAAACCCTTTAATGTGAGATGTAGAGCTCTGATACTGTGGGGGGGGGGGGGGGGGGGGGGGGACTGCAAAGCAACAAGACAACAAACTGAGTTTTTGAGACGCTGCCTGAGATGACGTCAACATAATCGCTGTATAAAACGGAGTCTCTCTTTGTACACAATCAAACCACAGAGCTTTCAGAGGAGCAGGAAAGCAGTGAGTCACCAGCAGCGCTTGGCCCTTAGCGTGTCTTGACTTCTCTGCGATTGTTGGTAGTTTCGCATGTGTAAGTGGACCCATCCCTTTTAGCACACACACCGACTGCTCTCAGTGCACAGTATTTATTACACACGTCCTCGTCAAACGGGTAATAAGCTGAAGCAGAGCTAGGAAGAAAAAAAAACAACCTTGAAAAGCAATCTCATTGCATCATAAACACAGTTATTAAAATTGCAATTCAGGATGGGATTTGAGAAGAAGATCTGTGACACAAGCAATACGTCTTTCTATAATATGCCAAACATCAGATACCATCTGATGACATGAGGGGAAAAGTGATGCATGCGTTTATTTCAATAAGGGGTATATGAAAAGATTTTTTTTTTTAAAGTAAGGGGAATTTGTAACAAGGGCTGGGTGATATGGCTAAAAACCATCCAATGGTTTTGTATCCTCTTGTGTGAACCAAATACTTGACAAATTAAGTATAATATTGAGTCATTCTACTTTGAATGATAAAAATGTAGTTAGCGTGTGCTTGTTATCAATTTGGATGATGTAATCGTTTATCTTAAAGACAATAAATCACGTGGAATTATCGCCCTGTTGGAAATATCTAATATAACCATCATGACTTTACTGGAAATGTTTCCTGTATGGTGTTAAGAGCATCAAACAACTACTGTCTATGTAAAGATACAGAGAGTGGCGTCGACCTGAGTAAAGGATGAAGTCACTCTCCCCATGCAAAGCTCCGGCTCAACAACAGGCTCGGTGTGAGCGTTCATACATGTAAAGTACATTTTAACCGGACTGATCTCTGGGCACTTTCAGTCACGCGCCGCACAAACTAAAGTGCAGACTGGCAACAGCTGCCTTTAAGAAGGATTCAGATGAACACAAAGCCTTGGCGTTAACACGTTTACTGCGCGAGGCTTTGTTCTCCCCTCCAGGAAGTTGGACATGTGTTCATTTGATTGTGAAGTGTGTGGTGAGGAGACTGACGCAAAAAAACAAGCGGTTCATAAACCGTTAAAATTAAGGAGATATAGGTCGAAAATGATAATAACAGCCCTGAAGAAGCTTAAGAGTTCATTTGTTTCCTTCATAATCATGGGGAAGCGTGACCAAGTCAAGACCGAAGGGCCTGGTGTTTCCAAACCTCAGGTTGGTTGGATTGTTAAGCGTTAAAAATAGAAGAAAAAAAAAAAAAAAAAAATCGGTCCGAGTGGATCTTGTAAGTCCAGTTTGAGTGACAGATCCAAGCGTTTGAGGCCTAATCAGACAGTAGAGTACCCTCAGCAGTAGAAAAGTGTTTTACCGGACTACATTATGGTTACGACCTGTCAATCACCTTCTACCCCACCCTAAAGCATACCCTGCTTTATGATCTATATTTGACTCTAAATAGACCTTCAAAAACAGCATGATGTTAATTTAGTAAATGATGAAGACTTGAAAACGTGTTTGAGGGTATAAATTAAGAGAAGTACAGTCATTTTCTCATAGACTTCTCTCTATACGATCAGACTTCTTTTTTTTTGCAACCCTGATGGGCAAATACACTTCCACATCGGCTTTGCTCTTCAGAACCGACGGGTGCGGCCTGGTAAACAGTTCAGCACCGTGCTAACAGATGAAAAAGGACAAAACCTTTTTGATGGATTTTGTTGTTGCAGTCGTTTGGACAGAGTCAGCACCATGTTTTGTCACGACAAACCTCTCGCAGATGACTAACTATTCCACCACTTTTGAAGGTCCACATGCACCCAGTCAGAGCACAGAGAGTACAAGGCGTCGCTCCAACAGCTGACCTCATCCCCTCCTGCCAGCGACAAACAGCCTTTACCACAGAGAGGGACAGAGTCCACCGCCTAGTCGGCCAGCAGCTCACACTGCATTAAAGCTTTGTTTGGGAGCCTCACTGTACATGTGCACGTATAAAATATTAACACAAGCACACAATAGTTCCTTTACCCTGTCAGGCACTCTAACGCTATAGAAAAACGCACGGTTACCAAGGTTAGATCACATCGGTCACCGGCCAGGTAGCGGGAGTAATATGAAAGCAAGCCGGCAGCTCTCGCCATCAGTCCAGTGCACTCTATAACATTGCATGAGGCGAAAGGCAGATATTCAATGAGCATATCTTGTTAACTCTCTGAAATTCAACTTGTCAATGTTACATGTGCAAGTTATGGTAAATGGGATCAAATTAAATTAACTGTGTGTCACTGTGAACTGAATATCTTAGGCGTTTGGACTGTGTGAAAAACAAGCAATATGGAGATGTGACTTTGGTATTGGATGGTTGTTTTCACTTCTCTCCTGACGTTTTAATGACAACTATTAATGACAGCATCACAGCTAAGAACCAAGACCGCCTCTGCTTATGTAGAGAGTAATCTAAAACCGGCACAGCTGATATTTATCTCTTTGACATTTATCTTCAATAAGAGGCAACACACACTTATTATCTATAGCTCTTTTTTTTCTTCAGAAACACACAATCAATAGGTCACAGCCCTTGCTGGCACTTAGTGTACGCCATTCAGTGCCGTCTGAACATGTCCCCTCAGGCACTAAACAGGAAGCAGGATGCATTAACCAGCTCTATGTCAAAGACGCCACAGCTGACCTGAAGGACCCGGATTACAACACAAATACATCATACGTTTGATAATAGCGGTTGCTTTAAGAGGGAAAGCATTTGGTTGTGCAATAACGCAGTTAAAAAAACATTGGACATTTTGTGCTTGTTTGACGAGCACCGATGAAGCTACGTTAGCCTTCTGATAAATCCCTCTTGTACGGATTAGTGGAGGACAGTGAACCGGTCTGTTGGGTTTAGAGGACACAGTTCAGCACCAGTAGGGGTCCGTTTGTCTCATGGACCACTTTGAGGACTTTACAGTGAAGCCCACGGGTCCGGTCTCCTGCTGCTTCCCGGCAACTAAACGTGAACTCGAATATGAGCTATCAAAAATGAGCTAACGTTAGCCGATAAAAGGGGTTAGCTTATGTCGCCCAGCGGGTGGCCATCAGTTTCCGTTCTCGTCGTTAACATTGTTCCCCAACACAAAGCCCACCACACACACACAATTCGTCGATAAAATTCAACATGAACATCGTCTGCTGTTGTGAGTTAGAACGCTGACGTTGTATCGCTGCGAGCTTCTTTGCTACACATAGTGCTAGCTAGCTTTGTAGCTAATGTTGCTATAACACTAAACACTGAACAGCTGATCGAGGCTAGTTTTCGGAGCACCCAGCTGACGAACTGTCAAAGCCCTGAGTTATTGAAGCGGAGGAAACATTCAACGGGGGCAAATACAATAACGGCAGGTTTATTTTACTCGAACTTACCCAGGTAGATGTCCCCAAATGATCCACTTCCAATTTTTCTGCCCAGTCTATATCGGTTCCCTACTCTCAGCTCCATGGTTAGAGGTTGGTGTTCGGCTAGCAAGCGCGCTCGCTAGCTCCAAAATATCCCCCCAAAAATGATTCAGGTTTAAAATTCGAGCCTGTTTTAACAGCAGAACAGGCTAAACACCCGACACATTAAAACAAGAAAAACCTCTTGGCAGCGATGGAGGTGTCTTCCTGCGGGTTATCTCCCGGATGAAGTCGGCTCTCGCAATCTTTCGCCACTTGTTTCAAAACGACGCCGACCTCATATTTGGCTAATACGCGGCTCGTTAGGAAGGCTGGACTTTATACTTTATGCTCTTGCCGGTTTTGATACGGATACGCGGTAATTGGCCGCGGATGAAGATGGATTTTTTGGCGGAGGTTACGCTGGATCCTCGTCCGTCTCTTGCTGTCTCGGTATACTTGCAGGTTGTATCTGACGTCACTTCCCTGCTGGGTGATTGAGGGAGGACACTGCCAAAGAGCATCTAAGGAAAAGAGCTGCCAATAGCTACCAAAACCGGTAACGGCTTCACTGGGGCTATACCGTCAACTACTCTGTGGGATTTAGCGACGTTCTTTTTTAAGAATTTAACTGAACCCGGAACTAATTTGTGATGAACCAACAATCAGCTTGTATTGTAAAGCCTTTCATTGATCATTCATTTAATCTTATGCGATTATCCACACCCATCTTCTCCATTGATTGAGTCACTCATTCAATCTGGATTTTCACATTCACAGTCACATGTTCATTTAATATTTTGAATAAATACTAGTAAACATTTCTGCCAAATCACAAAAACTAGAGAGTGAAAATATATATGTATATATATATATATGTATGTATATATATATATATATATATATATATATATATATATATATATATATATATATATATATATGTATGTATGTATGTATATATATATATATATATATATATATATATATATATATATATATATATATATATATATATATAAATAGATAGATAGATAGATAGATAGATAGATAGATAGATAGATAGATAGATAGATAGATAGATAGATAGATAGATATGTACTTTATTAATCTCCAAGGGGAATTGTTTTTGTCAGAGTAGCGTCCCACACTTACAGACATCAACATCAATCAATGGAATAAACTAAACACACAAGATAAGTAATAAAAGAAGAGCAGAGATGACAGATGGCAGATATATACAGAATAAAAAATAGAAATCGAAAATATGTATATATATATATATATATATATATATATATATATATATATATATATATATATATATATATATATATAGAAACAAATAAAATATACATATACCTATAGTCCACATGTATATATATATATATATATATATATATATATATATATATATATATATATATATATATATATACACAAACATATATATATATATATATATGTTTAAATAATATTATTTTAAATGTTTAAATTATTTACCATAATGTATATTAATGTTAATATATGTACATATTTATATATATATATATATAATATAATATTTATAATTATATACTATTTAGATAACTATGTACTATTATTATTTAATATTTAATAACAATACTGTATAATAATATTATTATTACTAATATTAACTGAGCTCGCTGGACATATAACTATGTCTATCACTACTCCCTCAAGTGGGGAAGTATTTCTTACGGCCGCCATCTTTGCCGTCCTCACTCATTGCCCGGTGTTGTTGTTCGTGTTTGGTTTCTTGCTCGGGGATCATCTCCCCCAAATCAGAGAGTCTGGTCCTGCACAACAACAAAAGAGTGGTTCCTTTGTCCAGCTGGCCTGAGTCAACCCTCTATGGACAACAAACACACGGATTCCTCTCAAATCATCTCTGTACACATCTGCGGCAAAGCATTAAAAAAAAAATCCAGCATCGTCTTTAAATGAGTACGCAATACGTAATACGTTTTGTAAGTTATAATTTCATGATTTTACATAAAGTAACAATGTGTCATCCTTGGTGCTTTAGCCCCCCCCTCCGATGTAATTTACATTTATGGAAATTAAGCTTTTATTCTGAAGGACTGCGGGTCGGAAGTGTTTTGCTGTTTTTGCTGGCAGGAAACACCTCCCTGTTTCCTCCTTCATGACAGTTTGTTTCCTTAAAGGTCTGTCGGCTGATCTAAAGTCAGTGAAATGTCTTTGACCGTGGATGGAGAGCAGCTCCGCCTGCGAGGAGAGGACGGAGAGGATCTTAAAGTCGGCGGGAAGACAGACACAACGGACTCCAGCCGGTAACTTCCTACTCGGATACTTATTTTGTCGGTATGTTTAACGTTTACAGGAGCAGGGTAGCAATTCAATGAATTGAAAGTTCAGCGCATATTCACCCAAGTCAAAGGTAGCTAATTAGTGACTTATTTTAATTTTTTTTTTTTTTCCCCATTTTGACAACAGGGTAATAAACAAAAGACTCAAGTGAGCACGAAGCATAAATATAAACCCCTTTTTTTATACTTAGTTGCTGAAGTGCAACTTATGATTTTAATAACAAACAGCAGTCATACATTGACTTCATGAGCTGTGTATTTATTTGTTACTTTTTGTGTTATAAGGTCAGTGAAACAGTGTCTTTTAAAGTCAGACCTGGTGTTGCCTTACACATAGAAGAAGGATCCCTGTCTCTACCACACAGCGAGGCATGCCGCTTATTTATTAAAACACTGGTATTGAATCTGTATCGGTAGATTCCCCAAAGCTCAGATATCGCAGGTAAGGTGTATTGATGTGTTTCTAGTCAACATAAGGCGACAACCACCGGTTCTGTTGGAGTGAAGCCGATGCGCAAAGTGTCTTAAAACTTACATTATCGCTACTGACCAACAGGGGGCGACTCCTCCGGTTGAAGTCACATTGTATAGAAATCTATGAGACAATGACTCTACTTCTCTCTTTCATGATTTCCTCAGTAAACATTGTAAACGAGTTTCAATCTCTAGTTTCAAGTCTTCTTCATTACAGCATGATGTTCATTTAGTAAACTATGCTCCATCTAAAACAGAGTACACTTTAGGGCGGGGCATACTGTGATTGACAGGTCTCGAGCAGAGCCGTATACAGCATCTCTCCTACTCCTCAGCAGTTCAAATATGGTAACTTCTCTTTCTTACGTCCACATCGAATGTATAGTCTATGGTCAATTCACAGCCTTGAACTAAAAGTACAGAGGACATTTAGACGGTAAGTTTGTCATTGCAGACTAGTGACTAGTTTAAGATCAATGTTACATAGGAGAACACGTTTGACTCGTGGCCTGTTAAGTTAATAATGTGATTTTAATGTTTAAAGCGCCAGTCTCACCTCGCCACCTTGTACTTTCACCAGTTTGGAGTCTTGTTTGGATCAACCAATGGATTCAAGCAGTGTCCATGAAGTCATCAAGTATTCACCCTCCTCCCTACCAAGTGAGGTGTCTTTGTATCTAGCAGTATAAAAAACATTAGCCCCAGTCGATCCCCACACGCTATACGCAACATTTCGTTTCCTCTCCCTCTCAGCCAAGCATTACGACGCCGACACCACCGAACCAATCAGCGGTGGCCTTCAATCTTTGGAGGAGCTTTTCTCGTGGAAACGAAGCGAGGCGAACCCCTTCAATGTGGCGACAGCCCCCCTGCCGCCTCGGGAGCCGCCTTTGGCGGGAAGTCTCCATCGCACCTTGGTGTCTCACGACATGATGGGAGGATACCTGGATGACCGGTATGGCTGCATGTTTAGACTTCTGCTTCTTCCAGCCTCTCACTTATGGACAGTCTGTATAATGGTAGTAGTACAATAGATGAGAGAATGCTGCAGCCTTTAGCCTTAGTAGGTGATGTGAGTATTTTAGGTGGAATCCCTCTGGTCTGAAAAGTAAAGCCAATGTAGAAGTGCCTAAAACTTGCATTCTCTCTAATGTCTAATATCCTACAGGGGGCGAGTCCTCTGGTTGTATAGAAGTCTATGAGAAAATACTGTACTTGTCTCTTGATTTATTCCCTCAGTAAACATTGTAAACATGAGTCTATGGTTTTCATCTCTAGTTTCAAGTCTTCTTCAAAACAGCATGATGTTCATTTCATAAATTATGGTCCGTTTAGGGTCAAATAGGCCATAAAGTGGGGGCTCCTTTAGGGGCGGGGCTACCCCTTGATTGACAGTTTGCTTCCACGACGTTGGCTGGTCTGGGAGTTGTCCACGGTCTTACAACTGTTTCCCTCTCGGTGTGTTTTCACTTCATAAAAAAGTGATGATGAGCATTTTTGGGAAAAGAAGCATGGTCCATTAAAGTGTTTTTTTTTTATGTTCCATACATTATTTTAAAAAATGTCCGAGTCATCGTGAAATTAATTCTGATGAAGCCATTACACGACAGGTCTGGACCACTCGAAGTTTGTTCGTTCAGTCCGCCATGAGATATCTGGACCCTTTTCACATGATGCGATGTCATGTCTCTTCTCTGTGGCCCAGGTTTCCCCAGGGGACACATGCAGAGGCCCCGTATGCCTTCTACCACTGGCAATACATTGATATTTTTAACTACTTCTCACACAACCTGGTGACGATCCCTCCTGCTGTGTGGACCAACGCGGCGCATAAACACGGAGTCGTTGTTCTTGGTGAGCCAAAAGGCCGAATATTAACCCAACCAGGTCCGGTTTAGGACTCCTGAAATTGTGTTTTCTATCTTCGATATCGGGTATCATGTCTTCATCTGTAAAATGTCCTGTCACGACTGGGCTGCTCTTTCAGGGACGTTCATCACAGAGTGGACGGACGGAGCCGCAGCGTGCGAGGCCTTCCTGAAAGAGGAGGAGTCGTACCGGTCGGTGGCTGATAAACTCGTCCAGATCAGCCACTGTTACGGCTTCGAGGGCTGGCTCATCAACATAGAGAACACCCTCAGTGTGAGTACCAGTGTGATCCAGGCCACTAACAGACAGATAGGATGTAGTCCTGGTGTGACCATAAGGTAAGTCATACATTGAGATACTCTGTTGAGATTTTGATGTTTAAATCAAAGTTCCGAGATATTAAGTTTAATGGAAACTTTTGATGTACGAAATGAACTGATGAAATTTCTGGTCTTGATTTCCTCCAAGTATTTCCTTTTTTTATATCATACACAAAATGTAAAAAAAAAGGGTTCCACTGGCTTTTTTTCCCCGAGCAGGTCTGAGGTTTCTCAGGGTTTTTCACAGGTTCTTAGCAACCCCTTTCATTCATTTCCCTCTTGGACGAACGAGTTCTTCAAGGATTGTTGAAAGCATGGTTGAAGCATACAAAGGTTCTACATGAAACCTTTCGAATACAAAATGTTGCTCTCGATATAACCTCTTGAGGGGGAAGGTTCTAAATGAAACCTTCTTCGGACCCACCATTCAATCCAGAACCTTTCCACCCTCAGGAGGTGAAAAGGTTCTTGAACCTTGAGAGAGGTTTCTGGTGGAACCACTACACCAAAGAAGGGTTTTCTGTAGAGCCGCTAATACTGGGTTCTGGGTGGAACCTTTCACAGATGGTTCTTCTCAGTGTACCCCTTTATTTTGGGTTGAAGGAAGAACCCACCTTGACTTTTAGATAAAGGTCAAGGTGGGTTCTTCCTTCAATTTCCAAAAGCAATGCAGAACCCAGCCCATCCGGATGTACCTGGAGTTTGTTCTTCTTTGTACACATACGGTCCCCGAGAATGAAAGATACATCATTTTGTGATTCAAATTGATTTAAATGTTGAACCCTGATGGTTCTGAGAGGATGAATTCTACCGTCATTGGGGATGCGTATAAATGAAATGTAATGATATTGTCGGATGGATTGCCATGACACGAAGTTGGATTAACTGTAACGACTTAAGTGATCCTCTGACTTTTCATCTGGCGCCATCATCAAGTCAACAATATAACTTGTCCAACACTTTGCCTCAAGTCCACACGCCTACAGAACTCGTGACGTTACCGTCTGCCTCTGCTGTTCTCTGTGCTCATGACGATTATCAAACGTTAGCACGCTAACAGACGGTGAACATGGTAAGATGGTTCGCTGTCCTCCGCCCGCAGGAAGCTGCGGTGAAGAACACGCCTCTGTTCCTGCGCTATCTGACGGACCAGATGCGCGAGCGGGTTCCCGGCAGCCTGGTGCTGTGGTACGACAGCGTGATCGAGAGCGGAAAGCTGACGTGGCAAAATGAGCTCAACCAGTCCAACAGGTAGCTCAGAACTTGATAGAGATTGATGACGACAGCTTTGGCAGTTCCCTTCCAGCCGTCCAACGCTTTCATCTCAACCTCTCCACAACAGGGTGTTCTTTGACGCTTGTGATGGTTTCTTCACCAACTACAACTGGACGGAGCGGAGCCTGGAGTGGATGAGGGACTACAGCGGGGTCCAGGGCCGCCAGGCTGACGTCTACGTCGGGGTGGACGTGTTCGCTCGAGGCGAGGTGGTGGGGGGAATGCTGGAAACCAACAAGGTACGCACCGCGGGAAGGGAACGGGTCTGCTTGCGGTGAAAGCGTTGCTCGTGTGTCACCGTTGACGGTTCGCACCTTCTTGTTTCATTCGTCCGCAGGCGCTGGAGATGATTCGGAAACACGGCTTCTCCACGGCCATCTTCGCCCCGGGCTGGGTGTACGAGAGCCACAACGACAAGACCGAGTTCCGCAAGCACCAGGATGAGTGAGATCCACATTGACTCTGACGTGAATGTACACGATCAACTTTTTGTGTTGGAGAGCAGGAGAAAGAAAGCGGAGATGTTTTTCTCTAACCGGGGTCCCGTCCCGTCTGCAGGTTCTGGGCTCTTCTGTCGGACTACCTGTACATCCATCGGCCGGTTTCGCCGCTTCCCTTCATCTCCTCCTTCTGCCAGGGCTTTGGGAAGGCCGTCTACTGTAGAGGACAGGTACTGAAGGAGGTGGAGCTGCACCACAAGGCTTTTGAACGGCTGTACAGTGCGCCTGTCAGGATAACACAATTTGTTGGATGATCTGTTGTCCCAGAAATAATTTAAAGACCATTTTTGAACCACTGCCACTGTGAGAATATTCAGACTTTGGGATTGAAATGTGAATGAAAAGTACACTTGTGATCTGCCAAAGTCTCATCATGGCATGAAAAACCCAGCTCTTTATTCTGGAATCATGTTTGACAAATTCTAGCGACATCAAGGTCAGCAGAATATCTGTATGTCAACATAAGTGGATAATGTCCGAGGTCAAGTCCATGTATCGTGCGTTGAAAATGATTGAGGTCATTTTCATATATCTTACAATACGTTGATATCGTACAAGTTATCAAGGTTATGTTTGTGTACAATTAATTAGTAATTAATCAGCCTCTGCGTGTGATGTTGTCTGGTCTTCTTTCTTTGCCACAAACTGATTTGAATTTGGAGGTCAAAGGTTGCTGCGAACCCACAACACATGTTGACATTTTGGACTGGTTGCTGGAGGAATATAACTGCAGTTTCATTCAGGCCCTGGGGCAAACTTTAATTCAACAAATTGCAGCATTTGACACAAAATTGTAATCTTTACTGAGAGCACTTCTCATCCACATTGGCTTCAAATCTGCAGAGGAAGACCACATCGCCCTCGTCCTCACATCTCGGCACTCCATGTCAGAGTTGATGTTCACATTTTCGTTCTTTTCCACAAAGCAAATTGCTGAATACGTCACCGTCTGTTCCAACGAAACGTGCAACACTAATGCAGCCTATTGTGTGTGTGTGTGTGTGTGTGTGTGTGTGTGTGTGTGTGTGTGTGTGTGTGTGCAGCGCGAGGCCAACAGGAGCTGGTTCAACCTGAGCGCGCAGGAGGTCCAGCCTCTGTACTACCACACGGTGCTGGAGGGCCCGGGCTGGTTTGGAGGCCGCGGGTGTCCAGAGGACGCCTGGGACGGGGGCTGCTCTCTGCTGCTGGAGGGACTCATCCCCGCCACACACACCTCTCCAGTTTGTGCCAAGTGTGTGTGTGTGTGTGTTTCTCGTTGACCCTTGCTTCATAAGTCTCACAGTGCATCCATAGCACTCTGTTCTGTGTCTCTTGCAGGATCTTGTCCCTCCACGTACCTCTGGCACCCAAGACCCTGGTGACCCTCATCTTCAAGCCGTCCGCCGGGATCAAAGTGTCCCTGGAGCTGAAAACAACAGACGCCCGTTTTTGCACGCACATGGACGTCAAGGATGTCAAACGTGAGTTTCTGACTGTCCGTACCGCTGATGCCAAATGTAGACTGGGAATATCAATGCAAAGGTCTTCTTCAGATTCCTCCCTTCCTGGGTTGCACATTGCCGAGCTTTGATCGCATGTTTCCGCAGCGAGCGGCGCGTCGCCTGTGAACGAGGGGCTCCAGTTGGTGAGCCAGTTCTCTCAGCTGTGCGGCAACCCGGGTCCAGATGGCTGGACCGTCGGGTAAGGCACTCTCGGCGGCCGAGGTTAACCACCGACTTCACGTCTTTCGCTGTTTTAAGTCTGACTCCGTCATGTCCCTGCGGGCAGGTGTGCACAGTTGGAGCTCCGCGGCTGTGCTCTCAGAGAAGTTTGCGTCAGCATCCAGCGGGACGGACCACCTCAGGACACGCCCTTCAGCTGCAGGGTGGGCGAGATCATGGTGAGCCGGACGTGTTCAGCTGCTTTTACGATTTCCACTTCAAATCCTCCACCCATGAAGTCGATAAGAAATCCTCCCTTTTTCTCTCTCAGCTCTTGGACGTAGCCGATCTGCAGGTCCCCCCTGAGCTGGTTCAGGGCTTGTGCATCTACGACGTGGTGTGGCTGCGCGGGGCCGGTACCTCGCCAGAGTCCCCCTCGCCCCGCCTGCATTTTAACGCCACCTTGCGCTGGGAGTACCCACCCGAGCTCGCGCGTCACTTCCGGGTGTACTGGCGGCGGTTGAGAGGACCGGATCCCAGGATCCCCCCGGGTCAGCTGGTTCCGGTGGGCCGGGCGTACTCTAATCTTTTCAGGGTGACGGAGCTGCCGGTGCCCGAAGCGCCCTGCCTGATGGAGCTGGTGGTGGAGCCGGTGAGCAGGAAGGGCGTCCCGGTCCCAGAGAGCCACTGGGGAAGAAGAAGCCTCAGCTACGCGGAGGATTTAACACAATGATTCAACACAATGACTTAGCATAACCGCTCAGCAGGCCCATTCTCCCCGACTCGTTAGGTTACGGTGCTGCTATTCATGGCTCCCGTGTCAAATTCAACATCCCCAAGTCGGCGCGCATCCAAGTTTTTGGCTCCTGAGTTATAAAGAAGCAGTTTTGGGCTGTCAACCCCTCCCCCGCCCATTGTCTGGTTAGCAACTTTTACACCTGAATGTCACGACATATTTAGGTGGAGGAGGAAAAGTGGAGCTATTGACCAAAAGACACGTTGAGCATGATGCTAATGTGCTTGAGTTATTGTGTCTTGCTTTGTTTCACAGACTTTAACCGATCCCAACTGCACGTGCCGCACACGTCACCGACGGCTTTTAATCAGGGCTGTGAGTGCACGCGTCGACAGATTCATCTCCATCACAACTGGGCAAACTCCAGTAAAATACACCAGCAAGTGTATCTTAAGTTCCCTGAATTAGATATCAAGAGGGAGATGAGAAGAGTGACACCAGTGTCTCAAATTTATCAGGAGTCTGAGGTAACACTTATTGCACGACAACGACAAAACAACCAAAGATTCACTCTTCTAAATATACTATTATATACTACACACAAATATACAATTTCTTTCTTCTCATGTTTGTTAAATTGGTTTGCTTCTTAAAAACTATGTTCAAGATATGTATGCGAC